>NC_137456.1:131547120-132041925 GCF_964235325.1 Thermobia domestica | reverse complement strand
GTATCGAAAACAAATTATTTCACTAACAAGGTACATTTTCGAAATGTCCCCTCGGAATTCGTGTAAAATTGATTGAAATGCAAACTTCTCCGCGATCCAATGCGTATTGTACTAATTTTAGCGGCCCATACCGGTAATTTGCATATTTATGGGCCTTCATATATTCAGAATTCAATCATACACTACTATAACGCTCGGACACAAAATTACTTTTAGTTTCTTTAAATGAAACTGGACATGAATGTGGACATATGAAAAACAAGTTGGATAGTGTGCTGCTTCTCTGACACATGTTACCCACCCCGGCCGCCATCTTGGATCCGTCATATTGGATTCAACTTTTATTTTCTTTTAAAATCGGAATAGGGGCAAGCAGTGGTATAATGCTAGAATTTTTGGTAGGTATACGCTACATTGTTCTCAAAAGTTCGGGCGTATACGCACCCAATATAGGCTCTCGTAAATTTAAGATGAGTATACGCTGGATTATAAAAATGTTAGGTGGGTATACGCCATATACTCCCGTATATGCCCCATTACATCCCTGGGGGCAAGTGATACATCAAATTCATGTACAATTTTCACGGAAATTCATTGACGTAGTAAATTTTCTCGTAGCTCGTACCGTTTGCAAGGTATTGCATGTTAAATGTCAGGCACTTCAAATGTGAGACGTTGGCCTACAGCTTAACATAGAATCCCACCCATATGGGCTTCCACCGAGAATTTATTGCGGGTCTCCTGCGCCGGAAGTGACTATGCTAACCAAATAATTGCAAAGGAGCTTAATCTCGGATATGCGTTCTTGTGCTGTTTATCCAGGTTCTCACCGATAATTCCCACGTAAGTCTAGGTCCTAAGCAATCTAAGTTATATTTACTAATTTTACTTATTATCTCAATTGATATTACGAGTAATTATTGTTAGACTTTCGTCCCACAACCAGCTTCAATACACCACCCATAGAAAAAGGGATTTAGAAGATTTAAACATACAACATTTATGTCAACAGTTAATTTTAATTAGATTAGTGAATGTAAGAAATATATTTTAATGGAGGTGTACATGCTGTGCAGTGAAGTGTACGTACTGGTGGTGGAGGAGGAGGATCGACACTCTTCCGGACAAGGCGAGTCACCTCACGCTCTGCCTCATCAGCATCTTGACGGTCTCTGTCCATCCGAAGCTCCCGCTCTTTAGCTGCCAACACTGCCTGCTGCTCTGACATTTTCTTCACATGCTGCTCCTCCTTCTGTTGGCGCTTTTGGACGAAAGACTCACGATCCTGAGAATTAAAGAAAAAACAAATATTAGTGACCATAGCATCTCACTACACAGTTGTTTGGTGTTTAATAGCAAGAAATCATTTTGTCTGAAACATTTTCAAAAGCTTCTCAATTATAATTTGTATTACAATGCACAAGAAATAAAGTTATATTGAAAGACAATTCATCTACGATGTAATACGCGTATAATGAGATGGTGCTTTCAATTACTATATCCACTGAAGAAATTCTAAGTAACGTAATTCAATATTTAACAATCTTTAATATTTGCTGTTCAATCAATAGCGCAGCGAAGAAGAAAGATTTCACAAGTTCTCTCCGCCAAGTTATAATTATGGCTTCGCTTGTCAGGTTGATATGTTTTTCAATCTAATAGTTAGTGGAATATTTAGGGGGCTATCGGGCTCAAATTCCTCCTCCGAAATAAATTTGTTAGTTTTTCGCACTCCATGTACAACAATAATCCTTCTTATCATTTCAAAGAATTTCAGTAACTTTCCATTTTCTTCTGCTCTTTGTTCGGAAATAATACTGTATTTGTCAAATCTCATTCCATGTAAGAACTGCGTTCTTTTTTCTTTCTTTCTTCTGTTTCTTAGTTGTTTCTTTCGTTTCTTAAGTTGAGTTGATTTTAGTTTAGCGGCCTTTCAGCAGTGAGGCTATATGAGACGTGCAGCTACTGATTAACGTGGAATCCGAACCACATGAGCTCCCTTCGGGAATCGAATCCGGGTCTCCCACACCAAAGGCGCGTACGCTAACCGCTTAGCCACGAGGGAGCTCCCACTGTTAGTTGTGATTTAAGTCGGTCGGTTGTCAGTAACATCACAATTAAGGGGAGCTGATAAGTGAAACTGATGTTCCACACTGACTTGCACGGATATTAACATAACGGTACTTAAGTTGTTATAGCAAAGGAATATTTACACCGTTTAGTTATAAAGAAAGGTAAATGTTTGAATTAAAGAAAATCAAGAGGAGGGAAATAAGTAGCCGGGAAATTCGGTAGGCCAAGAGGATATTTTCTTTTCTTCTATGAATAGAATAAAAGGTTAGATTCACTGCTAAATTTGTGTGTGTATCGTATCCCATAAAAGAGTCACCAGTCTGCAATTCTTGCCATTAAAACTGCAATCAGCATATTTAAGCTTCAGCGTGTCTCAACATTTTCTTTCAGGTAAAAACTTACACAGATAAAAGTGGATATTTCCATCTAAAATGAAATCAGTTAATTTGAAATGAGATTACAAATATTCAACGTGTGTTTGTAGGAGTGTCATTTCAGATTTGCCTGGGGAAGGGGCGGGGTAAGACCCTCCATCGACATACGAGTTACGATTTTTTCCTAGTTTTATATTAGTAGACAATCGATTAAAATATAATTAATTCTCAAACTCAGGTGGGTAATTGCCACCCTGCTTCCCTGTGTTGTGCACAGTCCCCCGTAACAAAGTTCTAAATACGCCACTGCTAACAGTTGTAAGAATATACCCAAAACAATGTTTTAAACAAAGGGATTCAGCTTTTTCTTTTAAAACAGTATGTCAAAATTTAGTTTCAGAATTTAGCCAGTGCAAACAAGATTCTGCTGCTACTAACGAATTTTCGTAATTCATGTTATGTTACATGAGCGTCTTTGGAATGTTAAAATTGGGGGGGGGGGACGAGTAGAGCAAAAGTGACCTTTACTTGGTAGATGTTGATATAGCACTCATAACTGCTTGGTCCAGCCTTTACGTTGCGTTACGAGCAGCAAACATTTTGCGAAGAATGGTACGAAATGAGGCCCCAAGATATGTGTTTGCAGTTTCATTCTTTAAACAACATAAAAGCACGAATATGAGGAGATATTGTAAAAACGAAAATTCCAGGCTTCATGTATATCAATTTCTTCACTCTACTTTAACATTTATGTAACAATAGTAAGCTCTGCTATGCAAGGGTTCGAGTCTTGCGTACTTATCAAACACCAAGGTTAAGAAAACAGAACCTACCATTATTATGTTAACATGGGCACCAAATCATGACTAGAGTCCAGTTCAATTTGTGGGTGTAGAGATCAAGTGACATCAACCCTCACAATATAGGCAGTACCTCACCACTTTAACTCACATTCAAAAGACTTGGATTACAGAATCTCGCTCTCGGCTCCAACTGTAACCATACGATGCCTTTTATAAATAATTAGACTTTGGCTAGCTACAGGCTCTGCCCCAGACCCCGCGTTTACTCGACCTACAACCTCGAATCTTTTATGTATCAGCCTTTGCATCAACAGTGAATTTCGTCATTTGCTCTTAATATTTCCTGAATTTGGTTAATTGGGTCTTCGTCCCTATTTTCCCGCCTCTTCTCGGACTACGTCCTCGCATTTCTTAAACCCATAATTCTACTGAATTTCAAGGTTCTTTTCCTATTTCAGCTATCTAAAAGATAAGATTTTGTATTACAAGAAAACACCCATTTAAATAACGTGGGAAATTCTTCATACCCCCTTTACACACCTTAAAAACTAAAAATATTCACTTTTGACAATTTTCCTGTGGGTTAATCTCGGAAGGCTACAATAATGACAAATGTCATCATTCTAATCCTGCCCGAAGTGCCTAAACATTTTGGGGTGGAGAAGATGTCCCAGATAAATAACACGGGATTTTTTTTTTCAGTTCCCCATAAAACCACTCTCAAGTTGAAAATTGTTATTTTTGATTATTTACTTAGGTAACGCGATCACAAACATACCAGCATTCCGAATTTCAAGTTTTTATTCCAAGTACCTAAAATATGAGATTATAGGTGTAAAAAAAAAGTCTATATAAATAGCATGGGGAACTTCATCCCCCCCTTTAGACTTCCTAAAAATTAAAAGAATTCACTTTTAGCAATCTTCCTGTCGGTTAGTCTCGAAAAGCTACAATCATGCCAAATGTAATCACTGTAGTCCTACAGGAAGTGCACAATAATTTTGGGGTATAGAAGATGTCCCATATAAATAACACGGGGGAGATTTTTCAGTTCTCCATAAAACCACTATAAAGTTCGAAATTCTTATTTTTTAGTGATTTTGTTGAATAATCCTATGGAAAAGGTACAAGCATACCGAATTTCAAGTTTTTATTCCAATCCCAAGTACCTAAAATATAGCATAGGTCCAAAAAAAGCCCATATAAATAATAAAGAAAAATTTTCATCCCGTCCTTCAGATGCCCTAAAAATAAAAAAATATTTACTTTTGGCAATTTTCCTATGGGTTAGTTCCAGAAAGCTACAATCATGCCAAATTTAAACTTTCCACGTCAACCGGAAGTACCAATTATTTTATGTCAGTTCATGTAGATTTTATATATAGTTAGGATTTTATACTGAAAACAATGGCCAGTTAGTGTATACAAATGATGTTTAGGGAAACTGCCGGTATCAATTCTGCATTCAGTAACTGCTTTTATCCTCAACCCCATTCATCTTCCTTCTGCTTTACGTGCCTGTCCTCATTGAGGTGATTTCTATTTAGTTATATTTATTTTTAAAATACGCAATCGATCATTGAGTCATACACAAACATTCTGCAAAGACAATATTAGCTTGTTTCACAGTGTTTCTGTATATCAAGATTATATTTATATTTTAAAACTATATATATAAACTGCTAATAATAATACTGAACAACTAGAATATATAGTTTTATGACAATAACATTTGAATAAGATTGATAAGTGAGATTAATAGTTTACATTCCATTTGTTGAAGTGTTATCTCCATGCAGTGATGGATGCAGTGATGGATCTAGCCCGGGGCCAGGGGGGATCTAGCCCCCCCCAGTTTTTTGAGTGACAAAAATAATTTAAGCTACTTTTTTTATAATATTTTTGAAAGTTTATAGTAAGCTCATGATATACCACCCACATGATATATATTTGATCATTGTCTGGATTCAGGTTGGCCCCCCCAGTTTTTACCTTCTAGATCCGCCACTGTCTCCATGGTACAAAAGCTAATTTTACAAATAATAATCAAAGAGCATAATCACCGTACTTACAGTCCAAAGGATAAATCGTGAGATAATCATAGAAATAATTGCTCCCATAGTAATCAATTCAATTATTTAACTTGAAAGAATACAGTCTTCATATATACTGCCACTTTCAAACCTACTTCGGTACGGTATCTTCAGAACGTCAGGGCCATTTCAAAAAGAACTGCTGAAATTATCATATGTCTACCACGAGAACGTTTGAGTGTGTTAACAAGTGTTACGTTAAAACTAATTAACATATACACGATAATTTTTCTTGTTCATGTTGCAGCTTTGCTTCGAAGAATAACTATCATTTAAAATAAAAACTCAAATACAGTTAGACAATCTAAAGTGTCATGGATTCCCTCATATCAGAGAAATTAATTAATACATGCAAATACGCAATTGGATAATCTCACTTGATACACTCTTTCCCAACCTTCTTTGCAGTTAGTTTCCCCACATCCTCTCATAAACCATAGATGAAAAATTAGTAACCTACTCCTACTCTATTAGTATAGAAGCACTTCTAACTAAATTTAAAAAGTGAGATAGAAAACTCCAGGCAAACCAAGAGGCAACATATTCCGCAAAGTTCCCAAAAATAATCTGAAATTATGCTCTCGTGTAGTGGAGAAAATTAGAGCATAAGTATCACTTTATTAACATATTAGATAAAGACTTGACTTTCCAAAACAATATTTTTATGTACGAATAGAGAAAAATGTACATGATCACTTTACATTAGTAAGTTGATTAAAATGGCACGCATAATGTATTTTAAAACAATACTGTTACGTTGAAGTAACCGTAAATTTTCGCTCGTAATTTAATAAGATACGAGAGAGAGAGAGAGAGAGGGCATGGTAAGCTCATGTGCTACGAAATCCTTACTTTAGGGGAGAAATCAGTTTGTTTGATAGTATGTTTCCGGGTTTATACAAGATGGATTGCCTTGCTGCCTTTAAGAGACCAGCTGTTCTTAGTACAGCTATTTTAACTGTTATGAGCTACCAATTTAAAGTAGTTCAGAATAATTCGTAAAATTCAATCAAATGTCCCAAATGACGTATTTCTTCTCTTTTTTCAATGCAAAATTAAAAACATCTAATATTAAGTTCCACGATAATGCCCTTTATACTGAGAGAGAGAGAGAGAGAGAGAGACAGACAGACAGACAGAGAGAGAGAGAGAGAGAGAGAGAGAGAGAGAGAGAGAGAGAGAGAGAGACAGAATGAATGATTATGAAAGAACTGGTGGGTTAAGAATGTGGGGGGAAACTAACCCCGAGAAGACCAGACCTGATTATGTCCACCACAACCTCACGTTCAGAGACCCCTCTCGCACAAGACGTGAGCGTTCTACCACTGAACCACCGTGGCCTCTGTTCTGCTGCATTACATAGATCAATATTTTTCGTTTGATTTTGAAAGATCGCAAGTCAATCTGAAGTTACAATTTTTCCGATGTTGAACTTTCCCAAATTTATATATTGTGTCTTATTCATATGTTACTCCTTTCACTCGAAAATGTTCTCTCCCTTTCCCCTCCTCACACACAAATTGGGGAGAGCAACTGTTCAATTAATATTCTCCTAGTAGGTTATGGGTTAGGACCCATCCCTCTCGATCTAGTACAATCACAGATGTTCGAAGGTGCAGACAAATATTCAAGATACGCCATTGTGGTGTTATATTTTCGATCACTATGAGCTTTCCAAGCTCTTCCCACTGATCCAGTAAGTATCGCACGCTCCTTTGGTGCACGAAGTCCCAGCTTCGATTCTCAGCGGGACAGCATTGAACGCATTATAGTGGTTCGGATTTCAGCTGGAACTTAGGTCCGTGTCTCATAGTAAAAGAATCAGTAGTAAAAGACGGAAGCTAAACGTCAACAATATCATTGAGCTTCCACACGAACAAACCCTTTGTAAACTCCTTACAAGACGATTGTGTTTGTAAGCAGACTCGTAGTTTTTTTTTTTTTTTTTTTTTTTTTATCTGCATTGAGTGTTGTTTGGAAGCAGAAGCAAACAGCATCTAATAAAAAAGCGAAGGTCTCTAGTTATGCAGTGATGCCCACGCCCCTCATGTCCATGACGCACCCCCCTTATTGTCTATCCGTAGCTGTTCTTCCATGAAAAAAAAAAACTTTTCGATTAATTTTTACACCCCCTCAAATATATTTATATAGATTATTAACCCCCAAATATTTCAATGACGCAGTTTGCGTCATAGTCCCCCGTTGTGGGCACCCCTGAGTTATGGCATAGTATCTATTAAAAGACTGATAAGAATGCAATTTCATATCAAGAGCAAAAGTATGAGCATTCTATACATATCTCACGATATACTGGTCCACAAAGTGATCTTTTAAAGAGAAATTTGTGAAGTGGCACTTCAACTCCTACGAACTGATAAGATTTTATTCTATTGTATTAAGTTCGACAAGGCTTCATTCAAGTAATTTACATACGTAAAACTGTCAATCAAAAACTTATTAACTGATCTTTTAGATATGTTTACTACCATGCTCAATAGTTGACATATGTCATTCTGATATTGCACTTTAAGTTAAAATCTAATGGCATAATTTTAAAGTATTCGATTGAACTGTAGCTGCATTAATATTATCGTAATATGCTTTTGCACTTTGTTCAATATGACCTATGAGAAATAACATGTCATGCATTCTGAAGTCATTATATCGTTAAATCAATGTTCTTTCCTTCACAAAGAAAGAAAAAAGAGATTATCAATTTAATAATGAAGTAGGTGTCATGGCATTCTATTTGAATTAATTTCTCTTATACAATGTGTTTCAAAACAACACCGACAGCGTTTGGGAGGTGATTTCTGACACCAAGATAAGAAAGTATAGACCAACCTGGGTGCACAAATTCTTTCTTTCTGAGTTATAGGCTGCCGAGAAAATGAAAAAATGAAATTTAGAGGTTTATAGTTCAAGACTTTCCTTAGGAACTAATATATGCACTATCCAAAAATCCAGGTTTCAGAATCCTAAAATACTTACGCAACAATTTTTATAGATAGAGTTTGGCTACGGGTATATCATTTGAAACACCCACTCACCAACTACCTCTATAAAAATTGTTGTGGAAGTACCGCAGGATTCTGAAATATGGATATTTGAACACAAACTAACTATTTGCTGAGCAAAACAATATATTACCATTAAAAAACTACATACCTGTTACAGTTTCGCCAACAAACACTTTGGCTTCATCAGAACACAGAGTGTGTCTAACGAAGCCAAAGTGATAGTTGCCGAAACTGTAACACGTATGTAGGTTTTTTTTTTTTTTTTTTTAATGGTAATACGTATATTGTTTTGCTCAGCAAATAGTGTGTGTTTAAGTATATACAAAGCAAATCTTATACTTATGGTAAATATTACAGATGGATATTTGGATAGGGTACATACTAGGTTCCTAAGTGAAGTCTTGACCCGATTAAGGGAGGTCCCATGGTTTTGGAGCTACGGACCTTAATTTTTTTTTTTTTTTTTATTTCTTCAGGTTTTCGGCAGTCTAACTCCGAAACGAAGTATTTATGCACTCAGGTAGGTCTATAATTTTTGTCTTATCGTGGTGTCAAGATTCACCTCCCTAACGTCGACGGTGCTGTCTTGAAACTCAGAGTATAATTAACTGAACAGTGAGCACCCATTGCTCAGAAAAGGAAAGCAAAGATATACAATGAGCATTTCATGTAAAACGTGCAATGCTTATAAATAACAAATAGTTGGAGATAAAAGGATTAAACAGAAAGTGAAATGGTAAAAAAGTTAGAGGGCATATCAAATAGACCGCTCAACTCGCCCCACAGTCACTTAATCACAGGGCCTCAGAGGTCACTCGAAATTTTAAATGAGAAGGTACATAATTTGATACATCATTTCGAAAGATCATGAAGAAACTAACTATTTTTCTCCAGGGAAAAAAATTAGTTTTGGAAAAGTTTGATATACATATTACAGTTGATATACATATTAAATACTCCTTAAAATTACGTAATTGCGAGAACGTGTAATTTACAACTACCAGAAAAACTGTTCCTGTCATATTATAAGAGAAAAGAAAAGCAACTAAAATTCTAAAAAGTTACCACAAAGATCATTTTAAGCTGAATAACAATCCCTATCCATGTGTTCAGGCACGTAGCCAGGATTTCGTAATAGGGAAGGGGGGTACGGGACGAAATACTGTGGTTATCACACCAGGGGCTCGATCATTCTAAACTATTTTACTGACAACTTATATTTGTTCGTTTAGCCAGGATTTCGTAATGGGGGTGGGGTTAAATTAAATACTGTGATTACACACCAGAGGCTCGATCAATGTAAACCATTTTACTGGCATCATACCGGTATTGATTTGTTAGGACAATAAAATGAAGTTAGCCAGTATTTTAATAACAAAATATGAAGAATTCTCGAGTAAAATAATATTTTAAAAAGTATTGAAAAATATATAGTCTTCCGAAGTCATTCGAATTCGATTCTTTTTGTCTTCTGTCTTCTTTTTCTTATCTTCGTTTAATGCCGTCAAGGATAGTAACGAGATCTGTTTTGGCAGTAAAGACATCCTATAAAATGGATTAGTGTTGCCACAAAATTGAAAATTTCTTTAACAAGTGTAACTGGAATCTATGTTTCCAGGCTCATATTATTGGTGATTGGGGGAATTTCTTAAATTCTACCTGAGAATCTCTCTGATCGAACCCATTTATTGATCGTCATTTGTAGTTCATAGGATTAGCATGGAGCTAGATGGAATTCGGAATGCTCCGTTACAATAATACCCATTTTTAACTTGAACCCCCCCCCCTTTCTTCCACACAAAGCTCCTTATAAGAAAGAGTAACAAAACGATTGCTGTGGCTTTTTATTTTTAACGATGATTATTCTTTTTCTCGTTTCTTTTTGTTTCATCCTTCCTTAATTTGTTTTTATTTCTGGGCCTTGGCTACGTGCCTGATGTGTTTCTTGTCTTTGAATCCATACAGTTTCAAGTATCAAATTATTGTAAACACATTATGATCTTTGGGTCTTTCGAAGACAATCTAGTAATTGGATGTGATACTTGCATAATATTTTGTTTTCGAAATTCCTAGGTAAAGGCTTTCCGAAAAAAATCAATTCCTGTTAACTCTGTTTCTTGGGTTGAGTTGATTTTAACGTTGAATTTTTGCGAGAAACAGAAGGCGCGCATAAAAATATTTACATGTAGGAACAATCACACTTATGCTTCCCGCTCCATCTCTCCATTCTTTTTAAGTTCGTTCTGGCAATTTTCTTGAAGCATTCGCAACTGGTTCTTTTTTTTTCACATTTATATTGAACTAGCAGCGTTCACCCCGCTTCGCTGCGGTCACCCCGGAACGCAATAAACTTTGTTACTTAGATAATTTTTACTTTTTCGCTTTCAAATTGCAAGCGCCTGTCATTTATGTTAACCCGCCGAGTCACGTGGTCATGCGGGTTGCATATACATACGTTTATTTTTACCTATGATGAACTATGGAGACTTGAATGGTCCATTATCTCAAGACACTGGTAATTAAAAATTAAAGTGATATGATAAAAACCATCTAGGGTCCAAATCCTAACAACCCCCCAAAAATGAAAGAAATCGGTTCAGCCGTATTAGCGTGATGAGTTCACAAAGGATTTGTACGTTCTCTTTTATATATATAGATTATATTACTTTATTTATAACCTTCATTGTCATTACCTCGAAACTTTCGCGGCACATCGGTTAAGAACACTTTCGTGCATATTTATGATTTTCTTATGCTATATCATTATTGTGGCAAATCAATGAACATCTTAGGGGGCGCGGTGGCAAAGTGGTAGAGCGTTCACCTCCGGTGCTTGGGGTCCCTGGTTCGATCCCAGCTCGCGCCGAGTGGGTTTTGTGGTGGACAAACACCGTGGTCATGGGTTTTCTCGGTGTTCTCCCGTTTCCTCCCACTTTCTTCATTTCACTCATCTCTCATCATCACTGTCTCCTTTGGTTTAACCGGCGTAATCGTCGGACGTAAAACTTAAAAGATTTCATTTTTTTTTTTTCAATGAACATCTTTGAGTATTCGTGCTTTTCGTGTATTTGTATCGTAATTTCCGGTGTTAGCACGAGTAACTGGAGAGCGAGAGAGAGATGTATCAATGACAGAGAGCTTATCCTGGTGCAAGGGAGTTATTTTGGTTCGATCCTAGGTCCCGCCAGGTGCGCGGGCTTTCTCGGAATTCTTCCGTTTCCTCACACTTTAAATCATTTTGTTCATTAATACTATCTCCTTTAGCCTCAGAGGGTAATCGTGGAATATTAAACTAAAAAGAAACTTAATTATATAAAAACTGATTTTGTTACACACACGTATTTCGGTAAAGCATGTTTGTCTCTTCCTTTTCCCAATCCCCAAAGCAAAAACTGAAACAACGCCCATCTTCTCTGTTCGAAAATATGAGTGTTGTAGGTCAGCAGTTTCGTCATTGCGCATAGAATAAAAGCTATATCAATTCAATCAATTATGTTGGCGGTAACTACACCTTCATGTGCAATTTACTTTTAATGCTCAATACTAAAACATTGTTTCTTTCATGTCAATTTAACGAGATACGTTTCTTGTGAATAATCTTTAATCGCAGAGTTTAAAAACAAAAAGAGTAATTGATTCAGATTTTATGGCAGATTCAGTCACTTATCAATCTAAATACAAAGTACAAATCGGTATATAAAAGTAGACAATATACGTATACATATAACGTTTCCACAATGGTTTATTTATGTTTCCAACGAAAGATTTATGAAGTCATTAAGTATCAATATGTAATTGCTGTAAAAAAAAAAAAAAATCAGTGTAGCCAATAGATAAAAAGTTTACATATTTGAAATAATTTTTCTACGAAACCCCTTCCCTACTAGACGGCCTTTGACTTAAAAAAAATAATAAAAAGTGGAGAGATTCTCCACGCCAAGTAGGATTAAGTGATCTATTCCCCCCCACTCACTCCGAGCCTTCAAAGCTGAGAAAAAGTAATTAAAATTTTATTAAAAAAAAAGAACTTGTCTTTGTAAAGGCTGTCTAAGCTGGTAGAGGTATTGAATGTGCCCATGTGTAGATTTATTATTATTATTATTATTATTATTATTATTATTATTATTATTATTATTATTATTATTAAAAAATAAAAACGTTCTAAACCAAAATGATCTTTTCTCTCGTCATCTTGTTCACTGAGAAAAAAAGAGTTGCAACAAGTATACAAGTATTTTGGAGCCAATGCTACAAAACAACTATATGTACTATTTATTAACCCCTAGTATCAACTATAAATAGAGAAGGGAGAACTGATGAAGTCCTGTGTTCCTCTTATAGTGATCTAGTTTCCGGAAAGCAGCAAAGCAGCTCAGGTGTTGCTCCACGGAACCACATTGGATCGCTTTATTTCGAGATGTAATAATATACCGATGTGCACTTTTCTTTTTGTTGGCAATTCTATGACCAGTTTCCAGTACTATGGTGTGTAGATTGTGGTGCATTGATTAGTTTGTGTTATTGAAGGGAGAGTTTTTTTTTTTCGAGGGGACATTTTTCAATGAACATTAACTCTGAGAGATCGCAAGAGTATGTCATGAAGAAAAGATGATACACAGTTTTGTCGCTCAAGTAGCTCGACCACATTTTATATTATACAGGGTGTCCCAAAAATAATGGTGAAAAATGAAACCACCGATTACTGGCACCAAAACAAGAAAAAACGTTTATATGACATAGTCCGGAAATAGATACAGGCGGAGATATATAGCTTCGAATATGAGGGGGAAGGAACTTCATACCTGCCAGCGAAATAATGATAGGAGCTAGGAAGGGGGTTCAGAATTACATAAAAATCATATCGGCTTGACACGTTAAACACATTTCACATAAATGCACCAGAAATTCTTCATACGTCATTTAGGGATTCACGGAATGTCTGGACGGCAGGGGTAATGAAACTGTGCAGTAAAGATAGAAATCATACAGAAAAAAAGTTGTTATCCATTGCACGCACATCTACAATGGGAGTCAAAGCAAAGACCACATCTCAGAGGGCAATGGAAAGTAGTATACTAGATAGAAACTTACAGAGAGGGGGTAGAAATAAGAACAAGTGTAACTAATCGTGTTATGTAATGAAACAACAGGCAGAATCCACAACGACGTACTGTATTTATAACGTACTATCTTACACAGGATAACACTACAAACTACTAAGTCATACGTGCTAACAATAAACGTGCCTACAGATGTTCAAAGTGCTGTTCTCCCACATCTATGCAACGTGCTAATCGTGAGTGTCCATCGCAATCCATCAATTCCGATACGTTTCGTAACTGTTCACACGCATTTTCAATGCGGTTTTGTAAATCGGCAAGTTCCATTCTCTAAGTGTGAAGTTTCTTTCCCTCCACACTCGAAGCCGTCTAGCTCCGCCCATGTCCACTTCCGGATATGTCACAAACTTTTTTCTTCTTTTAGTGGCAGGAATCTGTGGTTTTATTTTTCACCATTACTTCTGAGACACCCTGTATATACACCTCTCAGGTTACGAACTTAATCCATTCCATAACGCTGATCGTAAACCGAAATTACTTTTCTCATCTAATTTAATGTGATCCATTCTCGTGACCGAAACAAGGTATTATAGGTATCTTTTTGTGCGTTTATTTTAAACTACTCGCTGAGCAAAATAATACGTTTGTTGTAAAAATTAACGTGTAACAGTTACGCCAAGTAGCGAGACGCCAAGTATAGTGTCTGTGAAGCCAAAGTAAATAGTTTGCTTCAAACGTGACCAAATACACGTAATGACGACCCAAAAATGGCGCCCTTAAAGTTAATGATACCACAATTTGACGTCATATACTATCTAGGGTGTTCATATACAACCCACTCTACCAAACTGTGATGTCAAACCTTAGATGTAACACCTAACTGTGGTATCATTAACTTTGTGGGCGCCATTTTGGGTTGATTTCGTAACCTCGGTCACGTTTGAGACTTGTTGGCTTCAAATGTAGTAGAGCATTTCACTGCCTTTCATTTGGTGCCAAAATTATTTAAACGCTCCATTCTAACCGGATTTATGCACATTTTAAACTAATGACTCCCGAATGAACCGAGTCACGTGATCATAACACAAAATGGCGTCCAAAAAATTAGTGATACCACAATTTGACGTGACATTCTACCTAGGGTGATTACATATAACACATTCTACCAAACTGTGGTGTCAAACCTTAGATATAGTGCCGGTTGAGCGAAACCTTTTTTTCAGATATTAGCTCCTTGATTATAGAAGACACTAACGAAATTCACTACCTAGTTCACTTTAAAACAAAATATCAACACTGAAAATATTTGCTTTAAGAAAGTTTATCATGTCAGAAACAACAACTCGCTACTCATCCAATTCTATGCCAAGCTAATACAGGTATTATTCATTTTCATTCCACGTAAGCTAATTGGCAATCTAAATAAACTCTCCTACACTATTCTTTTTGTCGTTGCAGAATGGAAAGCAAGTTGCTGAAACTGTCAGAAGACTAGATTTCCACCTCCAGTTCACTCGAATTTCACGATTATTGAGAACGTATTCTGTTCCCGAACATATGAAATTGTCGTATGAACACAGTAAATAACCTTTTAATTTCCAATTCTGTCATCGTTTGCCGTTTTATCATTTCACAACATTCGACCACTAAATAAACGATAAATGTTTTATTAAATTTACAATTGTATTAAAATATTAACGCAATAAAGTGTTTCAAAATATGTTCAAGCTATTATGAATGTTAAAATTGAATCTTTTTACATATTTAAATAAATTCTAAATCTCGGCGTGAAGGGGTTGATGGTGGAAAGGGGAACAGCAATACTTACGTTTATCAGTAACCGAGCGTTGCGTGAGGGGACAAGGTTGGTTTTGATCTACCACATTTAGGATTTAGTGATGTCCATCCTTCTAAGTGTTTGGGCACAGTCGTCCCAAATTACAATTCCTCCACTCTCCTAAAGCAGTGTTGCCAACTTGAGGGGAAAGTCGCTAAATCTAGGGAATTCTACTTCGAAGATAGCGACAAAAACATTTTTTCGACTGGCGATTTTTTGGGGGGGATTTTTAAATTACGATTCAGCGACTTACTTACAAATCTAGCGATTTTTCTGTTGCGCACAATTTATCCTTCTGTGATGAAGCACTGTTACATCGAAATAGTTTCTACATTTTTCTTTGTTTTCATTAGCGCAAGTGACAACGAACTGTTTAACTGTACCCGACACCATAATCCCGCTTTGTTCTTTGGTATTTTCTGCCTTCTAACGGAAGACAATTAAGGTGTTCTGGATAGTAAAGATGAACTCAACATCAGTCTTTTATTATTATTATGATTATATACCCAAAGCAATAATATTAACAAAAAAAAAATAACAATAAAAACTGATAGAGGAAAGTTTTGTTGATTTAGCTCTTATGAAGAAAGTTTAAAATGCGTTTTCCCCAGGGCAAGTCTTTGTTGAATTCGCCCTATCTGCTATGAACGCCACAATTCCAACCTCCAAATCTCCAGTTTGCAGAGCCTTCATTATAAACCGTAAGTAAAACAGCATTGCAGACAGTAAGGAGTAGCTTTAGAAGCGTGCGTTAAAGTGAGTCTTAAATTCTTTTTAATCTTTGTGAACTTAATTTATACTCATTTTTTTTTTAAATGTATAACGTGAGTGTCCTACTTCATAGTGTTAATTGTGTCGAAACATCACTAGCCAACAATGCTTTTTTCCTTTTTTTTCCTGTAACTGGCAGGAGAACAGCTAATCTTTATGTTTTCGGGTGTGTTGATAACGAAAATGATAATGAAAATACAAGATTAGCTCTCCTTTTGAAATTATGATAATTTTACGTTATTGCCTATATAAGCTTATCCGCGTATTTACCTTGTTGTTATTCCTTGGAGGAAGGTCACTGAAGGTGCAACCGCTTTGCCTGGTGTTTGTAGTTTTTTGCTGGTGATTCCCTGATTAATGTCCAACAATAATCAGCCAACATTGATGCATTCCACTTTCCCTGGTATCTCAATTTCCATGTCCGAAAGTTGCTGGTGGAAGCGTTCCCAGTGTTCGTCGCTTACACCACCACAGTTGTCAGGAAAGATGTCCAAGTGGGAATCTAAGAAATGTAACTTTAAGGACATGTTACACTCCAGTCTATCGTAGTAGTGCAGAAGATTTGTCACAAGATCCTTATAGTTTTCGGTCCTCTTATTTCCTAAAAAGTTTGTTGATACTTGAACAAGGGCATCCCAAGCTAACTTTTCATCACCTGTCAGGATGGTGTTGAAATGCTCATCTTTGTACAGTTTACGTATCTGGGGACCCATAAAAATCCCTTCTTTTATTTTCGCCTCACTAAGACGTGGAAATTTCTCGCGCAAATAGAGAAATGCTTCCCCAGTTTTGTCCATGGTCTTAAAGTTTTTCATTAGGCCCAGTTTTACATGAAGAGCAGGGAGAATTATGTTCTTGGATTCGATAAGTGCTTCGAGAATAACATTGAAAGGTCCTGGTTCAAATGATTGACGCTTAGGGCAATCTTTCTTTTTATAATGAAGTGCTTTAGCGCGGCTATCCCAGAGGCACAGGAAGCAACAGTATTTAGTGTAGCCCTGTTGTAGCCCAAGTAATATGCCTATGACTTCCAGACCCCCGGAAATCTGCCATTTAAACTTGTCATAGTTCAATCGCAATAACAATTGTTTCGTTATCATATGTTTCTTTCATGTAAGGTGCATACAAAATCGGAATCGTTGGTAGCACGTTGCCATTATGCAGGAGGACACACTTGAGACTTATTTTGGAGGAGTCGATGAAAAACCTCCACTCATCACTTTTTTAGTCAATGGCATAGCTGCCATTAGTCCCTCTACATCACTACAAAATACCAAATTCTTTTCACTTTCGAAAAATGGAAGGAATGACATACGGCGGTTACGGAATGCAGTCACATTTACCGTATCATCAAGGCAATTCCGCTGTTGTAGTTTTGACGCCAACAGTTCAGCTTTATCTTTCGACAATTCCAGATCTCTCACTAGGTCATTAAATTCACACTGTGTTATTTTGTGATTCTCTGTACACTCATCGTTGCACACAAAATCAGGATCTTTCAAAGAACTGGGTTTTGAAGGTGATGGTGCAGAACTCGTCACTATCACAATCAGGTGGAACAGGAACAGGCAGTCCATCTCCGTGAGGCACGGATCGTATGGCCGACGGTATGTTAGGATATATCAAGAAGACTTTTTCTTCTTGGAAATACCATGTGTTAGCGGAGTTGTCATACAAAAGTAACAATCATCCACATGGTTTGGTGGTTCTCGCCAGATCATGGGTATAGCAAAGCCCATGGAAGATCTTTTACGCTTTAACCACGAATGTAGACTCGAGACACAAGATATGCAACATACATGAGGAGCCCAGGGCTTGTCCAGGTCCCCGATTTCACATCCAAAGTATAGTCTGAACGCCTTCCTAATATATATGGTGTTATTGGCCTCCTTTACGATTTCAATGTAGCTTGTCCGCAAATGTAACAAAAATAGTTAGCACTGTTTACGCATTTGCGAGGCATATTGAATCACATGAATTATAATGACCACACGCACTAACTACACTTCAATAACACAACACAGCTTGTAACAGAGACAAACTACGCTTAAATGAAACATGCTTCACTCATCCCTTCCCTTCTTTCCCTCCCCGTTGTTGCTACGACCCCGGGCTAAAAATAGCGACAAAATACACGCAGCTATTGTTGCCTGCAGGAAACTTAATCACCTTGTCTACAAACAGCGGGATTTGAAGCCTATATGGGACGGGATTGACAATGAATGCTAATAAAATATAATAAATATAATTAAATGCACCCCCCCCCCTTTAACTTGGAAACGAGAGCTAATTCCAGTTTTTCATTGTCATCTTCGTTATCAGCGTGGTCGATATAGTTAACAAACATTTATTTCATTCCAGTTACATTTTCACTGTTGGCTAGTAAGCGACTCCAACTTCAGTGTCCAATTTTCAGCGACATTTTACCCCAACTTGGAGTTATTCATCTCTCATTTAGTGACTTTTTGCATCAACATTTTGGCAACAGTGTTCCAAGAGCAAGCCGGAGTTGATGGCGACAAAACCTAGATAATTTTGATTTGTAGACTAAATTTTATTTAATTTAGCGTTTTTAAAAGCATCATTATGGGATGATTGAAGTTCGATTGTGTCATTAGCAATGAAAAATTATTGTTCCACAAAAAAATATCTCACGGATGCAACCTGTGCCCTAAAACTTGCCTGCGGGCATCCCTGATCCGGTTGGATGGAATGAATAACAATCATGATGCCTATTTTCTAAAGGAGCTTAGTTTACATTATTCTATTACGTCTGCCAACACGAATTTGAATTTAACAAATACTTATAACTAAGTCCAATTAATTCGAACTCCTACTCAGGACAAATAATTAAACAATAAGCTATTTGGTACTTACCCAGTATGATTGCACAACCACTAAAGGTTTCGAAGAACTCATTGTTAATATTACACAGAAACGTAAATAACAGTGTAAGCCACTACGCAGTTCTTTCAAATTTAGATTAACATATTCACACACATATCACTCTCTTTCGTATTTCACTAAAATAATAACAATCAAATGCACTGTACATTCTTTCCAAAGTTAACTCTGACGGGTATTGTAAACAAATCAAACAGCTATGCCTCAAAAATGTCATTGTTTCAAGTACGACTTTTTTCTTTTCTTTCTACACACAAGTTACTATGTGCTGTAACACTGGGTTACATCAATGCTAACAACGATTTGTCAGAGAACGAAGTACGTACAGATCTTTGATAACACATCCAATAAACACAATACTTATTCCCTTTTATCTCTGATAAGAGAAATGATAACTGAACTTTGAAAAAGAAACACACTATTACACTAAAAAGAAAAAAAAAATCTTACACACCACGCACATTCTTTTAGACTACGATAACGACCAATAAACTCTCCCGATTGAAATGTCCTTTTGTTTTTTTACTTGGAAAAAATCTTTTGTCATTTGTATCACATTTAATACTGTCATACTCATTAAATGAATTTTTATTGCTGCCATCAAAAAGGAGTGAGACAATAGCTAAATCGGGAAGTGTGATTCGTAAGATTTATATTACTCATAGTGAAGTAGAAATGTAAATACAGTTTCCCATTTGGAAAAGTTTCTTAGTTTAAAAATTCTATTGTTCTAGCCACACAATATTTTATTGAACTTCTTTCACTTTTCTTTATTTCTTAAGAGTGCCTTGTGTATTTTATGTTTGTCCTAAAATTAAGATTTTTTTTTTTATGAAGAGTTTTCACGTATGAAAAATCTTATTGCTCCAGCGTTGAACCTGTGGTGTTCAAATCGAAGTTATTGTTATTGAACGAATATAGTTTTACACTTGGATCAGAGATAAAACTGTATTTGAAAAGGTAGTGTGACGTATGACGTCACACCGTCCCTCGTGCCTATCTTTACCTATTGTATTTTTTTTTTTAGAATAGGCCTATAAGGGGACGCCAGAGATATTTTTTGTAAGTGGGGTAACGGCGTCCTCCCGCGTTCCCCCTCACTTTTACCCCTGACTTGGATATAAGTATTCGAACAGAGAACAGCTGGTATTTAGTTATCATCCCCTGTCTATGAATTACTACCGAAGTCTTTTGGACATTGACTGTACATGTTTTTCGATGACTGTAGAGTCTATATTTCTCCACTCTGTGTGCAGAAATTCTTTTCTGATGGTCCTTACTTCAGATGTGATGTTTCTTAAGACTATCTTCGAGTTCATTCCCGATGTTATCTATAGGATTTAAATCTGGCGATTGGGGCGGTGTCTTTAAAGTGTGCGGACTTGTACACGATCCAAAGCCTCACAATTTCCGCAGTATACTTTGGATCATTGTCCTGCTGGAATTAATAATTATTTTCCAATCCCAGCCTCTCTGCACTCTTCTTAAGATTGTTTTCAAAAATCATCTTACTAGACATGGGCAGGTGTATTCAAACGTGTCCATACCCCATCTATGAACACTAGTTCGCCAACACTTGATGAAGCCACATAGCCTCATACCATCACACTGCTGCCTTCATGTTTCACTGTAGGTGCCATGTTCTTAGGTTTCATTCTGTATTTGGTAGCCTTCACAATGTAACAAGTCCATCATCCTTGTATAAGCAGAATTTGCTCTCGTCCGATAGAGAACGTGATCCCAGAAGTCTGTTGGTTTTCCCCACATACTGGTTAGCAAATTCTAGTCACTTTTTCAGATTCACACGATTGAAATATGGTTTCCTCCTAGGAACAATGACATTGTAACTGTTCTCGTGTGTACCACAGTGCCAGAATATTGTTAAAGGCCTCCTCTAATCTCAGATGCCGTCACCCTTAGATTCAACTTCACCATTTTTATTATTTGCCTCCTGTTTCTAGCAGTTCGTTTAGAAGAAGCGCCACATTTCGGTTTATACACAACACTATTAGTCTGTTTGAAGCGCTGAATGATGGAAAACACCATAGTTTTAGTTCTGTTAACTGCACTAGCAATGTCGGAAAGGGATGTGTATTGTTTGTGCAGATTAATTACAACATTTTTCTCTTTCACCTTTGTCTCCTTACCTTCCTGCGTTGTCTCCTTTACGCCCCATTTCGCTTGTGAACGCTTACGAGTACACCACAACTGCAAGTGCTGTTGCGAGTCACAGTATGAATACAACGGCTGTATAGTGAGGCCATACAACATGCATCCAATGATGTCTCTCTACTCGTTTCGGTACGTTCGAAAACTTATGTCGTCCTATAAATACGAAGGACCGCCGGATAAATACAGTATACAGGGTGGCTTAAAAGTAGGTACTGATCAGTTCATTGAATTTTATATATTTTCTTATTGTTATCCGTCAGATCGACTTAGTTTCTTTATAATTTGTTTTTAATGTGTTTTTACTTACATCTTAAACTCGAAAGAGCCGAAGCAAATAAACTCAAACTAGAATGTTATACTTGATCAATGCAGAGGTGTGTACCTACTTTTGGTCCACCCCGTAGATTATGTGCTAAATACATGTAGTGCGATATTTTAAATATAGCTTCGTAGACACAAGATGGTAATATATATATATGTTTACAAATTCAACACTACTAAATAAATATTATGTTGTTTATAATATCAAACCAAACCGCTTGGCATAACAGCCTCTTGTGGGACTGAGCCGCTCCAGATCATCTATTAGCGACCGGCTGAACTACTTCCAGTCGACCAACGAACACGTGGTCAGCACGCTGTGTTGCCCTGTCACTAACAGGCGTATCTAGATCACGTTTATTTTATTCACGTGACTCCCAAGTTTGCCTCATGACCCTGGATGGACACCGAAAATTGGGAAGCACCGGCCAGGAATTGAACCCGGGACCATGCGGACGTGAGTCAACGCTCTAACCACTAGATTATGGTGTCCTCTTATAATCAGGAGTAAAAGTGAAGGGGAACGCGGGAGACGCTGTCCGCCCAATTCCTAAAAAAATTACAAGCAGGGGGACGGTGTGATGTCATGTGCTACCTACCGTCCCCCTACCTCTTCAGATCCACTTTTACCCCTGCTTACAATACATACAATATATAGAGTACTATACTATTCGAATACTTCTGTCGGGCTCTGATTCGAACACAGCTCACACCAAGTGGCCTTTGTGATGGACAAACCTCTTATGCGTTGGTTTTCTCCCACATTCTTCATTGCAACATTTTCATCAGCAGTAGCAGCACCACCTCTCTCAGCCTCGTTGCATAATCATGGGACGTTAAACTACATGAAATTAGGAGAGACCCAGAAATATAGACACTAAGCCGGAAAGAAGTTCACCGCTTCATGGGAGCTTTCTCTTGCAGAAAGTGTGGTACTGTCTAAAGCAGTAGTTCTTAATCTAATTCCTATCACGACTCCCATTTTAGCACATCCTCTTGCTAGGGACCACCTTTATAATTTCTGGTTTGTACGGTCCTCAGAAAAAAAAACTGCAACATGAACATGTAAGTTTATTGTGAAGCGCAGGGAATCAATATAACGTCTAAGTGGCACGAATCACACCAGGAGAAATCTCGGCGTCCTACCCTGCACACTTATTTTTGGAGTAAAAGACTTCGTCGTTTCACAATAAACTTACACGTTCATGTTGCAGGTTTTTTTGCTACCTACTGTACCAAGCTTGTCCGCAATGCGTATATTAAAAATCCTACACATTTGACGATATCCATTGATTTCTATAAATAGTAGAATCCATTTCTTGTACATATTGGATACAGTAACTTCTTTAAAGCGAATGGATTAAAAGCAAATTTAGTCAGTTCATTGATATTACAAATATCGAATCCGATCCGTCATTCTGTTTCAAAATGGAGGCAGTTTGACAATTTTAGAACTTTATAACTCCCTTAATTTTGGGTCATATGATAAAGAAAAATAAAGCGATTTCTAAAAATTTCGACAGTTAAAAAAGTTATTGAGCATATTAAATGATTTGATAATGTGCGTCACGAAGATTGAACCGGACATTACCACACTAGTGAAATCACACCAAGCTCAAGTATCTCATTAGCTTTTTAATTTTAATTGTATTTCAATACGCAGGTTTTGTTACATTGTATTTTTCTGGTATTTCAATATGCAGTTCTCATTAGTTTCATATCGTACCTGTTTCATTTAAATTTATTTTTAAACAACTGTACACCTATTGAATATGTTTAGTAGACCTACTTTTTGTTGTTCTCAACAGTATGTATAAAAATAAAATTATGCCTATTAGAACAACATTTAAAATAATATTTAAACATATTTTCCAGTATTAGATTCTAATCATATTTATCTCTTCCGCTTATCTTCGCAATCCTCACAAAACTCTCTCATAAACCCTAAGGGTCGCGATCCACAGGTTGAGAAACCTTTGTCTAAAGATAAAGGAGAGCTCTAACGTAAGCCACGATGTCTCAGCGATAGTATATCTCTGAAGTTGATTGATGTGATTGGTTGGAATTTTAGTTTACCGTTCCTTTCAGCATCAAGGTTATATGAGATATAAACCTACAGCTTAACATACGATACGAACCACGTAAGCTCCACCGGGAATCGAACCCGGATACACTAATCATATAGCTACAAGGCAGCTTTTGGTTGACTTCAGTTCAACATTCCGATTCCGAGGCTATGGGATGTACTGTTTGGCGAGGGATCCGAACCATTACTCGGATTTTGCATCCAAGACAAGTATTCATAGAGAATCGAGCCCGTAGCCACGCGTTTAGAAAGAACTCTCAATCACTCGACCCACGAATAAACATTGATCTCTGCAGTGTACAGTGTCGTAAGTCAGGCAACTTAAGATGTTAGGCCCTCCCTCATTAAACATAAAAAGGTAACATTGTACTCTTCGTAATTATTAAAATAAATTTTAGCAGATGTAAAGGAACTCCTTCCCCAAACATAGGTTCTAGCAAAGCTACTGGTAATGAAGGTTGAAGTGTTTAAATTTTAGACGTGTTATGTGGATTTTGTTTGGAGAAAAACTACGTACAAGAGCAAGGCGAGGGATGCGCACGAGTAGAGTCGAGTCGAGATTTAAGACTGTCTCGACTCGTCTCGAGAAAATGTTGTCTCGACTCCACTCGAATTCGACACGTATCGAAATTCGAGTCGAGACAAAATATACGAGCTAAAATATATGCACACATCAGCAGGAGCATTATGACTACTTACCTAATTGTCAGTATGTACACCTTGGCACGGATAACAACGGCGACGCGTCTTGACATGGACGCAATGATCCTTGGTAGGTCGCTGGAGAGAGTTTGCACCACATGTGTACACACAGGTCACATAATTCCCGTAAATACGAGGAGGAAGGTGATGAGCTGTGACGTCACGTTCAAGCACATCCCAGATGTGTTCGATTGGGTTCAGATCCGGCGAGTTGGGAGACCAGCACATCACTTGGAACTCGCCTCTCTGTTCCTCGAACCACTCCATCACACTCCTGGCCTTGTGACATGGTGCATTATTTTGTCGAGAAATGTCACTATGGTTGGGAAACATGGTTATCATGAAGGAGTGTACGTAGTGTGCAAGCAGTGTGCGATACGCCTCGGCCGTCATGGTGCCTTGCTCAAGCTCCATTAGGCACATTGATGCTCATATGAATGTTCCCAAGAGCATAATTAAGTCACCGCCAGCTTGTCTCCGTCCCGCAGTACAGGTGTCAAGGAGCTGTTCCCTTGGAACACGACGGATTCGTACCCTCTCATCGTCATTATGATGAAGGTATCGGGATTCATAAGACAATGCAACGCTCTGCCACTGCGCCAAGGTCCAGTAGCGATGGTCACGTGTTCATTTCAGTCGTAGTGTTAACATTCGCACATGGATGGGCCGTCGGCTGCGGAGGTCCATCGTTAGGAGTGTTCGGTGCACTTACGTACACTTGTATTTTGCCCAGCATTAAAGTCTAATGTTAGTTCCGCATAAGTTTGCTGTCTCTCCTGTTTTACCAGTCTGCCCAGCCTACGATGTCCAGCATCTGTAATGAGATGGGAGGCGCCTAACCCCTCGACGTTTGGACGTCGTTTTCCCTTGGTTTCACCACTTGTTGACGACGCTTACTACACACAGCACTCCTCGAACACCCAAGTCGTGCAGTTTCCGAAATTCTCGTGCCGAGTGTTTGAGTAAATACTTTCTTTAAAATATTAAAAATTATAGAAAGATTTTCGAGACATTCGAACAGAGTCGAGGAGTCGAGATTTTTACGAGCAGTCGACTCGACTCGAAAATTCAAGTCCAAAAATACGTTTGTCTCGACTCGTCTTGAAGTTTACAAAGTGTGTCTCGACTCGTGTGCATCCCTAAGTAAGGTCGACCCTAGGCAATTTGCATTCCGTGCAATACCATTATTTGTTGAGTCTCCTTCCGTTAAAATAAATAAACAAAAAATAAAATCAACGTTTAAAAATGTTCCCCCACCATAATTTTAGTAGCATTAATGAAAGGGTGTTTTTTAAGATGCTCTTTGTATGGAAAGAGACGGCAAATGATACTACTGCAGGAGACGAGAAATTGTCCTGGCTGGTTCTGCTTTATACATGTCTTGAATGATACAGATGTACGTGCTCGGAACACACTTTTTCGTCAGTGCCCACCAAATAAGAGCTCGTGGTACTCTATCATACGCTTTGTCTAGGTCGATGAAACCAGATGGAGATCCTTCTGGTATTCTCTGTACTTTTGCTTAGCATCCAAAGTGAAAATGTTGCATTTGTTCTCGTCCCTCCTGACATAAAACGAAACTGGTTCTATGTTATTTTGGCCTCTTTCCTCGATCTTGCTTCTATCACTCTCTTCCAGAGTTTCATTGCATGTTTCGTAAGTTTTATTCCGCTGTAGTTACCACGTTCTTGCATATCTTTGTTTTGAAAAATCGGCACAACCTAACTGCTTCTCCATTCTTTTAGCATATTTTCTGTTTTTCGATATCCTATTAAAAAGTCGAGTTAACTACTGCACTACTACTTTATCTAAGATTTTTCTTGCTTCGATAGGGTTAGCCGGTCCTGCGGCTTTACCATTTTTCATCTTTTTCATGGCATTTTCCACTTCCACATAGTCATTTGCTGAACGAGTCCCTGAATCATGGGTGGATTTTCGCAACTTTCCCCTCAAATTTTCTCTATTCAAAAAAATTTCTAGCAATACTTCCACCGTTTTTTTATGTACTTGTCAGAACCTTATTTTACTTTTTGATGCAGCGCACATGCGAAATATCTTTCTTTTGTTTCTTTTGCCTCTCTCTGACCTTCGAAAGATTGTAAATCAAGTTACTTAAAATAGTATATATATATATATATATATATATATATATATATATATATATATATATATATATATATATATATATATATATATATACAGTGAAACCTCTACTACTAATGGACACCTCCCGTAACGGACATATTTTGTAATCCCCGAACGCTGTCATAGGAAAATGACTTATTGGCAAACCTCTCTAAAGCGGACACTCTCTTGTACGGACACGGACAGTCTTTTTTGTCGCTTATATGTATTACCTCCGTATTACGGATACTTTCTCTAGAAATAAGTTGAAAAGTATTGTAAAAATACATTTTTAGTAATTCATACATGTGTCATCAAGAAAGCATTGTGACAATATTTTGCCTCCTCAACTGTCTGCTCAGCAGCCCAGACAAAGCTTCTCTGTTTAACAACACTTTTATGTACTTTGCTTGCATTCCACTCCCACCAAACCTGTTTTAGACACAAAAGTGATTGACATTTGCCCGCCGTTTAGGATGACACGTTATTCAATTGTCCCGCTGGAATATCTAACCAAGAAGAAGACAAGTTAGGTATTTTGTGCCCGTGGGTACGCATATTGTCTCAAAAACTACACTACTGGACTGCAATTAACCTACAAATTAAAGCGACATACTGAAAACGTAGTAAGCAGTGATAAGTGTAAAGTCCAGAAAACTACAGCATCTTATTTCCAAGTTGTACCTCGAACATAAGAGTATTGGATGGAGGAGAATAATGCAGGTACCGTAACATTTTGGTAATATTCGTAAATACATGATTCATGCAAAAATATCTTTTTTAATTGAATATTACCTTGTTTACTAATTTACGTAACAAAATATTGAAACCTCTTTAAGGCGGACACCTCTCTATAGCGGGCATTTTTTGATTCCCTCGGCTGTCCGCTTTAGAGAGGTTTTACTTTATATTATATATATATATATATATATATATATATATATATATATATATATATATATATATATATGTTGCAATGCACATTTTTCTGTTCATGATGGCAAATATTCAACTTTACTTTGCAGGAGGAAAGGATTCAATAGCATCAGTAAAGAAAATAGACTGGGGATCGAAGAAAAAAAAAAGAACAGAACAACTATCGCCTTGTACAAGGCTGACCTTGTACAAATCCATCAATGATATTTAAAATCCTAGAAACGATTTGACTTACCAAAAAAAAAAAAAAAAAAATTGCCCACAAGACTATTGCAAAATTTGATAAGGTTAACAGATCTAACAATAGTCAAGGTCTACCAGACCACGCAAAGCGCGAATTCCGCATACCATAAAAGCCTCAAAGGCAAGAATCTCTCGGAATCTGTGCGCAACAAAAAATTATGGCCATACAGATGAAAATATGTCTCAAAACAATATTATGCCTTATATTCACAGTAATCATAGAACGTATGCCTATCACTGAAGAACAGGTCAGTTTTGTTTATTCTTTGATTCTGTTTAAAGCATCATATTACTGGAAATTAGTCAAGAACGGCTGTCAACACTGCATGTTGAAATCATCTTTTAAACCGCCGGGAGACCGCAGTTCCTCCATTCCTCTGCCCACATTTCCCTTTCGTACTACCCAGAAAGTAACCCCATCACGTTTGCAGCCCTGTTATGAACGTGGTGTGATGATTGAATGCATATATGCAAGGGGGAAAACAAGCGGAGAGTCCATTTAAAATTTAAAGAAAGCTTCTGGTGACTGTAATGTCACAGGAAAACGCAACGGAGTGACAATAATACTCTACATATTATTAAATATCTTAAGGAACAATGAATAACGCACAATGTTTGGTGATCCACGTGCTCTTGTGAACTTCATAAGGCGACGCCACTAGAGTTTATATTTATCGACAAGCAGTTTTTCGAAATAAAATCTTTCCAGAAAAGTCGAATTTTCAATTTCTCTTAACTTTCTGTTTATTAGAACTACACTAACCATCTATTTATTTAAAATGGTCATAGTATTCAATAGTAAGATACTTTGTATATTGCTCCATCCGTCTCACTTGTGTTATTACTATTGCAATGACCTCCGAAATTGGAATGTTTGTGGATGTTCGTAATATTGCAGCGTCCTTAACTTGAAACAGTGAGTAAGAAATGTGGTATTATAAGTTTTCGTTTAAAATGTGGCTTTGAAATATTTAATGATCTGATGTTGTGCCATTTGAAAAATACAACTTTATGTTGGGTTGCTCACATTGTTAACCTGGTGGTATTTCAGAGTGTCAAACAAAGTTTGTTTTTTTTTATCTATTAGTATAAAAGTTAGTAAGACGCTGCAAGATAAATGGTCCACCTAGTATATGAGAATCAAATAACTAAAGGAAAAATTCAGAAAACGGATAATTTTAAATCTATTGGTCTGATGATCCTGTCTTTGAAACGTAATGTTTTCCTAAATATTTGGAAGTCATCTAAAAGTATCGTGTCAGTTATGCTCATAGTGAGAGCAGCAATTAGGTAAATAGAACTGACACACTAGCTACACTAGGTTGAGCACTTTAATACCTTATTAAGTGTTACGAGTAAGTAAGTTAATGCAATAGTTAGTGACAAAAATTTATCCTAGGTATTTGTATTTCATCAAGTCGAGGAAGCTCAGGTGGGCAGGTCATGTAGCGAGAACGGGAGAGAGTAGTAACTCTTTCAAAGTTTTAACTGGAAGTTCAATCAGAGAACGACCATTAGGGAGACCTAGGTGCAGATGGGAGGATAATATTAAGATGGATCTCGCAGAAATAGGAATACAAAGTAGAAATTGGATCCAGTTGGCTAAGGACAGACGTCAGTGGAGAGCTTTTGTGAATGCAGAATTGAACCTATGGGTTCCATAAGCAACAGAATGAGTTAGTGTGTTAGGTAGGTACGTGTATTTATTTATTTATTTATTTATTGTTTTAGATTTACGTGAATAAAAGGAAAAGTTAAGAAATCATTTCAAGAAATTTTCTTTACAAATAAATTGGCCAGTAAACATATAGTTTAAGTTTAGGGAGAAAAGATTGAGATTAAGCTAATTTGAACGTTTCATTCATTCGAAGTTATTTACAGAAAGATTTGTTCGGAAATGAAAGCATTTTCTTAGTCAAGTAAAGTCAAACTTCTCTAAAAATAGCCAGGAAATATAACAACTTGAAAATACAAAGTATTTGGAGGAAATTTTCGTTGCTAGCCGCAATTTCTTTAATATCGTTCAACTAAATAAATTTGGTACACGTAGACTAGCACAAAGTATACAGTAATTACATTCGATTACTTTAGTGCTTTTACGAAAACTTAAATATAGTAGTCTCTGTTAACTGATCATCTTGGTAGTAAAACGAAAAAAAGAATCCGTTAAATCGGAAATCACCATTTCATAGTCCCCAAATTGTCAACACCTCGATACTGGTTTAGAAAGGCTTACAATATTATAATTCAACAAATTTAATTTCCAAATTAAGAAATTTCGTTCACAAGTTGCTCCTGTGATTCTCAGTAGGAAAGGTCGCAGGGTGTCACTATCGACTTCATATTGATACTATGCTCATTCGACTCCTTTCTATATATAAAACAATTAGGCAACCGGAGAAATTCTCGATCGATTGCAAGTTCTAAGACACCATTACCTTTTATCCCCTCCCAATAAATGCCCTTATCTTGCAAAATGCGTACGTTTTGACCTCACCACTGTGTTAGGCACCCAAGAACCCTCCCCCTCCTCCGATTCAAAATAAAGCTTCTATCTCAAAAAATGGTTACTTAAAAAAATTGAACAATTTTTACAAAAAATTTGAACTTTTAATGCTCGTAATTCAAGCACGCTTGCGATCGAGGATTTCTCCGGTTGCCTAATTGTTTTATATGTAAAAAGGAGTCGAATGAACATAGTATCAATATGAAGTCAGAGTGACACCAGCGATTTTCCATAGTCAGCTGAACGAATACTGTATATTGAAAAGCATACTCGACTATCACATAAACCACATCCATATCTAGGGTGTATGTGTATTTAAGGTACGAAAGAATATCAAGACAAAAACACAGACTCGTAGCGATTAATCAGCTTGTTTATTGTTCTACGATATATTGTTGTGAAGCACCGAGTGAAGCTGAGAACGAAAGTTAATTACTGTACTTTCTGGAAGATGGGCAGTTAAGCCAACGGGCAGATAAAGGAAGGGCAGTTAAGAGCGAATCCACTATAAATGTTTTAGTCAAAGTGAATAAATGCAAAATATGTATTTAAAAGAAATGAGAAGAAATAAAGGTTGATGTGGATCTAAGTATTGTCTTTGAACTCTCTACTACTTCAGAAAGCAACAACAGAAAAGCAAATTAAGTTGATAATGCATAAAAAACCGGGAAAGGGAATATTATATTTCGACAGTAAAATTAATTACTAAGAAATACAAAACCTAAGAAAACATAATATTAGTTAAGTTGTATTTTAACAAAAGAAACACTGGCCAAAGCTTAAAACCCACTTTATTTTAAATTATAATTTGTAACGGTTTCGGATATCTAACATATCCTTCTTCAGACACTATTAAAAATAAAGTGTCTGAAGAAGGATGTGTTAGATATCCGAAACAGTTACAAATTATAATTTAAAATAAAGTGGGTTTTAAGCTTTGGTCAGTGTTTCTTTTGTTAAAATAATCAATCCAAAGCCATGGATAGTCTTACTATAGTTAAGTTGCTAGTAATGTACAAAAATAAATAAATAAGACAAAAAAAAAAAAAAAAAAATATCGGGCACTGTGATTTCCCTTATTATTCTTTATATTTTCTCATTCCCTGCAGGCATTGATGATACGCCTTATGTGGCTTGAAAGTTTGGAGTTTCTATCTAGTGCTTTCAGTAAATGTGTGTTCTATGCAATCATTAGTTGAATAAAAGTGAAATAAGATATTCAACTTCATTATTTCTTGTATTATCCTATGTATTATGTTGCCTGATATCTGTCCCTATTAATCTGTACCTATTAATGTAAAACTTTTGTTCATGTTTATAATAGGCTATCTTTGCTTGTCTATGTTTATTTTAATTTATAATGCCTCTGACACTTTATATATGCTCCATTTAAATGTTTAATGTTTTCGTTGACATTTTCCACATTTATAATATGTTTCTTTGTTTTGTGGGAGCACAAATTGTATTCTAGGTTATGTACTGTATGTTTAACAATATGGCAGCCGCGAGTTATAGTCTATTTGTTATTCTAAAATTTTACTTTAAATTCGTGTCTATCTATAACTGATTCTTAGTTTTCAGAAAAGAAAATATAACGTATATCAGAAAAGTCTTTTCAAAATATAGTAAACTCTCGATTATCAACATCCTCCATTTTTTTTTTTTTTGTGACGATAAATTACGGCATTAAAAAATGTTTTAAAAACTTTGTGACAAAATGTTGTTTACAAAAATTCAATCACAAATAAGGAAGAGGTATTCTAACACGAAACAACGAAAACAGTTGCCATTTCTTTTGTGATCTTGTAAGCACAGGAAACTACTGTTTATTAAGTCATATTAATTGTATGTGTAGGCCCTCTACTGTAAACAAGTAACAAGTGTACACCAATGAAGGAGCATGATTTGTATGACGTGATATTTTCTCAATATTTTTACTACTTCCGGTTTTAGTAGTAGAAAGTATGTCTACACATACTTTTTGTCATATAATGTCGGTCAGCGTTCATTTCCATGTTTCAAGAAACAATACTCTGTCAATAGTGCATCTGTCAAATAACAAATAATGAATTTTTATGGTCAATAATAAACTTGTGGTACTGAATGCACTACATAAACCTCAAATATTTCATTTTTATTTTCATTTCTAAGTCCCGAAGATTTTCTTTGATTTAAAGTTAGTTGGACCGCCAGCTATGAGCTGAAAATGACAGGCACGGCCGGTGGTAACACAGTTGTTAATTAAAATTTAGCTTTTATTATATACTATGTACTACACTTACTACATGTGCAAACTCAATTTCCTTACAAATGCACGGTTTCTTAATGTATTTTCAAAATAATTGCAAATATTTACTACGTATTCCTTGAAATTGTTGAGGACAAGAATTTTCAAACGTTTTCTGGTGTCAGTTGGAAAAATGAAATCTAAGTTTTACGTCTCACGTTTATGCCGGCTAGGCTCAAGGAGACGGTGATGAGAAACGAATGAAATGGTGAAGTGAAGAAAGTGGGAGGAAATAGGTGAAGCCCGAGAAAGCCACGCACATGGTGTTTGTCCACCACAAAGTTCACTTGGCGCGAGCTCAGATCAGGCCAAGGACTCCATACACAACAGGTGAACGCCATTAGCCACCGCGGCCCTGATGTTTGTTGAGTTAAAGTTGAATTTATATTCTGTATATCAAAGCTCGAAAAATTCTCTAAGTTAGTTGCTAGTTCTAGAAAACAGATGCCCCAAGAATACAAATCCAATCTGATACATGGACTTACATTTCTTGGCCATAAATTGTAGTTACTAGTATAAAAAATACGAGAGAAATAACGTTTCATTTTTTTTTTTTAAACAGTAACGTTGTCAGTCTCAAATTTCACCTTTCGCTTCACATACTCAATACTTGAATACGTGCCTTTCTTATCGGGATGCTACAATATGTATTATGTGAGTCAAGATAACTTCAAATACAGTGTTCGGATATTCAAAGTCGCACGTTTCATGGCTAGTCTGTAAGAAACAAAATTTTGCTACTTCTAAAGCAAAAACATGCATAGTGCAGAATAAAGCAATATAATAGGCTCTTAATTCTATGGAATGAAGTATGTTTGAGGTTGAAGGTAAATCCGAATCGTAACTTTATACAGAACTTATTATAATTTGATTTTAATCCATCCAAGAGCATAAAAAGTCATAATTACCGACATTAAAACAGAAAACTGGGAAAATTACTATCAAAACTAGCTTGGCGCCAAACTCGTATTTCTAGTCATGATGATGTGTTGCTGAGAATTTTTCCGTGCCCTGGTGTATATTGTAACGCCTTGCATTACCACCATGTTTTATTTCATCAGTTTATTACGTTCATTAACTTTTAATGTTCTTATACAATTTTGTTGTACTTGTAGTTATTTGACGAATGTGTTTACAACTTTAATTGAATTTATTACGTGAGATCAGTTTAGATACTTTAAACATCGATAGCTTAATAAAAGAAATTTTAAAACAAACATTCTAGAAATGGTTTATAACTAAAAATTTTCAACAAAATGTTAGCATTAACCGGAGGACAACCACTATAAATTTAATGAAAAACTGAAAGCGATATGGCGTATTAGTTAGTATTCCATTATTAAACTCCAAAGTTATATAATCTACATGACGCACAAACCGAAGTATAACATGATTGGACACCACAAAATATAGCAAAACGATACTTTTGCTAAAGATCCACTAATCTAAGGAAAGGCAATAAAATCTACAGATGTTAATTTAAGTTTTATGAAATCTTAATAATTACCTTTATATTATATATATAATTATCTTTATAAAATAATAAAATAATTACCTTTCCTAACTTACTTCATTATGTTTGTGGTACATTTTACCATTATATATTTTGAAACAGCTTTGATCCAAAGAGTATCATTACTTACAAATCAGAAAATATAAATTAATTAGAACGTTAAAATTTCAATAGTCTGATTATAATAATGCATATTATTTAGAATTTTGAATATTTTATCATCCAATCAACAAGAAAGTAAATGAATACGATACAGGTTAAGTTTACTGAGACCAATCAAGCAACCTTCAAGCGAAATAAGGATCATCCTTATAAATTATTTCACTCGTCGAATTACTACGAAAGTAAATGCATAATCAAAATAGAAAGTAAATAATTTACGAAAAATAAATTTAATTAATGTATATGAATATTAAAATAATTAAGTACAACGATTAATGAATAAAATAGTTTATGGTTATTAATATGAATTAACAACAGGAAACATCAACGAGGAGAATAAGTAAGATATTGAACGAAATAAAATACTATTTTATATTTGGGAAAACTTGGTGAGGTAATCGTTTGGTAAGTATGACTAGTTGAATTTCAATGTCTGTATGCTACATTAGTTGAAGATAGATGAAGCACAAGTATAGTAGTTGTTATCGTATTATAATTCTGGTTCTGTTAAACTTTGAATACCTTTTCTGAAGAATATTTGTAATTACTATAAATAAGATTCCTATTTAATGTATATGAAGTTTCATCCCAATCGTTATTTCAATACCTTCGGATGTTATAAAGGTGATCATTAAATATCCAAAATATCTTCATCTATATGAACTGCAATGGTTTTTGCCCGGATACGGGAACATTTTGAACCGCTGGATATCATACTGGTAAAAATGGAGGAATTTATGAAGCTATAATTGGATAAACGTAATCGTCAAATGACACGAAATGACAGATATCGCCAACCAATGGCGGCCAGTCTAACTTGAATCGGATGTTCAAAAGAAAAAAAGATGCGTGTATAGATTTATTTATATATTAATAAAAATTAAAAAGGGTACCGTAGTATTAAACTTTTCTAAGTAGCATTTACTACTTACAAAGCACTACAATCTAATCAAATATTTTCAAGAATTTTCTGACTGTTGAGAAGTAAATCATACATATGTAAGTTTTGATTTTGTATCCTTTTAATGCTCATATTAAACTTTCTTGAAAACCGCAGCTATTTCACATTATGACATTTAGTATCTTAAAAAGTATTTTTAAGAAAAAGTTCTAAGAATTTAATATCATCTAGAGTTTTGCACTATATTATAAATATTTTTAAATTTGCAAGTGCCGCAAAACTGAAGATCAAGTCCTAATCAATTAAAATATTCGCACATGAAATACGGTATTTTCAATTGTGGGTTCTATAGAGAAATGCATTCAACACAGATATAATTATAGATAAACATGTACTTACCTCATTTGATTTTGGAATCACCGGAGGGGGTTTGGGTTTGTGGCTTTTTTCTTCGTTCTGAGCAGCTAAAGTGTGAGCAAACATTTTTCTATGAGCTCGTTTGAACTCTTCCATTAACTGCAAATGAAAATGTGTTTTACATAAATATGCTGTCATGACAACGTTTTAAATTACTGTTACAAATAACACAAGAGAAATAATGGATATTGAATAGACAATACTTGATTTGTTAATGTATTATTATTATTATTATTATTATTATTATTAAACTGCATTTCTCATATTACCATGTACTGCAATATCTCGATGATGGTATGACAACAGATTTTCTAGTGATTAGGTATAACTTTGCTAAAAAATCTTACAGTGTGTAATTATAATTAGATGTCAATCAGTAAGTCGAAATGTGACGTAAGAAACATACTAAATGAGCTAATTTACTAAATCAGCTAATACTTTAATTACTTTTCAGTGTTTTAGAAGCGTTTTTTTTTTATTTTCCTTTATATTTTTGATGCTTTTTATTAAACTACATTATTCAGTTTGTCATGAATTGCGGGGCTTTAGTAATAAGTAATTACAAGACTTTCCTCCCCTCCCCTCCCCTCTCCTCTCCTCTCCAAACATTATAAAAACGATATTAGCCCAGTAAATAGCAGCCATTAAAATCACTTTCTGTCATATCAACAACACCAATTGTAAGTTTGAAGCGCACGGTGTGCGGAAGATTCCAGTTCATAACATATGGCGGAAATTAAGAGTTAAAAGATTCCATAAATTGTAGAGGTAAAGGAGCAAACATGTGTTCAAAAGCAGGTTTGGAAGGAATAGCACGAATTACTTTTTGAATGATTTTATTTGTTCTTATTCCTTGATTAGATCAGTTTCTGAGAACAAATAAATACTCCAATGTATAAGCAACGTTGTATGCTCAGAAATCCTTCGTTACATCACCAGATCGTTATAAGAATATTTTACTCGTGTTCAATAATCGGTAATGCCAAGTACATATTCTTAAAAAAGAAAACAAAAATGCTAAAGTTTATTGTAGCACTCGGATTTTCATATCAACTAGAAACCAAGTAGGGTATAACTTTAATAATACATTTTAAATTGTATATTTCTTTAATTGCAGAAAATCTAAGAAAGCTTTATAGGTACCAACACGACATATATTTTCTTAATTTGTAACAAAAAAGAAGAAGAAGAATGCCTCGCCATAGGTATTAATTAGTTTCTCAGAACAGCTTAACCAGTCTGAGCGAAATACCTCTTTGGAATCTTTTAAAAAGGTAAAAATGGAATAATAATAATAATAATAATAATAATAATAATAATAATAATAATAATAATAATAGCAACAACAACAACAACAAAAATATAGTGATATTAGTGCTATTTAAAACCCATAACATCAAAAAATCTCTTTAGAGTTTTTGTATAAGTTCATCTTGCCTAGTACCTTATTAAAAAACTGCCAATAAGTCTCGATTTTAAATGGTCCACCGATCGCTTGTGCATAATAACTTTTTCGGTTTAACGTTTTACTTCAACGTCCTTTGCATTCTCAAATAAATTTAATTTTAATAATCTATTTATGCAAATTATGTTAGTTCTATAAATATTAAATTTAGATACGAAATAAAACTGTTACAAAGCAGAAAGCATTTAAGATGGTCATATAACAAGAACTAAGCAAAATCAATTCGGTAAAATGTTTCGTCATTTTAACGATATACAAGAGAATAATTTAATCAATGGTTTAACGACAAATAAAATAACAATAGAGAAAGCTTTAGAGCGTTGAAAGTATCATTTCTAGAAAATCTAATTTGCTCTTACATTGGAACAATTTTACCTTTTCCTTTTTCCAAAAGAAGATTTAGCACTTAATTCAAGTAGAGTTACAGTTTCAACAAAGAGAGATTTAAACTATCCAGTTACTCCTTTAAGTCTGTAATCTGAAAAGTATTGCAGGCAACATTCGTATCATTTCATTTGCAAAAACTGAAAATGTCACAGTATTTTTTATGAGCGAATCTTTATTTAATAGGTTTAATTTTTGAATTATAAAACCTAATTAGAAAGAAAGATAAAAAAAAAATACCGTTCATCGCATTTCACACATGCTTTATAAAACATAATATTATAAAGGCAAAGGCATTTTCATCACTTGGTACACACCACAATTTTTCAGAATCCGTAAAAGTGCAATTCTATGGTAACAATAAGAACTTACATATTTGACAACAATATAAAATTAATTTTACTTTAATTTTATTAATAGTAAAATATCAGCCTTTCTCAGTTCTTCAGATATGAAGAAACCTTTACAAGTGCAAAAGAAAATAGAATACTAAATAAATTCGTCCCATTTTACTTACTTCTAATACTAATAAATTAATAATACTAACTCATAACTAAAGATAAAATATAAAGAACAATTTAATGATTACCTGTTCGTGTTGTTGTCTCTTTTCTTCGTCGATTGCTTTGAGGATATCCTTTTTGTATTCATCCTTTTTATTCCCTTCAACGGAAGAACCTTCATTCATCTGCTCCTCTCGTCGCTAGAATTAGAATTAAAGGTATGCAAATTAAACATGCAAAAAACGGAGTACCAAGCATAAACAAAATTTAATATTTATGTCACATAGTTTGTACATTAAAGATAATAATTGTTTTTAAACTATACCATTGTTCTACATGGACATATTAAGGAAAACTTCAGTCTTATTATGCTCAGGAAAATTAAATGATTAATCTATCAACAATCTTGTACAAGAAAAAAAACCTTGTCCAGCTACCTTGCTTTAGGTCACATTCTGACAACCGTACATAGGAAATTTTAAAACTTTGCCACTAAGTAAAAATCTCAATTAGCCTAAGAATATTAACAATTGTTTAATTTAACTTCAAATGTTGGTTAGAGTAGAGGACTTCTCAAAGAAGTGAGTGGAATTTTTCTTTAAACAGGAGTGTGTGTAATTGATAGATTAAAAAAGAATCCGGAAGGAAACTGAGAACCACTTGTGTGTCTTCACAATTGTGCTCAAATTGTATGAAGTAACCAGTATGGAGCTTGTCTTATGTCTTAATTTAAGTGCTAATCATGACCTATATTTTATTCCTTCACGTAAATAAATAATATATTACTGTAGACTGCAGAGATTTGTTTTCCGATACACATTTTGGTTAGTTTCTATTCTGATATCTCTACGAGAGAAAAAATAGGATGTGAACACGCGAAGTAGTGTCCAAATAGACAATTTTTATATCTTTAAATTAAAATTAGTTCTTCTCATTTCACATATGCAAACCAATTTTTTTCTTATATTTCAGGGCGAACCACGATTCGTTTTTGAAAGAAAAGGATAAAATAAATGAAAATTTAACAAGGAAAACAAAGATAAAAAAAAATAATAATAAAAATAAAAATAATAATAAAAATAAAAATAATAATAAAAATAATAATAATAAAAATAATAATAATAATAATAATAATTATTATTATTATTATTATTATTATTATTATTATATTATTTTTATTATTATTATTATTATATAAGAAGAATAAAACCGCACTAGAAACTTCTCAGCACTCCTACTATTGGTCACGGGTCAACATAGAGTAAGCTATTTGATCATCACCGTCCACACAACCAGCAAACTATGTTCTTTTACTCTTCAGTCTTTATTGCAGTCTTCAAGTAACTTAACGAACTATTAAATTTCTTGTTTATGTTTCCATTTTTTTACATTACAAACCAGTTACAGCCTTTGCAAATTATTCGAAATTATTTGAAAATAAAGTGGATTCTCTTTAAAATGAGATATTTTGGAGTGAGAGTAGAGAAAAAGACAAGAATGTATTTTCAATTTTTGTCATTTTTAATGTGTTCTTTTTTAGCCTAATGTTTACGTTTTTTTTTTCAATAACAATGTACATAAAGAGTCTCAAATGCTATCTCTTACACCCTGTTCTGTTGTGTGGTCGTGGTAAAGTAACTTTTTTGTAGGTGGTTTAAATGCATTTATAGTTTTACTAACGTTGTATATTAACCTTCGGATACCCAAGCGGGGTACAAGTGTGCCTCATGCACGTATATTTTGTCATAGACACCCGAGGTTGACTAGCGTTCTTTACATTGTGGGCCGGACTGTAATGAAATGAAATGAAACTTATTTCCTCAATAACAATTATATTGTAAGATGATCTGCTTACGTATGTAGCTAAAACTACACTGGGGTACATTTGTACCCTCCTTGGGTATCTAGGTATTTGTTTTAAGTATTTTGTTGTCGCATTTTTATTATTATAAAGAGCAAAATAAAGAACAGGTAATATTAGAACATACTGCAATATATCGTTGCAATTTTGCATTCATATTGCAATACTGCAATCTTTCTGCCACAAAAATATTACGAAATTAATACAGTTCTATAGCGTATAAACAAATTTCCGTTTCTCTAACCTAACCTATCTCAACTCACCCTAAACTAACTTACACTAATAAAACCAACATAACCTAAGAAAGCATAACCCAACATAAATTAACATACCAATATCATCGATGCCACAAATAAGGATGCTTTTAATTACAAAAATTTATATTGGGGTACACCTGTACCCCTGTCGGAAATCCGGAGTTAAAAATATAATTCGTATCCAAGGGTTAAACATTTTTTTTTATCCCTTAACAGTTTAAGATAATTGGAATTGTCTTTCCAAGTTTTATTACTTTTTTTTTCCTACTATAGGAAGAAATCCTAGTTGTAACCTCGTATTCTTGTTGTAACTATTTCTCTTTACGTTGATCAAATTCGTAACCTGTATTATGGTTTAATACTAGACGCAAGAAACTTGTTTATATACTCAAAACGTACTTAGTACACTCCTCCAAATGCTTATAGATTGTTTAGAAGAATTATATTAAGCGGCGAAGAAAGAAATTTCTTTTATTAGTGTAAATATTTAATTCTCATACATCCTATTCCCACCAAATACTATTCCTTACCTAAGTTTTAACATTGCTGACAGCTATTAGCAAAAACTCAACATTTAATGATTGTTAAACAGACTTCGGAAAAAGAAGAAGGTTCTCAATTCAACCAATTTACGTATATATACCGGTACGTTGTAGAAATGTTTACGCATAACTTCAATATTGGTGCACTAATTTTAATTATTCAATTGTTGTTTGAAGAGTGTGTCTTCCCGATGGTCCCATATAAATTTCTTTAGTCTGATTCTTGGAACTGGACTATGAAACATCTCAACGACAGAGTTACATGATTATAGGCAACCATACATTTTTAGTAAGATCATGATTGCATAACAGCGCAGGGATATATTGCAAACTTTCGGAACACTTTCATAGTACATTATACCGTCTTTGTTGTTTGTGGTATTTTAAACAAGTAGGTTACGTGTGTGGAGTCTTATGATTTTTCTTTTGAAAAAAAAAAAAATATAATTACGGAATATGAAACAATCTATAATTATTTGGAGGAGCGAAGTGAGAACCTTCTGAAGTTATCGATATTATGTATTGTCAACATATTGGAATTATCTGTAGTGCTTGTATCAATGTCATGAAAGTAAATATAACGATTCACGTAGACAGGATAAGAAGTAAAAATATATGTATTGTTTTAAAAAGGAAAACTATAGAGCAAGTTTCATTTATTTTATAGCTCCCTCTTCATACACACACGATATTGAAACAGTCATTATATAAATGATACATCCAAAAGTCTATATCAATAAATAAGAAAAACACAAAGAACTGACTACAAGATAGAACTTAAAAATAGGGATAAGGAATTCTATACATGTTCTTACCTCTGATCGCCTCAAAATTTCTTGACTTATGGCACTGGATAAACTGCTCAAACTGGTACTAGAACTTGAAGTGGAACTTTTCAGTAAGGTTTGCTGTTTCTCTTCCTATCAATAATAAAAGACAATGTTATATTCAAAGGATATTGAAATCACATCAAAATTAAATAAAACATATACAGAAACAAAGTTGAAAACTCTTCATGTGTTGCACACGGATGATTAAGGCAAGTGAATGATGGAATAATTGGTGGAATGAAAATGTGGAAGGAAACGGGAGTGCCCGAGAAAAAAGCCACGGACACGATGTTGTTCACCACAAACTTACTTGGCCGGGAATCGGACTAGGGACCCACGTAAAAAGGTAAGCGCTCTACCACTGAGCCACGTGCCCCTCTGATTTATTAAGGTATCACTAAACTAAACCTAAACCGTACCTTCGAGTACTTTCAATATTTCTGCGTAAATGCAGGAATTACCATATATAAAACTCATACGTATACTTGTAAACAATGTTTTTTCACATAACCTCCATACTTGTGCGAATACTTGTCCCAACAATAGATCAAAGCATCTACGATAGGCTAGAGAAAGTCAGTGTTAATCATTTGAAGCCATTACATGATTTCTTGCGAAACCTACCCTTTGGTTTGCAAACACCGTACCATTTAAGTGTCTCCTCAATCGTTTGAATATATAAAAATCACTGAGTGTCAGGTAGGACCTGTAAAGTTTATATACTTTGGCCACCCAGATCGTTGTCAATTTTGTATGTCTATCTTGCCGCTATCAAATGAATCCCTATGAGTTGATACTCCGTTCTATACCGAGTGAATTTGAGCTGCGGATGCATTTAAAGTTGATTATATTTCTTTGATACAAAATCGAGACAATGGTATTCTTTGTTTCTGACTTTGTATGAGTTTCTTGACGTTGCTTCTAACTCCATGTGCAATAGAAAAATATACGTTATAATGCTGGCAAACCACTTTTCTTCCATTACTATATAATTTGTCCGGTTACTGAATCCACGCTAAGCAGAATGTGTATGGCGTATACCAACATGGATTTTTCATTTTCTCGAAATAAATCACTACAGATATCGATACGTAGTACGTATCGGACAATGCGACTTCATTGTCATACAAATTATGTATATCCAAGTTAATACACGAATATAGATTATCGCATACTATATACATGTATTACATAAAAATAGACAACATTTACAAGCTTTGTTAAGACTACGAGACGGCCGAGAAATAAAATAAAAACAGCACTGTCCCGTGCAAAACGGTTCATATGGCTAGCCAAATTAAGGCCAGAAGATATATACTATGCATTTCAACCACTGGCTGTTTCTGTAAGCGCCATCAGTAATGACTGCAATCTAAGGAATATGCTTAAAAATAGAGGCCAATCTGTTCCTGCCTGGCGGCTAATTGTAAAGATATAGAATACATTACCTCTGTGTGAAGTCATATTACTTTATTGATTCACCCTCATAAAGATAAGTATTTCGAAAAAATTATAAAATTCTTCGCGCTGCTGTTAAGCAACTAGTGCAGCTTCAGAGGGAGCAGGAGTGGAAGCAGCTAGTATGAATTAAGAAATGGGTCATATGCACTTTTCGTCATATATCGAATCTTTTTTTTTTAAGGTACAACAGTACAATGTAATCGACAGATAAGTTAGTGCAGTTGTACCAATTGAAACTTCATGGGCATTATTAAAGTTATAACTTGTTATGTTAGTAAATCGAAGCCTTCATAAGGAAAGACTATTAATATAATAAATTACAACTTTAATATGCCTGTGAAACTTCTTTCAGTACATCTACATCAATATGTCTGTCGTTTAAATTGAGTCCTGATGTCGTTAAAGAAAATCAAACCTGAGATAATATAAAAAGATGGTTCATGTTAAATCGAAGCTAGTAATCTACCTTAAATTTCATAATCTATCTAAATCTCTCTCAAACCATATTTTTGCTAGTTCAACATAGTTTTTTATGTAATAATGGACTATTGAAGATTCACAATGCTTAATGCAAAAATGTTATTAATGTTCACTAACCTCGAATTGTTTTTTCTCAGCAGCCAATCTTTCGCATTCTTCCTTGAGCCTCCTTTCTTGTTCTTCCAGCTTCCTCTTTTCTTCTTTTAGCCTTTCCTCCTCGGCTGACGTGGAAGAGCTGACGGTGGTTGTATTAGTGATGCTACCAGCATCCGAAGAAGTGTGCGACGTAACCTCAACTTTCTTTGTACCCGTTGTCGTTGTTTTGTGACCTTCTTTAGCTTTGCTGTCCTCCAATTCACTCCTATGAACCTCAACAACCACTGTTGTTTCTTGTGAGTCACTCAACTCATCACTATTACGTCTTCCTTTGACAGAAGAACCATCTACTATGTCCGTCGGTTTACTATCTACTTTACCTAAATGTATCACAGTTTTACCTCCTCGTTTCATAGTGTCCTCTGTTTCACTACAACTTGTTTCAATTTCGCTATTTCGTCGCTTCTGCAGTTCCTTCTCCGCCTTCTCCCACTCGTATTCGATTTCGTCCCATTCTTTGTTCCTGTCAATTGTCACCGCGTCCTCAATCTGACCCACTCTGTAAAATAAAAAAAGATTTTCGTGGTGAAAAGTTACCCAAAGGAAGGATTAAAATAAATATAGGAATAAGAAGGTTTACAATTGTTTTGCTTTCGAGATATTTGTTACATTGATTTGACACTAGCTCGGAAAATGTTCTTAAAAGCTCGATATGTATTTACTTTCTTCTTTACAAGTTTTAAAAAATATATATATATTCTTTTTCCTGAATTTTACGTCCCACGATACTACTCTTTAGGCTAAAGGACACTGACAAATTAAATCATCGTGAATCCTTAGGCTAAAGGACAATAAGAAATCAAAATTCCTTTAGGCTATAGGATACCGGCAAATTAAATGATAATGAATCTTTAGGCTAAAGGACAATGACAAATTAAATAATAATGAATGGTGAAAGGATACTACATAACGTTTAGGAAAACAAATGACAAAATATTGAGATTTACAATGATGTAATAACTAAGAAACAAGATAGTCTACGTGTTTGAAATACGATATTATACTTGTTTTGATGGACCGGATCACATAAGACAGTTACTACACCATTTATGCGATGACATCAAACCATGATAATAATGCCAACCCAATGTTTTAAGCATGTTTAAATATCTTACAGTTTAAATTCTTATATTTATTTATGAAAGCCTCTTCAATCTCTTCCGAAATAAGTAACTTTATATATATTGCCTAAACATATCGTTGTTGCTCTGTTTCGGTAAACAAAATAGATCTTACGCACTTTTTTCTGGTCAGTGTAACCAGTCCCAAAACTCCAGGTTCGTCGTTATCAAAACGACGGTAATTATGACTAAGAGCTTCCGGTTTCAAAACTACCAAATTACATTTATTATTATTATTATTATTATTATTATTATTATTATTGCCATGTAATATTACCACCCGTTGTACAGTCCGAAACAATATTAAGTGTAGGTTGGAGCTATAAGAAATGATATCTCCAACCTATACTTAATATTGTTTCTGACTGTACAATGTAATAATTGATGGAGCTCAAATTACGCGGAAATAAGAAATATCTACGGCACTAATTACATTATTTCATAGTACTTGTTACAGTAAAAATAACGAACTAAAGTTCACGATGTCCTCTTCTTTTTACCCTGTTATTTTGAAAATACATTCCTCTCTCTCATATCTATATCTATCTATCTATCTATATATATATATATATATATATATATATATATATATATATATATATATATATATATATATATATATATATATATATATATATATATATATATATATAGTGCAGAGATTTTAAACAGTAAGCACGTAAAAGATTTACGATGGGTAGTAGGTAAGATTTCAAAAATAAATACTATACAATTATTGATAATACTTGACAAGTTTAAAAAATAATGGTAAAAATTTACTATACGTAAATAATATCTTCTGAATATTGACATATCACGAATATTTTCCGTGAGTGATAGAAAAGAATTACTTCTTTTGCATGTACACTAACAAATTTGATAGTTTTATATCAAAACTACTAATACTTAGGTATTAATGTGGACGATATTAAAGCCTATCTTCAGGATTATTTAACAAGCTTATATCATGTTACGTAGTGAGTTGATCACATGCTGTGATCGTATACTTCAGTGGTAATAAAATAATAGTAAGAATTACAGGATACCAGTATGTAGTTACAATATCAGAAAAGACCCCTGTAGCGAGGGTCTAAAATACACTTACTCCACAGTGCAATTATTCTATTTATTTATGACCGAGTAGTGCAGCATTACCTGATCAATAATTTGTTTTTAATGTCAATTTACAGGTATCAAAATTCATGGTTCTAGCAGCATTTATTCAGTCACACAGACACTAGGTCGAAAACAGTACAAAGCAATCTTAGAAATACTTTGCTGATACATTGTTGCCAAATACATATTTATGTCAAAATTTGCGAGTTTCGTGATACTGTATAGGCCTATCGATATATATATATATATATATTTTTTTTACAGAATCTAATAATGTAAAATAAAAGAGAAAAATGTTTAAACTATTAGTATCTTAGTAATTTAATTTTAGTATTAGTAACTTAACACTGTTAGAAATTTTATTTAAAAAATTAAGTTTATTGATAAAATTTGTAATAATGTTATCCCAGTCTTTGTCTAGATTATCTTTTTCAGTGTAAGAAGCCAACACTTTTCTTTTGATTTGAGAAGTTGCATGGTGCAAAATAGTACTGTTTTGAACTCTTCGTTATTTTAACTGCGTACTGATATCCAATAGTTTTTACGACTACTTTATTTCCAATGAAATATAGCACTACAGCATGTGATCAACTCGCTGGGTTGTTAAATAAACCTGATAAGTTGAACTCGATAAATATGTTCAAAATATTGATGATAATCTGAGGTATTATGCTCACCACAGGAATACTTGAGGATTAGTAATTTTGATATAAAATTAAAATTATGTTCCTTGTATTCCATTAGTGAATTTAGTAGTATTCGGCAGTTAGAAATATATTGCTACTTATAAAATAATGTATTTACCTTCGTATGCTGTAATTTTACTTTTTTGTCCAATATTTCAATAACTACTTGGCTATTATTTTCTTCAGGAACGTGGATTAGTGAAACCTTACAATTTCAACTGGGATTACGTTCCTTTATTTCCTCAAAATTCCGTATCTAGTTCCTGTGTTTTGGATTCGTTCTATGGACAGTAACTACTACTTTCTCCAATCTTGACACAAATAATATGAAAAAGCAATAATTATTTTTAAAAAATAAATAAATAAAACGAACATCCACTATTTACAACTTAGTTTGGTTGTATCCAAGAATTAACAACATTGAAACATGGATGCAACTAAAGGAAGTTGTAAATATTGGAGGTTTCTGTTAAAAACCATAACATTTACTGCTTTTTCATATTATTTATACTAAGATTGGAGAAAAGCCACATTAGTATATATAGGAAAAAATAGAGACGCAGGAATTGGACACAAGAGTCCTGGGAAAATAGGAACGTGATTACAGTTGAGGCTCTCGATTTTCTTCGAATTCACGCCTGTTGAAGAAAGTAACATCCAAATAGTAACTGAAATATTGGTTGAAAAAAAAAATCACAACGTACAAAGGTAAATATTTTTTATTTTACTTTATTATATATTAATATATCATAGCATAAAAAATAAATACTTTCACTTTTTATACTGCTACTTGATATTTACAGGTTCTCAGTACTTGTCAAATTTTCTCAAATTTATCCAGTTGCACTTTAGGTTAACCAGTTGCACTTTAAGTTAACTTACCCAAACCAACAACTTCCATCTTCGATACACGAAAACTTCCATCAAGGCATTTAGAATATATACTATTATTCTAATAGGTTTTATATTTTATTTTTTTTAATCTGCAAATACGTATTGCTAAGTTTTTCCTGAAACACTTTTCGTACCTAGCATTTTTAGTGATTATTTTTACACTACATCTTGTGATTCTATCGATTCAAACATGCAATAATTAAGACCTCGTATTGCAAATAGCACTCTCTGAGCATATTCGTTGATCACAAAAATGAACATAATAGGATGATGAGTAGCACAGGAAGTAAAGGGTATCTGTGGGCAGGGTCAGTCGAACCAAGCGTCCAACACTGATGTCTAATATGCAAATAAGTTGAGCTACAATGTTAAATAGCTTTAGAAATTAATTTTCTTTTTACACAAAGAGTAAACCACTACAAATATTTAATGTATAATACTTTAATGGCAATTGTGTTAAAATCTTCAATAATACGGGGAATTTTAATATCAAATTGCCCTAGTATCTTGAACGTAATGCTGTACTGACGTCAAGGAAATTGTTTAATGAATAAAACACAGTAATAATAAAGAGATGGGACAATAAATAACTCGAATTAATGACTGTTCACATGTAATACTCATTATTTCATTATTTCTAAGGATACAGAAGCATATAAATGAAATTAAGTTTTACGTCCCATGGTTATGCCGGTTAGGCTAAAGGAGACGGTGATGATGAGAGATGAGTGAAATGGTGGAATGAAGAAAGTGGGAGGGAACGGGAGAACCCCAAGAAAACCCACGAGCACGGTGTTTGTCCAGCACAAAGGATACAGAAGCATAAAATGAGTTCAAAAATATCAATTTAATAATAGTTTTGAGTTTCTTGAAAATAGACGATGTCGAAATATGCTTTATAAATAAGCTCTTTTCTTATTCTTTCATCCACCAAAAATTAAACATACTAAAATATATAGGTGTTGGAAAATACTGGAATATTAAAATATTGAAAGAAAATCTTGGAAGAACAAAGTAAAAGCTTTGTTGAACAATATTTTCCTCTGCCATTCTGATGGTATTTATATGTGTATGGTATACACTCTAGTTGACAAATCCACACAAAATATAGCCTATATTTTACAATATCAAAACAGTATTAGTTAGATTATTATGTAGTGTGTTTATAGTGTTTTTGGGATAAGATACACGCCTTACGCACTTTTCTAATATTACAAATTATAAACACATGCAGTGAGTGGCGAATTGTAGTACATTATCTAATTCTTCAAACAAGTTACAGGATGTTTCGCTATTTGAAATCAGAGGTATATTATTATGAAGATTTTTTTTTAGATTAAAGATTTTTCGGAGAAAAGAGTTCTAGAAATGTCTGAGTAAAATTTGAACATCAAGAAAACATTAGTGATCGAATGCAATATTATCTTTGTATTGAGTAGTAGTAGCAGCATGTGTTCTTTTGCTATGTAATTCGTTAAGTAAAGCTTGTTAAGGTTAACCATATTCATTTATCATTAGATCATCATGTAAGAGTACTTGAAATTGTACTTGATGAATGCGCGATTGCTTGAACAACTTGTTAGCGGCTCAAAATGAAACCATGAAACTATTTAAGATATCAGATAACACATTATTGCAGTCTTTGAAAAGGTGATACCATGAGCTGAAATTATATTGGAATTTTGCGAGCGAAGCTTCGCGACTATCTCTTGTGTTTTGTTCTATCTCAATATTGAGTGACATATGTATAAGGCATGCCCAAATGAAAGTGAGACTGATACATTTAAGCAAAGCTTTATTTAGTTTTAATGCACAGGTACAGTATATTATAAATTGAAAAGTGTTAGGGGACACGATCTGTGTAACATTACTGTCTATACATAATCACCTCGGTGGTTGAGATAGACGTCTCATTGATCCACGAGATTATGGATACCATCAGCAAAGAAAGTCACGGGTTGCGTTCGAAACCATTCTTCAACTGTTTCTCGCACTTCATCGGTTCCCTTGCTCACAGACAGGCAGTCTGCAATCTCCCAGGCTGTTATTCGGAGATTCTCCCTCACAAGGGCGTCCATTGCAACAATTGATTCATCCGTGACGACCACATGTGCCTGACCTGGTCGTGGCATGCCCGCTGTACTCAAGTCTATGACAAAACTTACTACACCATCACATAGATCCTATCCACTATATGTCAAATTTCTTCTGACATACACTGCTATCTACCAGGAAAATCGCAAAGTTGTACCACTGGGAATAACGGCACTCCAACCTCAGTCCCACTTTTAGTTGGGCATGCCTTATATATTATATATATTGTAGATCTCTAATTATATTTTACGTCGAGCTCCTTCATGGCTAAGCGGTTAGCGTACGCGCCTTTGGTGCGGGAGACCCGGGTTCGATTCCCGGCGGGAGCTCATGTGGTTCGGATTTCACGTTAATCAGTAGGTCCACGTCTCATATAGCCTCGCTGCTGAACGGGACGTAAAACTCAAAATCAATCAATCAATCAATCAATATTTTACGTCTTTATATAACAACTAACTCCTGAAGAACGAAACTTGTTATAAAAATGGGACTCGTATTTATATTCCAGAGTTCAATCTGTAAGCATACTTACCAAAAGAGAAGGACGTAGCGATGAAGCTACAGGGAGGTTCTATGAATTTCTGAGTTCTACATGTGATTTAATTTATTTGCTTCTCCTTCCACTAACTTTCGTTTTTATGCAGTAGCTAACTACACTTTAAAACTAATGTTAGGGCTGTATGTATTTCTTTCCAACTTTGTAAACTCTTATAAAAATTCAGCGATATAAAACAAAAATAAAACTTTTAAATTTGTAGCATTTACGTATGTATAATGTACTATATATTAACACATTTATACACTAATCACATTCACAAAAGATATCAATACGTAATGAAAATTGACACTATTGTTGTGTAAGATATTTGAAACTACGTCCAAGAAGAAATTTTAATAGCCATTACACATTTTCTTTTCTTTTCTATTTTCTTTTTAATGCCATTATAAAATTGAAACCTTTTTGTTCTGTTTCGTTTATTTTGAGTTCAGCGCATTCTTTATAGCACTGAGGCTATATGAGACTTAGATCTCCATTTTCCAGATATATATAAGTATCCATTAATTTTTTCACAAATTATTGTTTAAAAAAATCACCAATTTCAATGTGTGCGAATTCCACATTACACTGGAGATCTACGTCTCATATAGTCTCAGTGCTATAAAGGATACGCTTAACTCAAAATAAACGAAACAAAACAAAAAAAGGTTTCAATTTTATAATATTATATACCTGTCTGCAATGCCTTTAACGGTTTCATTTAATTATATATATATATATATACTGTATAATATAAAATTAAATGAAACCGTTAAAGGCATATAATTAAAAAAAACTAAAATTTTGAACATGGTGATGGTGATTTGTACAGACAATAACATGTATTCTCCCTCAGAAGTAAAGTAAATTTACACATAAAAATCTTAAAAATATTAAATTATCAGTTAGACAATAACAATCACACTAAATACCTTTCTTCTTGCACCTCTTCTTTAACAATTGACAATCTTTTCTTTTCTTCCCAACTGGGACTTTGATCTCCTCCATCGCCATTGACACTACTCGCTGAACTATTGTAGCCAGAGGATTCGCCTGGAAACAAATCCTGACCAGCTCCTTTGCGAACTATTAATTCTAACTGTTTGGACGACTTCAACAAATTTACAGCCTATTAAATATAAAAGAAAAATACGTAGTATTGAGAAAAAAAACATGAACCTAAAGAAAGAAGTAGAAGAATTTAAAGTAAAAAGAACTTTAACGAAAAGTAGGGTTAAGTTGATTCGAAATAAAAAGCAGTCCCTTAAATTTTGATTGTTCTACACTAGACTTTTTTCACACAAAATTACAAAATTTACAAACCATCCTTTGAGTCTTAAATCCTCATCACAGGCTTGATTACTTTTGAATAACATTTCTCTGTAGGTTTCTATACAGTTAATTACCTTTGTAATTAATTTCGTCGGTAACTCTGCAGTTAGATAAAGTTTTGTACAGTTTTCCGTAATTTACATAAATCACTTGGAAATGAGATTATATTTCTGTACTTTATATATCAACACATTGGAGGCTATGTAATCTTGTAGACGATTCGTCATTCACTGGAATTAGAGTAATTACAGAATCATAAACAAGTGTTTCAATAATTAGCGATATCCAAGTTTTATAAACAACTCCTAAAATCTTCTGTAGATATCCAATTGGTTTAAGATGATGATGTGTATTCATCCTCTACTCTACATTCAGGTTTAAGTACACTGACAGCCTAAGACTATTTCCTAATTCACGATTTCAATATGGCGTCATAGAGTAACGTAATTCCACTACACTAAGAATGTTTTCAAGTGGTGAAAGTGAGATTTAAAATTCTAAGCGAGATTGCTACTTTTAGTCATGTGTGGAAATTAAACGTTTTTAAATTATGATAGTCAAATTTATTTATCTATCTATCTATCTATCTATCTATCTATATATATATATATATATATATATATATATATATATATATATATATATATATATATATATATATATTTAAATAAAGGGACGGACGGACCATTATTTTTTATTTTATTCACGAACATAATTCCAGATACAGTTTAAAGTTTGATTAAAAGTGTATCCAGTCGTAGTGCAGAGTTATATGCAGCTTAAGAATTAAATAAATCTACGGGTATATGTGGCATTTCATTGTATAACTTAGGAAGCCTGTAGAACAGAGAAAGTTGAATTATTGAAAGTCTAGGTCGTACTATATAAAGACGACAAGTGTTACGTATATCTGAGTTGAATTCGGAAATACAATTCTAACACTAGCAATTCTGACCTGAGTTTACCATGTGTGAGTTTATACAGACATTTGAGGTCACTGATTTTATGACAAGTGTCGGTAGTTGAATATTTAATGTTCGTAACAGTTCGTGTTTTGTCATAGCAAGTGTGTGAAGTACTCTGAAACGTACTATAGTAAGGAAAAAGTTTAGAACTAAGTTTAACCGGGATCGGTTTGTAGGGGCTGCCATTGTCCAGACAGGTGAACAATATTCCACTTTAGAAGAAATTGTCTTGTAGAACGGTGCTAAGGAAGAGATGTTCCGTATTTCTCTATCTGTACATAAGTCCTAGGATGCGCATCTATTGCCTAGTAATAGTGTTCTAAAGTTCTGTAAAAGTTAGTTTTGTGTCAAAAGTAACTCAGATATTCTTGATTATTGACTCTCGTGATGGGCGAACCATATATGTTGTATGAGGTATGTACAATATTTTTCTTCAGGAAAAATATTCTGGATCTGCTCTTATCAGAATTTACTTTTAGGAGACATTGTTACACCAAGAGGAATATATATATATATCGTTTTGAAGTAGCTCCGAGTCCTGTGTACTGTTCAGTTCCTTGAAGATTTTGCAGTCGTCTGCAAATAAGATTCTGCTGGAAGTTAAGTTGAAGCCACTAGCCAGGTCATCCATGTACAATATGAATAAGAGTGGTCCCAGTACACTTCCTTGTTCTACTCTGGATGTTACAGGCAGAGGGTTAGAAATCAATCCGGCCAAGATGACTCTCTGGGTGCAATCTTGTAGGTAGCTAATCAACAAAAAGTAGCCCATGTATACCAAGTCTATTGGAGATTTTGTAAATTACATAAGGATAGTTAATGGAATCGAAGGCTTTAGATAAATCGAAGTAGATTGTGTCAAATTGTGCATTGTTGGAAACACTATTTACAACATGATTAAGCATCTTACTGAGATTAGTAAGGCAAGAGCTATTTGACACGAAACTATATAGGCTTTAATATAGGGAGAGGATTTGTAAAGTCTGTTATTGATAATTTTCTCGTAGACGATAGATGTGTTTAAGAGAAGCGAGATAGACTTGAAGGATGACACGCTACCTTTCGGATAGATGGGAATGATATGGTCTGTTTACCAAGAAGAGGAAAATAGCCTTCTATGAACCATCTGTTAAAAATGAGTGAAAACGGGGGAGGGGGGGGATAATAGATGCTGTGAAACGTAGAAAGATCTCGAGCTTATATTGTCAAGCCTGAGGCTTTCTCAGATGGGAGAGACGATAAGAGTGATCCAATCTCGAGGGGTGGTAAATATTCGAGATAACGTGAATGAGCAAACAGACTGAACAGGGAGAAAAGTGGATGGTGTATTTGCATTTGAGAATTTGTTACAAATGAATTAATTAAAAATGGTGTTATTTCTTTATTTTCTGCACTTGAGTCCCCATTGTATATTACAAGAAGTGGTAGAACTTTTAGACCTAGACCTGAAAAGAGATCAGAATTGTTTAGGGTTGTTGATGCTGGTGTCTGCAATTTCTGAAAGTCCATAGGTATTTGCACCTCAGCAGTTTTTTGCGTGACGCTTTATGTCATTAAAGTCCCTGTAGATACGAATGTTTCTTTGGGAATGCAAGTCACAGTTTCCAATCCCTTTTCTTATTCCGCAATGTGTGGCGAGTCTCTTCGTCGTGCCATGGTGAAAATTTCATTTTTTTTTTTTTTTTTTAATTTTTTGGACGGTACACAGTCTTTTACCGTTGAATGAACAACTAATTCTTTATTGAAAGAAATTAATTTAATTAGTTGTAAAGCTTACATATATGTTATTAAAAATAAGATACTTACATCACTAAAATGAATGTCGTCGAAACCTGTGCCATTACACTCCAGTATTTGGTCCCCTGGCCTTAATCCAGCTTCTCTAGCTAAACCACCCTCCTTTGTAAATTGTACAAATATGCCAGGTTTCCATTCAGGTCCTTTGCATATGCTGAAAATAAATATAATATTAAGAAGCAGTCTACCGATGATTTTTTAAAACTTTTACTATCGTAAAAGAAAGTTAGATTAGTAACATCAAATAGTTTTTTTTTTTTTTTTTTTTTTTTTTTAACATTCCAGCGCAATACGATTTACATTGATCCCAATTATATAAGATCGTACAACAGTCGAATGGTTTGGTTGATTAATTGTCGATACCAGAATTGTTGATAATTCCTGTCTGTGCAATGACTACATCATTGATGGTATTTGTCAATAAATAAATAAATAAATAAAAACTCATTTGGACGAGACTTTGGGGAACTTGTATCGGGGGAGAATAATAATTTTCATTAAATGGAGTGAGTGGATAGTTTTCGGGTCCGAGAAAGTGAACTAACTGGCTCAACATTTTTCCCGCCAAGCAAAGTTCCATCTTCCAGATATATTATTATGTGGACTTTATACTACTTTATACTATGTGAAAAATTTAGAATTTTTGTACATACTTTAACTTTTTGTATGTTAAATATATAAACAGAGATGAGCTTACGAAAATAAAATAAGATACATTTTATGTATATTTACATAATATGTACGATGCAAACATTGCAACTTGTTCATAATTTTTTACATTAAAATAAACTTCGATATTTCACGTATTTTTGACAATTATTTAAAATAAGTTTCATATTTAAAAACTTTTGTCATATGCATCATATTCATGTACACTCATGTCCAAAATGATTGTTGCATATCTATAACTGTCTTCTTGTAAGAATATAATTTGATAATCATTTTGCAGGGTATTTTTTAATACTGATACTATATGTATAATCGGCAAATGTATATTTGTGGTAAATTTCGTAGGAAAAGAATTATAAATACGAAAATTAGAATGAGTAAAACAAAATGTTGCTAAGTGGACAACAAAATTTTATTTTTGTTTTATTGTTCTTATTTACGGCTCTTTTGACATGAAATTTGCCACATACATGTCTTTCCCGATTATACAGATACTAACATTATAAGAAATACCGGGCGAATTTGTTATCAAATTATATTCCTATATCAACATATTTATAGACATGCGACAATAATTTTGGACGTGAGTGTACATATGCAGAAGCGCTTGGTCTTGGTCCGTTAAATAAAATATTTTTTCTGGTAGCTCAGCTCAACAATAAATGAAGTTTTAGATTCTTGTGAACTTATGCTTTAGTGGAAATAATAGTGAAACTCTTTTAGCAAGACAAGATTTCTATCTAAAATATGGAAATCTGGGATTTTTTTTGCTAAGTTCATATATAAATTTATATTTTGATTGTACTAAAATACGGTTTATGGTGTAATGTGTAGGTATTTTCTAGTCTAAACATGAGTCGTTAAACTAGAAGAAATACATTTTGGTGTATCTATATTAATATATATTAGCGCGTAAGAACCAATGAAATTTAAGCAAACACAACTTAGTTCTTTAACATATTACTATGAAAATTTTAGAATAGGCCTGCGATTAATATTTAGTTTTTAAAAAATTAAGCTTAAAGCTAGCACGAAAATAAATGACCTTAATTCACACGATGTGCACGACAAAATTACCTACAGTTTTCCCATTTTAAACGAAGTGTTTATTTCTCGAATTATGTCTTCCTAACACTTTTCAGTATAATCCCCTTTTATTTCTACACTTCGGTTCACTTCGATTTTAACCCAACTATCAAATGCATCTGGAAAGTCATGTAACTGTGGGGGAGAGAATCTGTTTTCGAAATAGAAAATGGCACTTTGAAGAGCTCTATGAACGCAAAACGTCTGTCCCGCAATGAATCCTTCAGTTTTGCAAACCGAGAAAAGTCACTGGAGATAGGATTGGGTAGGTAGAGTGTATGAGGAAAAAGTCCCATATTCTTATTCTATTGATATTGCAATTCTGAGTTACTAAGACGGTGAGGGGTTTGGTTAATGTTGTCGCACTGACTGTTGCTGGATTAAAGAGAGAAATAAATGTTTCATCCCTTCTGATTACAGATTCGAACAATTGTCTATTGCTTGCACAGGGTCTTATTAGAAAACCGCTGACAATTAACATACAGGAGACCTCTTCATCCCACTGTCGAAAGACTTAACATTAGCAAACTAATCTTGGTCAACTGGAGAGGTATATCAATTTTTTTCGACAGTACCGTGGTCTTTAAAGTTACTGTTGTGCTCAACTGCTCACCTTTCATCCTACTGATCAGTGTCTCCAGACGAAAGATGTTTTCTGTGGTTGTGACACAAATTAAGCGTTTATACTTTTAGATAATATCCCTTCGCTTGTAAATTTGTGAATCCGTATCGACAAGAATAATACACCCATAAATATCTTATGTCGATAAATATAGACAGCTTTTTCACTACAAGCAAGCAAAAAGTTTATCATAACACGTTGCTCTCCACAGTGAAATCCATTAGTTTAGAACGGTACCAAAACAGCTTTATTTTAGAGACGAATGTACAAAGAACCATTAATCAGAAGATTCAAATTTAGCGTAGGAGTACTTACACCTTAAAGTCAATTCACGTATTGATTTACTTACACTTTTATTCGGACAAGTCAAAACAGCACATAAGTTTGATATGCACCTCGTATGTTTATAAATATACTAGTCTAACGATCTCCATAAATTATTACAATTACAATAATTTTATATAGGTGATATTTGGCCAAAATGCCTATGCTCATTAAATAGCCAGTGAAATAAATTAATTTAAATAACTGAATTGATACTTTTTATAATGTTGAAATATATTGCTGATACAACTCAGATAGCATAAGAAAGATCGTGATTCGAATTTCCTTAAGCTTACTTTTCAAAACATTATTCAATTCATACTAAAACAACTTAAAATGATATACCTTAGAATTTAGCAACACTTAGTTTTTTTTTTAAATATATATATATCATCTTATATGTCCAAAAATTTAATATTTTAGATTGAGAAAAATCTTCAACAAGAATACTTACCCACAGCCTAATTTACTATGCCCTACTAGATTGAGGTATATTTTAATATCACGTGGGTCCTCACAGCGAGAACCTGACACGGAGCTGGATGACAAGGCTCGTACTAAGGCTGGTGGAGAACTTTCTTCAGGTTCTTCAACCAACTTCCAGGTAAGTGGGTCACTGCGTTTGCTGAAAATTAATGGATTTATTAGCTTACCTTCGTAAATTTATATTAGTTTTTGTTTAAAGTGTTACTGCAATATACGTAAATAATTTTTATATTGATATGCATCTTAAATTGACTGTTTTGTGTTCTTCAGACCCTAATATTCTGTCATTACATTAAGAAAAGGGAAATATTGATTGTAACTGGTTTCCTACCTTTTATTTTTTTTTCTTTCCGTGAAAATAAGGAGTAATATTCTGTACTTTTGTTACTAATATGACTTTTGTCATTTTATTAATACAGTTGGGAGTGTAAATAATCTGACATTGTAGAAACAAATGAAGAGCATAACTAAGTTGTGTATGTACGTTCAAGAAAGGATTTATAGATTTATAGTAATGCAAGTGTGGTTGAAGTTATGGGAATAGTTTTGGGATACAGGATGGTTCCTGTTTAATTGGAAGTGTGTAGTGATAGATGAATGGATTGATATAGTAGTATAAGCCAAATAAAGATTAATAGTGAAAAGACAGTAGTATCGACATTCATTGGTTAACTCTAGTCAGGGGCGGGTCCAGGACGGGCTTCTGGGGAGGGGAGCTTTTAAGAGCTCCAAACTCTGGGATGAGTTTTATTTATATATAAAATAAGAAAGTTTCCTCTTCTCGGGAGAAAATCGTCCCGATCGCCCCCCTGGATCCACCCATGACTAGTTGATTGTAGAGTTAGTTGAAATAATACCTTACTTCTTTTAGATACGAAAAGTAATCATACTTAACAAGTACCATCACTGTCAAAAGTATAAATAGATCGTAACGAGCTGTTTATTTAATCTCAGATATTTCTAAACCTTATTGTGAATGATTATTTTTTTTTAAAAAGAGTGAAATATATTTTGATTTTCATATAGACCCGAATGCTGCCGATGTAGAAAAGGTTGGATTATTGTTAGTAACTCATCAGATTATTATTACTAATAACACTTCTTTTATGACAATATAAGCTTTTATTTCAACTCTACATGTTTTCGTTTGAATGTACAGACTAAGATCTGTGCAATTCCCACCATTGAAGGAAAATCTTTTAAATTATTTCTTGAATATGACCTATTTCTTTAGGTTACTGTTCTCTCATCAATATTACTTGCACATTTTTCACAACTGTAGCTATTCTTAACACTATTGTTCTACAAGAAAATATATGAACAATAAAAAGGCGAGAGGAGGGGGAAAAGAAGAAATATGTTCGTCAAGTTAAGTTTGACTTCCTTATGGAACACCAAGGATAGGAAGGACGGACCTACTATTAAAGTGAACTTTGAATCATGACTGGGGCTTGAGTCCAGTCCACAGACTATCATGCACGATCAACCTTCGGTATAGACCATTCCCCACCACACTGTTTCGCCTCCGAAAGTTGGATTACAACATCCTGCTACCGATCCTGGCCATGTCCTTCGACGTCCTAGAGACTGTTGTGCAAGATCGATACTAATTTTGGTTTAATTAATCGAATATGAAACAACTCACATAAAAATCAACTTTCAAACCGAATTTTCTTGCTTAGTAGAAAATCGAGTCGCCTAGCATCCACATTTTATATAAACATTGATTTATGAAAATGAGCAAATTTTCTTTTACAACTGCAAAAAGTGGAGTGTTATTTCAAGTCACAGATGTGTTTGGATTTTTTTTTTTAAAGTAAAGAAATAAAAACATTTCAATTTGATTTCTAATACTTTAAATTACTTTTACTATCATCAATACGATTTTATAAAGCAAGAAAATAATTTTATTATTGTATACAGGGTATTGTTTCAACCGTTATTATTGTAATGCACCATAATGATCCATATCATTTACAGCTATGATTTTTAACTAGCTACTTTGATTCTTGGTATGTTTTGTTGGTTCAGGCTTCACAAAAATGTTTTGCTACAATTTTGAAAATATTTCAAGAAGTTCAATATATATATTTAATGTATGAACCTAAAAGAATATTTATCGAACACCAAGAATATCAATAACTATTATAGATGGAAAAAATAGTTCTTTTTTGTTTATTTATGTAAACTCGTAGTCAGAAGGTATTTAAATTATCATAGTAACCAGAAATATTCAGAATGATTTCATTAGTGTCTTAATTTAGGCGTATAAATTAGGTAAATATTAATTTCATAAAATGAATGTGTATGCTTAGAATTTTAATTAACCTAAACTTTGAAATTATTTTGATTAGAAACACTCTAAAGCAACAAGTTTTCTGCCATTACGTTTTGGTAAATATTTCGCATAATTGAACTTTTTCCGTACAATTTTGAATTTACTGAATAATTAAAGACTGTAAGATATATAAAAAGTTTAAAAAATGAATCATATAGTGTTTATAAGATTAAGATATTGAGATTGAGTGAGTTGTACTGCAAAAATCATTTTGCAGTTGTCAATGGGTAAAATTCAGTAACGAGTCAGTCAAAAAAGTCTATAATTGTATAGAAAACATGCGAACATAGTGTAAAAAGTACAAGGGTAAAATTAATAACACAGTGGAATATTAATAATCTTTTGCTGGAGCTAAGCGGGAAGAGTAAAGATAAAAAAAAAAAAAAAAAATAGAAAAATAAAAAAAGTCAAATACATGTTGGGACCGTCACTGGAACTTGAAAGAAAGAACGCATTAAATGACAAAGACAGGAGATAAATACATAAGAGGGAATTAAAAAATAAGTATAAACACTAGGACAACCATACTGCGATTACGGTGTGGAGGTAACGAAGAAATAAGAACCTCGAAGATAGCTCGATGGTTATCTCCAAACAATGTTAGTAAGTCTGCTGGTAAGACTAATATTTATAAAATACTATATAGAAGAACTAATCATTGTTTCATGCCTCTCCTTATAGGACGGAAATCCGAGTGCTCAATTTATGATATCATAATTGTAGGAGACTCAAATATTTACATAACATGAAATATCTTGGAAACAAATATTACCATTTATTTAAAAAAAAATAAAAATAAAAATACAGGGTGTCCAATATACAATGCAACCCTGTGTTTGGGATAGTAGAACTTTTGAACCTGAAGTGATACACGAATAATGGTTATACCAAAATGAAGCCACGTTTATGCATATATTTTTAAACTAGGAAGCAACGATTGAAGTACACTAGGAACTACACAGTGTTGCCAGATGTAACCGAAGGTGTAAATCTTTTTTTTTTTTTTTTTTTTTTTGCAAAACATGTAAATTGACTCATAACTCATACGTATGAATGTTCTGTCGTTAATTTTCAGTTTGTTTAGTTGGAGTATCTTGGAAACTATGGATCAGAAAAAAGAATTTAATTTCCACCGATAACTAATCGGATGAGGCCTCTGTAAGAGGTAACTAGGGAAATCGTAGTTTTCATAAATTAACACACTGAATTGGCAACTTTGCTGATATTTCAGTGCATCAAAAAGTGTGTTAAGGATCTGCCTACATTATGCAATTCCCGGAAGTAATGAAAAACAAATTTTGATATTATCATGATAAAAACGTTCACTTGCATGCACCTGGCAACACTGCTACTATCAGAAATGAGTTACCAGCTCTACAGCGGATGCTGCGAGTGTCCCCTGTTTTAATTCAAACACTGGTTCACTTGTTTCACCAGGTTTGCAGTAACTTTACGAAGATTAGAAGTGTTAATGTTCTCAATGGCACTGCAAATGTTCGTTTCCAGGTCTTGAATAGTTCAAGAATTGTTCTTGTATACCTTTTGCTTTAAATAGCACCACCATAGAAACGAATATTAGTGTTGCCGGGTGCATATAAGTAAAAATGATCAAACACACTTGTTTGATATTATTATTATTATAATATTATTATTATTATTATTATTATTATTATTATTATTATTATTATTATTATTAATAATAATATCTATTATAATAGTGAATTAGTTTTTATAATGACTATATAGCACTGAACATTATTGCTACCGTTGAAGGTGTTGATTGGTACAGTCTGTATCGATTTTAACTCATTAAATTAAATTCAAAAAATTCGCGACACACCATAGGGGGCTGCCTGACACCAGTGTGCCGCGACACATTGATTCAGAACCATTGATGTAGCCTACCAGCACCAAATTTATCTTTTGGTCCATTACTTTAGGTGAATTATTCTTCCGTTTTCTTTTAAAATGAATAGTGTTTTTAAAGATTTGTTTTTAGTGATTTCTTCTCCAGATCTAGTTAGATGTCCCTTACTTCGTGAAATATTAAATTTTATATGAAGTAACTTTATCACAAAATTTAATTTTTCACGAAGTAAGAACATTTATCTAGAATTGAAGAAAAAAATCATTAAAATCAAACCTTTAAAATTCCAGTTCGTTTCAAAGAAAAGGGAAGAATACATAATTCCCTACCTTTAAAAACCCAGTTTGTTTTAAAGAAAAGGGAAGAATTCATAATTCCCTATATAAATCAATGGGCTAAAACAAAGATGGCATAAGTACTCAACACAGTTAATGATTATATCATTATATCATTATATATATATATATATATATATATATATATATATATATATATATATATATATATATATATTATAGACATTATACACACACATAATATATATATTTTATACACAGCGGAAACACTGTATGTAGTTAGTTGTTACAGCATCCGCACTACCACTAAACAATTCTAGTTAAAGGTTGTTAATAAACATTGAGTATACGTAAACATAAAATATTAATAAAAAATAATACTCTTTATAAATTACGTACTCAACAAGTTGTTGATGTGAAGCACTTCTACGCATGCCAGTCTGAATGCTACTTCTTCTATCTAAATCAGCAGGTGGGGTGTGCTTTCTCCGTTCAAAGGTAACTTTTGGTTCAGACCCCCGACGGAGCAATGAAGGGTTAGTTGGAGGAGGTGGAAGATCATCATCGGATAGAACAAAGTCAGAGCTGCATGCAATGTGTGCAAAGAAATGTTAGTAGATTAGTGCAAAAAAATAATATAAATGAAAATAAAAATAGCATAGGAATAAACTAAAAGCGTGCAAAGCATGTAAAATAATTTTTTAATGCTTACAGAAATAAGCAAAACAAAATCATGCTGTTAGTAAAAAATTAATATAGTTAGTTTGAAAAAAATGTATGTGCGCATGCACAAAAGCTGTATCACAAATTTAAAAAGAAATTACAAGAAAAACAACTGAAAAAAACACGTTACAAGAAGGAAAACTTTCTATTTTCATTTTATCTTACTATTAAATTCATGTGTACTTAATTTAATTACTGTTATCATTGTAGTACTAGGTTTTAAAAAAAATTTAAAACGTTACAATCTACATATGTCAACTTCAACAATGGATGGGGTGTGATAGAAATTGTGTGCACTTATACATCACCGCTTCCCTTTCAGATGTTAGTGATATATATATCATCTTCAACATGAGAAAAAAGATCTATTTGGGGTAATTTACGATGCGAAGTGTTTTTAGTTGCGCATATAAACCACAAAATAAGTATTTATATTTGAAATTTAAAAAATAGTGCGGTTTATTTTCGGATCAATGATATTATTAGATGAACTGACATATTTGAAGAAAAAGTAAGTTTGCTAAGGTTAAATGCGAAGTATTGGTTAAGTTTCGCTATTAAAATGACTTTTTCCTTGTGAACTAGGGACAAAACAAAGTCATTGACAACTTTTCCTAATCGCATTCTACCAGTCATATTGTGGCTTGTTTAGCATGCTTTAACGCTGTAAGCAGGGCTACTAACTAATAATAATATCCTTTTTTTATTAATATATTTTCTTGGAATCTATCATATTTCACCTATTAAGTACAAGAATGATTTAAAGTATAAAAGCTTGAGCAAATACTTTAAGTTTTACTTACGACAGATACAATTATTACTAAACAATAACTTGTATAATCCGTGTCCATTATGGAGCACATTTGGTTCGAAACAATTTGGACAAAAGGAAATCTATAGAATGTTCAAAAACCAGAGAAAAAGGACACACAAATATTTTTTACGCTTACAAGAAGTGAACAAAACTGTGAATGTAGTGGCGCAGTGCCATCTATCGATGTTGTATCCATTTCTACTACTAAGCCCGGTAGCCTAAATCTTTGGTACAGTCAGTGCGAGTTGTGACATATTAATTGGCTTCCAGAGGCAGAAGAATGAGGACATGTTACAGTGTGTCTGTCGCGTGTCAACATTAAGTTTTGCTAAGCTACAGAAAAGTGCCAAAGAAGTTCACGAAATGTCAAAATCAGTGTATAGCGATGAAGCGGTGGCATTGAAGACTATTTACAAGTATTATGAGCGATTTAAAAGCGGCAAGGAGTCGGTTGGAAACTAGCAACAATGGAGACGTTCTTCGACGTCAAAAATAGATGAAAACGTGGAAAAAAAAAGTGGCATAAATGATTTGTTCAAACAGGCGAATGACTATTCGAGAGCTTTCTGAAGAACATCTCATATGGATCCATGAGAAGCATTTTAAACGCTGATTGAATGGGCAAATGGTTTTCTTCATCATCACGAAAACGTGCCGTGTCATACCTTGCTTTAGATCCGCAAATTTTTGGCCGGAAAAAATATCTTATCTGTCCACATTCGCTGTGCTCTCGAGATATAGCACCATGCGACTTCTGGCTCTTCCCAAAAATTAAAACCGTGCTTAAAGGAGAACGTTTTGACACCATTCCTGACATTGAGAGGTCCCCGACAGAGCAGCTGAACACCCTTTCAAAAGAAGCCTTCCAGAAATGCTTTCAGTCATGGATTCAACGTTGGAATAAGTGCATTGCTAACCAAGGAGAGTAATTTGAAGGAGATTATATCAAATTTCATGTAAACTTATTATTTTTTTCTAATAAAATTTTTCATCGTATTTTCGATCACACCTCGCATGTTATACTGCTAATTCTTTTTATTATTCCACAAATTACCCATAGCGATATAAGAAGAAATAGCATAATTGCATGTGTAAACATTTTATTAGGTAAGTTTACCTAGAGAACAAAATGTGCGGAGATTCCATTGACAATATTAGATATAGGACCAACGATTCGCTATTTGCAGTAACTGTAGTGAAATGTAGGAACGGAAATAGTGGATGACGGGAAATTGTAGCAAAGACCTTGAATTGTCCCATTTTAAAGTAATATAGAAGTATAGAATTGCAAATTTTACAGTTAGTTCTTAGAATACAAAATCAGTGAGAGCAGTTTATATCGTAACTGTGAGAACAATTTTCATACATTACATGTAGTATCTGGAAATTAGTATTAGCTTATTTAATATTATTTTAGGGTTAAGTTTAGAGATGTCCTTCCTTTTTTTTTTAAATAAAAATGAAGAAAATTTACAGGAGAAATGAGGTAAGAAGTGATGATTTGGAGTTCTTATGTGATGTTTTGAGGTATGCAAGTTTGGCAGTAGTTTAATACGAGAAATGATGTGTAGAAATGAGTACCATTTGCAAGACGCGGAATGTTTCGATAATCGAGAAGCATGATAGTTGTATAGGATGGCGAATCGGTGCGTTGAATGTGATATTTCCGCATTGAGTTTTACAGAATTATATAAGAATAATGAAGAGAATCTATTAAATTTTTATGAGAAACACGGATTACTGAATTTAAGTGATAATTGAAGCTTCTATGAGAACCGGGTCTAGCCACTGTTCTAGTCTAACTACAGTCTTACCGGGTAACCTAACCTAGCCTAACAATTTTTTAATGTTTTAACTGCTTTTTAATGGGTTTGACACCGTTTTTTAATGGGTCTAAACTTAAGCTTCATTTTATAACTATTAAATATTCTCATCACCAAAATTACTATATTATTCATTGTCATTGGCTACTTACAAAAATTTATAATACGTTTTCTAAGAAAGCATAATAGATTTCTAATAGCAAGAACATGAGATTCCTCTTGAACACACAATTAGAGTTCTTGATGAGCACTATTTGGTGTATTTGGTACTTAAATAACCAAATTCATGTGACGCAATTGTCTTTTTTAATATAATGCTACAAATCTATTGATCCGTATGATTCGTGATTGTATCTTATCAAACGAAAGCAATAAGGATGTGTATATTAGATAACCGTTTTCATATTACAGTCACGCGTTTATGTGTTATTAAACAAGACAACTCAGAAAGAAAGGGGGAACAGAGGCAGTGGTCAAATAGAGTCGGTATAGCATATCAGTACTAAATAAGGGATCAAAAGTCATACCAGTTGCAAACACTTAAAATAAGCTTACTATTTTGAAGTAATGTCCAAGCATACACTCGTTCATACTTGATACGTAAAATTAACAGCATATTTATTGATATTAACAAGAAAGAAAATAAGTGGAAATTAAAATGGGTCCATATGTTTCAGTTTAAGTATTAACTTTATCTTAATAACCACGTAATTCGACATAATTAGATCAACAGATACATATTATGCACATTACGAAAACTTCTAAATCTGCATTTAACAACTTACATTGTATCAAAGATCAATCTCGAAAAGAAAACTCGTAATGAGAACTCAATCATGAAGTCTTACATTATTTTAAAGCAGAAACTTCTTACGGCATTGGTGTAATATTGAGAATAAAAATTATTAGTTCTCAATGAACTTAGGAAATTGGTAAATTAAGATGACATTGTAGTGTGTTACTGTATTATTGTATAATATTGGATCATTTGATGAATTCGTTCGCTTTACATTAAGAACACTAAGAAACAGTTTATTGCAGAGGTACGTGATTTTGTTCTTTCTTAAATTTTATTAATTGTTTTCGAAATTTGATTTATTATTTTATTTCTTAATCTGGAGTGTCGCGTAGAGAAACATTTTCGATTTCTGCTGTTGTTCGAAGTTCTAAAGCCACCAAAGCTGTTAGATACATTCATGTTGTGTGGAAAAGGCGCTATTACTGACAAAACTGCATGTAAATAGTCTTCATGTTTCAAGGAGAGGAATTCGACTTCATAGATTTATCATATTGCGTCCAATCTTTCAGTTCAATGAGGATCGATTGAATGAACTAATCTGTAAACATTTACGTCATTCCATTGGGAATTAGCCTAGCAGATGAGATGTTCTGATAATTATATTTACTCGATGATAAGTTACAGAAATTATATGAACTGGCGTCACACATTCAGAACTCAAGACAAACTTCAGCGTTTTATTACTGCCACCTATTTGCTCGCATAACAGTTTACTACACAGAGTTCTTAACAATATTTTCAGCGGAAATCGCAAAAGATTTCTTGTAGACGAAAAATAAGAGTCTCCCAACAAACAAACAACACTATGATCCAAGGCATAACAATCCCTGCAAGAATGTTTTGCATTTGATCGAAATGGGAAACTACCAAATTGTTGGAAAACATCATCACAAGTTCGTTTTAGCGTCACTAAATATATCGGTTGAACGCATGGTAGAAATAAGAGGGCGGTTTATTTCTACCATGGGTTCAAGTAGATAATTCAACTATACCGATCCAACCTGGTACATTACATGCTCCCCATACGACAACGCTCACATTTCAGTCACTCATCTGATCTAAACGGCTTCAAGAGCTCCGTTAAGGTGTTCTACGGTACTAACTATATTATTTTTTTCAGTGCTATTCAACAATCCGCGAAGCGATTAGTTGAGCAGCAACATAGAGCTAGAAATGTGGCTGGCTGAATCAAAAAGTTACTTTGGATAAGAGCTCGTGTAGCAAGCCTGAAATTTTACAGGTTTAAGTTTTGCCTCATCTTTTACTGATTTTGTTCTCTTACTTGTTTGTATGAAAATAGCCTTATCCTTATTGTGTCGTATACTTTGATAAGCTTTGTGTAAATATGAATTTACACCCAATATAATCATTTATGCACTTCATCTATTTTGAAGAAAATACTACATAAGTTCCCATCCAAATCAATTCTGTAAGTGTAATGGTACTTGATTTTTATAATTTAGACATTGTAAACCTAATGGAACGTTGGCAAGAGGTTGTGAATAATGAAGATCATTATTCGAAATATGTAAGTAAAAGGTATTAATTATATAATAGTAACAAACATGAAAGAAAGTAGTTATGATGTTACAACGAAGGTGACAGCTCTATTATTCATTCTAAGACAGTGCATTCCATGTATGAATACTTGAAGACTATCTTTAGGTTGTTTTTTTTCTGATGTGAGCATGATTTATTGCTTTATAATAGCATTGCCCTGGTACTTCAAAAACAATCTATCTAGTTTTATACTCATACCATAACGCTTAAAGTAATATGTATAGCACTACATTAATTATACAAGTAAAGTTTACATAGATTAAATTTTATTATATATTTTCTAAACATGATCATGTGATTCATAACTTTACAGATACAGTAAAATCCATCATCTTGATTATTTCTGCTGATTGCTCAGCATTTTAATTTAATCTCTTGTAGATATAGTTTATTTATTTATTGACAAGGTTCCGGATACAAATGCAAAGCCATTTTACACTGAAAACAACGAAACTTTAGAAGGAATTTGAAAAGAAATGGATTAGAGGGTAGGTATTACAAGGTACCACCCCAGTATTTGCCTGATGAGACTGGGAAAACTCGGGATATCTTGAAAATGTTAACATTTTAGCTAATTGATTATAATTCGATAATGGTGCTCAACTTGGAGAAGTTACTTTAACTACATTCACTTTTACCTTCAAAAAAGAAAAATTAATATTAAAGTCCTTGAAGATACTGTCCATTTTATCAAAAAGTCAGGATATACAGTATATACAAGGGCCTAATTATTTAGTATTCGTATACTTATTCTTAATGTACGTGGTAGATGCATCTAGTTGTAGATAAATGTATAACGTTTCGTAAGTTGAAATAAGCACTTTTTATATAGAATATAATTAATTAATACCTTGAAATTTCTCTGTGTTGAATAAAAGGAAAACAAAAATTTTCATTTTTCTTTGTATTAAATCATATATAAGACAAGCTCATTTCTCGCGAAATTTTCTTTCCGGAACTTCAGGATTAAGATGTCTGGGTTTTCGGCAATTATGGCCATGTTAGCTCGTCACGTATGAGGGACGACGTTCCTCGGCGATCACACTACCCAAGGAAAGGGAAGGAAGAAAGGATTAGGGAAGAGAGGAAACGGCCTGGTACCTATATGTTAGGTACCCTCCCGACATTTGACTGGTGTGAATGAGAAAAACCCAGGAAAACCTTACTCAGGACAGCTGGCTTGAAAAAGCATTTACACTTTTCGACTGTCTTTCCGGAACTGACGAGGCAACATCGCAATGTGATCTGCCATCTACTGAAAAACAAAATACCGTAAAAATGATTTGAGATCCTTCTTATTAACTAAGTAAAATAATGCTTTTTAAGCGACCTTTCGTTGCTACGTGAGAAATGCGTCCTTACTGTGCGCGTGGTCCCGAATTCAATCTCAGGTAAAGCCCGAGTACTGGTTTGGATCCAAGTAATAGGACCCTTCTTGTATCAGGAGATGATCATTTTGTAATCGAGGATCACTGATGTCAGTAAGGGTTACACTATCTCTGGCTCACACGTACTTGAACTCGGGCTTTCCATCCTCAGTGAGGCTCGCGCTCAATAGCCTCATTGGGCTCACGCTCACAAAGGACTCGGGTTCACTGCCCTCAATGGCACTCGCGCTCAATCATTGAATTTGAACATAATTGAGTCCAAGAGCCATCTCTGTCTTGTATAACCTTAGTTCCATAAAAGGAACGTTAAAAGTCAAATCAAACTATTTTATGAAGTATAATCAGTATTGTATGGAGGACTTTCTTCATACTATTCAATACAACCGATCTATTTACCGTTCTTGTCTTTGTGCTAAGGTAAATATATAATTAAAGGCAGATCATACTTTCAGTGTACAACCATTTATGAATTCAAGAAAAAGGAGGGTTTCGTAGGTTGGAATTTAGTCTGATACTCAATACGTAGTTTTGGATTAAAATAATATTATATAATTCTATTAGAAAATATGATTGAAAAATATTTTCAACGAATTTTGGTTGATAATTACTAGGGCAACCCAAAAGCATACAAAGCATAAAAAACAACAGCAGTTTACACATATGGTTGGTTCAGTCACAAACATTAATAAATGGAGGTTGAAGCCATTATTTCTTATGGCTCCAACCTCCATTTATTAATGTCCGTGACTGTACCTTCAATATGGTTGTGGTTGTCTAAGAGTCCAGAAGAAACTAATTTTAAAAGCATAATTTTGGAAAATAAAGCATAATTTAAAATATATAGCGCAATTCTTGGAAAATTCTATTAGAACAATTCTTGGAAAATTCTGTTTAACTGCAAGTTTAACATATTGTATTAAGGTTGGTTTAAAGGGACAAGTTTTGCCGATAGATGGCACTACAGTCTTCGTATCTCTCCCATGTAGATTTTACCTTTCACGAAAATTTACAATTTCTCTCACACATTTCAACCTAGAGACTTCAAATTTTTAGAAAAGGAACTTCATAACCTATTAAAGAGAACAATTCGTGCCATTTTTTTTTATTTAGAATTTTCTTCATTGTTGAAGTGGTTTGATTGTTGAAATGGATACCCAAATCTTTAACAATGGAACTGTTTCAACAGTGAAGAAACTTCTAAATAAAAAATCGGCACGGTTTGTTCCCTTTAATAGGTTATGAAGTTCCTTCTCTAAACACTTGAAGTCTCTAGGTTGAAATTTATAAGAGAAATTGTAAATTTTCGTGAAAGGTAAAAAAATACATGGGAGAGATATGAAGACTGTAGCGACATCTATCGGCAAAACTTGTCCCTTTACACTAACCTTAATATTTTTTTAATCAATATTTTCAGTGCAAAATCTTTGAGAACATAACAATGCAACAATGAAAAGCTTATTTTTATTTCTGTAAACTTTTCAGTTTAATCCTTTGGTGTGGAGAAAGAGAAAAAAGAAAAAGAACAAGAAAACTTTCCGCCAACAATGAATAAACAATAGTTTTATTCTAATTGTAACTGCGCAGTTATGTATGATGATTCGAAATGTACAAAAAGCGCACAAGAACTCCACATATGTACCTCTTGAACTTGAGCACTTTTGGTGGCATCTTTTCCTTTGTGTATATATACACACCTCTAAGGAGCATACAAACGATATAGAAAGTTCATTAAATATGGAAGAAACTGGTTGCATAAAATATTAATAAATAGATAAAGATATTTAGAATATTTAATATATAGTAAATATTATCCATTATGCACGATTTATGTTAAACAAAGATTGAAATTAGCAATAAAGCATAATTTGGAAAAATATAAAACATAATTAAGCAAAAAAAAGCATAATGTGGATTGCTCTAATAATTACATACACTTATGATAGAAAGAAAGAAAAAAGAAAGAAAGAAAGAGAGAGAGAGAGAGAGAAGGAGAGAGAGAGAGAGAGAGAGTAAATAAATAATAGCTCATGAATAAATAAAATATTTTTAAAATATCGAAAACTCCAAACATAAAAAGAAATTGATCGTTATTCCTTAAAATAATACTTTCAAGCGCAGTGCTATATGTTTGTTGAAAATAATTGAATGAATCATTACATTTAATTTGCACTGTCGAATATTTGTCGCAAACTTATCTAAGCTCTTGCCATAAGATGTAACACTAAGTTAATAGTCAATAATTAGATAAATTTAAATTATATTATTACTATTATAATTGACTAATTTATAACTAATTAAGGTAATATCGCGGACCAAATTAATACTTACTCTTTGACCGGTATCATGCCAACACCTGAAATTAACAGAAAAAAGAATATTAATGCAAAATAAAAATACAAGTCAGTCTTATAACCATATTCAATCGAATAAAAGAAGTTTTAAAATCGAAGTTTGAAGTTTAAAACAGTCATTACAACATAAAATTTTCTGAAAGAAATGATGGGCCTGAAGTTAATTTCACAACAAAATCTTTGTTACTTCATTCCTCAAAGATCTCAAATTTGAATTCATTTTTCTCGTGATCTCATAGACGGGTGTTTCAAGATAAGGGAAGATTAATTTTACCGACCTTTCCCCTAAGTCAAAATTGCCCCTAAATCTTACCTCCAATGGTCCAGAGTGTGACCATTGTGTCAGTACGGTTAGTCACTATCTCAGGGTCGTAACATATATTTTTGAGCATTTATAAATCAACATTTTGGATATTAATATTATATTCAACATTTGGATATTTGAACCTATTGCAAAAGAACCATTTTATCCTAAGGGTTAAGGAAAAATTTTATCTCCATTGAAAATAGAAACAAATTTTAAAACCTTCAATAATGTGTATATTTGTAAAGGAAGTACGATTATGTGATGTATTAACTGAATGCGTTATAATGTAATGGTTACATCAAAAGTTTAACACGACAGTCATGATTTGACATTAAAGATTTGACAGATATTGAAGATTTTGTTTGACAGTTGCATAGTTTAACCCCTTTCTGCATGATTTTTTTTTTCTTTTAGCGAAAAAAAATATCAGTATTGGAAATCCTCATATGGGAACTTGAAAAGTGAATTAAAACTTGAATTTTAGATTTTTCACTTAATTCCGATGATATATAAGTAAGTGCCATATATCACAAACTTACAACTCACAAAGAACATGCCAGATTACACCAAAATATCTTATTCATACACGTCAATATCTCACACAGCAGACAAAACAGTCATTTGGTGCCGTTGATAAATCACAGAAAAGCTAAAGTGAAAAAAGGGGATGTGCCATATACTGTATAGCACGGCATGCGGTAAGGGGTTAAATAGATAACACAGACGTTTGCAACTTATTATTAAATTTTAATAAAAAAAAATATGTGGGGTCTGACATATCCCATGGTGTAAATAATGCCACAATTTTTTCATGGTGTAGTTGCAAGTTTAAGATTTACATCTATACACAATTAGATTTGGCATAGACAGACCTACATGAAATTTGTGATTTTAGTGACTATAATCCTCCGATATCATTCTTTTTCTTATTTTCCAAGAAAAAGGACAAAATGATCTCTGAAGTACACCTGCAACGAACTCCAAAACACACCCCGAAAATAATGTTCTGGGGTTGTGCCACGTCTGAAGGGCATAGGCCAACAGTTTCTGTTAAGGGAATGATGAACAGTGAGAAATATATTGATATACTGAGACGAATAGTGTTACCTCATTTCAAGAAATATTTTCTTGCTAGTGATGGTGTTTTCCAACAGAACCTAACGAAATGCCATACATCTCGCAAAGCCAATTAATTATTTGATAATAAAGTACAGGTACTAAAGTGCAGGAAATTCACCTGACTTAAATCAAATAGAAAATTTACAAAAGAATAATGTCAAATCTGCAAAAGAAAAATGTCAAAATGGATTGTTCAACCAAGGAAAAATTATTTGTGCCCTTGTTAGCATGATGAAGAAATTAAACATAATGTGCAAATTTAATACAATCCACCCTAAACATGTCACAGATAATTAGTTATGTATATTGCAGCAATTACATTAAATGACAAAATCTTGGGATTAATTTCCACGCTACATTTCTTTTAGATTTTACTTCTTACGTAGCAATTTGCGAATCCAATTTAAATTTGCATCGCAATTTATATTGCATTTTCTGAAGCGGAGGAAATTATCTGTGTGTTTTTCTATTTTACATGACAGAACAAATATAAACAATTTTATATGTAAAAGAGTAATATTATATAATCATTGTACGGATTGCGTAAGATGAGAGCTGATTTAGAATATGTTCATATCGAGCTTTTCTGAATTCGTAATATCGTCAAAAAACGGAGTGGCATTATGTAGCCTTCGAAGTGAACCTTTATTTTATGGCAAAAACGCAATAACGTTAACTTAATTTGCAGAAGTGCTAATTTTCAAACTCACTTTGCGAAATGCGAAAAGCGAAATGCTACCCGAATTAAATTCATTTTTTCGATTTTTCAAACGTTTAGACCGGATACTACTTTTATTTTGCCATTTTAATGGAAAACAAGACAAGTATCAAAATAATGATTTCTGGATCAACACTATGAAATAATTATAGATAAGTGTGTCATTTATGAATTACCAGAGCTTTCATCAATAGAGGACGGAAAATGAGGCTACTGTAAATATTACCCATTTTCTCTAGTTATTTAATTTCCAAAGAGTAAGCTGAGATCTTCCATTTCAAAAGACCGTTTAAGGCGCTTTATTTTCATGCAATGAAATCGACACTTCAGGTGAACAATGTAAACACGGTCATAAAATACCTTGAGAAAATTTGAAAGAATTATTTGTTTAGATAACAATTTGTTCCAAATGAAGAACTTTCTAGATTGAGTCACTAGTCTATTGCAAATAATGTTTCCTGATTGATTTTTTTAAAAAGTTTTATAATACCCGTACATTTGTATCCAAAGTTTAAATTGTTTGCACCATCTAAGATTCTCCAATAAAACTATTTAATAAGAGCTATTTAAAATATGTCAATCACATTTACCTTTATGCAAGAACAAATGTAGAGTATCGATTTAAAAAAGTGAAAGCAAAAAAAAAAAAAAAAAAAGTCACTAGTCTAAGCATGAATCCAAGTATGATTTTAAGAGTAGTAAAACGCCGTATTTTGTTTATTAGTATGAACGTTCTCAACAAAAATATGTTTTACACCTTTAACGTAACCTAGTAAGAGTCAAAAAAAAAAAAAAAACAAACTAACAAAATATATTATAATGATTTAATTCAGACTGTTCTGATGTAATATATATCATTTTGGAATTTATTCTAAAAGTTTATTTGTCAGACAAACCACGCTTAGCGTAAATATCACTGAATAATGTTGAAATTAGGTTAAAAGTTCTTCTCATTTAGGTTTTGGTCTTGTTGTTCCTCCCACTTCCCCCCTCGTTATTTCAACCTTTGACCGATTTCAGCACCCAAATGACGAAAGATAGCACCGATCGTTGAACGATATTTCTAAACTGTTAAACCTGATATAAAATATATCAAGCAATTTGGGTTTATCTTTCACTTAAAAAGCACAACTAAATTTTGGGGGCTCGGTTCCTGTGTGTTCCCACCGTGGCTATGGGTCTGCTCTACACATGTTGTAATATAAGTAATATAAAACTGTTTTGGGTATACAAAAAATAACCCCCCCCCAAAAAAAAAATCTTTCCCTCCGTTTACCCCGCTCCAAGTGACTAAAGTTGGCGTCGTCACTGTTTTTTCCGATGTAAAGGTGGGGGATAATTTTACCTTGAGGCAGGGGTAAAAGTGGATCTGAAAAGGTAGGGGGACGGATGACCTCATGCCGTCTCCCGTGCCTATCTTTGCTGTTTTTTTTTTTTTTTTTTTTTTTTTTTGAAGTAGGGGACGCCATACCTATATTTTTGGAAGTGGGCGACGGAGTCCTACCGCGTTCCCCCTTACTTTTACCCCCTGCTTTGAGGAATCATTTTACCGACCTTTCATATAGTTTCATTGGATTCAGTATTCTCAAATTAGTATGAAAAGCAAAATTGAAAATGAACCGAAGCGTGAGCATTTTTACTGTGGCATAAGCGATGCCTCAAAGATCTAAACTTTCAGGAAAGTTCACTCGTGACTGTGGATGGATGCGTTTGAAAATTGATCAATTGAATTCAACTTCCTCAAATTAATATAAAAATCACAATTAGAAATTTATCCAAGCATGGGCACTTTTTACTAGTGGCATGATCGTTAGTTCTTTGGAGGGTGTGCACTATATCCTTGTAAACCTGTATCAAAATTGAGTAAATATTACAACTTAATTCCGCATGTATTACACATGGAACACTCCCAATACATATTCTTCCAAGTTTATCATCTTGTTCAAAATCATTGTAATATACTATGTTGTAAATATAATGAAAGAATATGAAAAACATTTCAGATTTAGTTCTTTAGTTCTCAGCGGATTTTTTTTCTAAGCCTTCCATTTCAAGCCTTTATTATTTTTCTTTCTTTTTTTTTTTATCACAACAATCTAATGACAGTAATGCTTCCTTCCTGCATGTAGCATAGCTCCTCTGTTGCGTCACACAACAAAAGTGCGCACTTCCGCTGTTGTTTTGTTTTGTTTGTTTACTTTCACATAAATACTCTCTTGCTCCGTTGAGTGTTTAAGCTACTTGCCGACATTTCAAACAGTATGGCGAAATTTCATGAATTTTTATAACTCTCGTTTTAAGTATTTTTAACTGCAGCTAGTTACATGTGCTAATTTCTCGGTCACACAAATGAAACAACAAACACTGAGCAAAAAATGTACCTAAAAAATTATATTCTCTTAACATGAATATTATATATATATATATATATATATATACTGTCTGTGTGTGTGTGTGTAAATGTTAGTTAAATCTTGAAATATTAAATACCTGGATTGTTAAGTAGTTCAACAATCCAAAACACTAAAGCAACTATATATCGCGGCACACACTTAAGTAACATTTTTTTTAAGCTGTTAAGGATTTAATTTTCTGATGGGATCCATAGCTGATAGGGCATTCCGTGTCCTACTGAGTTGAGTTGCAGAAATTTAATACAGGAATTCGGCTGCTTTTACTTTGACACATAACGGTGCTATAGAACATGTCTATATACATTATATTCTGCAAGTTTATTTATCCATTTAATTATTTGTCTTCAACAGAGTAAATAACTCCAATTAAAGTAGGCTTACAAATACTGCTTATACAAATTAGATATATGTCAATAAACAATACAATAAAATAATGTACATGTTAAATAACACACAAATATTAATTACATGCATAGCAAAAATATAAAACAATGAATATGAAAATAATACCAGGCAATGAAAAGAAGTAATCTAAATAAATCGCTACGTACATACAAAAATCTAAATTCCAGTATGAAAATAATGTAATGTTTATGTAGGAGAACTCGTATTTTATTAACAAATATTAACAATGACGAGTGTCTAATAATGCTAAAATTCAAATTTGACAAGGATACTTATATAATATTCATACTTAGCTATTTGAATTTTTAATTATAGATTTTATGATTTTTATAAATGTTACTAAGGGAACTCCTATAACCAAAACTGGATTTTTTGTTTTTTTGCTAATAGCTCATTATATAATTTACACAAACGTACTATAGGAGAGTTCTTGAATTTTTCGGTTCTAGAATATCATATTTAAATACTTTTCTATCCCTGTTTCTAATTCGAACAGCATTAAATGATATGTTTTCCAAAAATAAAAAAAATGTTGTTAGTACAATATGGGAAATAGCTCTGTGTTCTCGTTTATTGTCAGGTCTGAGATGATAAGATACCAAATCACGATTTTCGTAAAATCTACTTCCACGTATTTACATTTGGTCACAGAGGAATCCAAAAGTTGGAAACATTAATGAATGTGCGGTGTAAATTAAGACAGTGTGAGCGAATATACAATGCAAGGTCATTCTAAAATTTCTTAAATGGAATCTTATGCTTGGAAGACAAAGGTCACGGGCCTCATTATGTTATTGGTCACTAGGAATTGAAGATGATTATCGATGCAGATTCGCGGAAAATAACGAGATGTTACAGAGAAACTCAGCGTTGATCATTCGACTATATGGAGGAACTGGAAAAGGTGATAAGATGGGTAAATTCAACTATCACCAAAGAAATCAGCGTTTTGAATTCTGCTCTGCTGTTGCCCCTGCAATATACAAGAGATTATCTCTCATACACTCAAGCATGCAAGGAAAACAATCTTTTTTGACAACCAACACATTTTATTAGTTATTGGATCGCACATTTCTATTTGTATAAAGTTTCCAGCGACGACGTCGCATTTGAAGTAGTATATAGTGTAAAGAATGTGTGTTTCATGTCATCAGACTGATCAGATATCGATTGACTATTTGTTATTACCGAAAATCGACCGCTACCGAATCCGCTCATTGTATTGTGGAAAGTGTTCATTTTTGTTTTTATAAACTGTATGTATGTGCATTATTTACAAACTGATTAATCTTCGATTTTTGGTCGGAACCCGTAAGTCTGGAAAGATTCAACCTTCTCTCTTTACTTTACTCTGCATGTTTATTATTTTATTCACGAACATTAAAACAAGCAACGAAACGTATTCGCATGAAAGCTGTGACCAACTAAAGTAAATAGTGCTGATTCACGATTTTCCTTTAATGTAATATGTTGTAATACTGTTTTATAATCTGTAATATAGCTCAGCTCAGTACATACAATGACTAGGTAAGCAAAGCTCTATCACCCCTCTACACAACATTTAAATATATTCTGTATATTGGTATGTAAAAATTGTGAGAGTATTGATTACTTTTGCACCACACATTATGATTTTCTATTTCACTTCCATCATTTCACTGCTAAGCTAAAATCTCAAATTCTACTTTTATTTTCCTTTTTAGAATGAAAATTCATATAACGATTATTTTCTTCTCTCACAGGTATCAAGAATCATGCAACAATAGCAAGGTGAAACGAGGCAATTCTGAGAAGCTATTTGATGCAGCACTTGCAGAAATTTTCACGCCAACAGAAATAATAATAAAAATACGAAGAATGAAAAAAGAGAAAAAAGGGGTACAGGAGAAAAAAAAGTAATTCGAGATAACTTTGGTTAGAAATTATGGCTGCCATACTCAAGGTCAGTGTAGTGTGTCATGATCATTGGCCGGAACATTTTTATGACAGCCGTGACAGACACCTGAATGTTTGACGAGGGAGGAGGTGAAAATCCAGAGTGATACAAATATGCAAATTTTCCTTGTCGAGGATTTTTTCAAAATATACAAGTTTTTTTGCTCATATTTTTTTAACGCTAGCTTTTAATTTCCAGTTAGCCACAGTTTTTTTCTTTAACACATGGGAAGGAAACTGGCTATCCTATCAAACATTCTGCTGATTTAGTGACCTCGCATAGCTACATTAGGGTAAGTCAGCTAAAACCTGCCTTCTCAAACTGTGGTCCTCGGAATAGAAGTGGTCCTCGAGGTCTGCCCTATGTGATCCACCTAGATTTAATATTTGTGTAAAACAAAAAACAAAAAAACAAAAAAAAAAAAAAATCAGGTGAATTGCGTGATACCACAAACTGTAATTGAGAATCCTAAAGTTTGGAAACATACATAATAATATGCAAACATCTTTCACTCTTCCTCCCAGCTATCAGTTACTTAGAAAAAGATATTGACGTCTATTATCAATATATAATTACCAATTTATATATAACAGTATATTGTAAATGTTGGTAAAAAGACAGCAATCCTGTTGAACTCTTCAATTACTCAACTTCCCCCCCCCTTTTTTTTAACTTTCTTGATACGGACATCAATCCCACTTGGGACTTGTCCTTCCCAATATTTGTAAAACTGTTTTCGCTCCCCCCCCCCATACACACGATTTCAAGTATCTGAGGTCAACTATGACCCAAAAGAAGCTTAACCACGTAACAGTTTGCCACGTTCACAATACAATATTAGACAAAGTGGGTATGAAAAAAAGTAGCACAAAAGTGTTTCCAATTGTGAAAAAAGGCAGTCAGTCAGTTTTTGGCTCTATGAAGATGAAAGTGGTTTAAACTGTAAAGCAACAAACTGTTTTTGTTTAGAAAGTGAGCAGTAAAGAGAGTTAAGATATTACTATTATTATTATTATTTTCAATTAATTTTTAACACATTGTTGAGCCTCTTTTACCTCAGTTGTAGGCTTACAGGCCTAAAACCCGCTTTCATTATTATTATTATTATTATTATTATTATTATTATTATTATTATTATTATTATTATTATTTGAGTATTCACTTCACTATCTTTTATCCTTATCTTATTTTTGGCATACACTTAGTGTCGTTGAACTAAAATTGCAAAACAAGGTTGAATTTTATTGCTTGAATAAACAAAATATAGTGTGTGTGTTTTCTTTAGTTTCACATTTTCAAAAAACAAAAAAAAAAAAAAAAAGACTATCAAAGGTAAAAATAAATTTTTTTAAAGTTTTTGTTTGCTTTTTAAGTCAAAAATGCTTTAAAATGAAATGTAGAAATACTAATTTTTTTTTAAATTTTCGGGGGAGGATTTCCGGATCACCGCTTTCGTGAGGGTATTTCCATACACCCCAGTCCCCTCTAAAGTTTATGTGCTGATGACGCCAATATTTTCTAACATAGTACAGTATTTATTGATTTATGTATAACTTTCTGAATAATTTCCAAGTTTTCTAATCCATCCCGAAATTCTTAGTTCATCCAGTCACACGTCCTTTCTAAATTAACCATCATCATCATAAACAATTTTTTCCTTTTTTTTTTTTTTTTTGTAAACTTTTTACCACAGACTACGCTTTAACAAACCCTCATAAACCTAATTGTTTCTTCTCAAGCTACTAATTTGATCTTAGAAACTTCAGTTGGTATTTCAAGAATAAGTTTTGCTGCATGCAACTTAAAATTAATGACTTTGTTGTCTTTGTGTCTTTCTAGGCTCCAATTTTTATCCAATGGAAGCCTTATTTGCCTTCAGAAATTCGTTGAGTATCGTCTCTTGGTATCTCATTTCAGGGTTGCAGCTTCCTTAGACTTTTTTTTTTTTTTTTTAAAGATTGAGAAAAAAATCAATTGGTGTGCTGTTTCAGTTTTACTTACGTTTGAGGTTACATCTATTATTGTGTGCTAATTTGCAAGGGGAAGAAATAATAGCACATAGTACAAAATCCTGTGTAGCAGACCAAGAATTGTAGGAATTTTATTCAATCATATTTTTAAATAACATAAAAACTCCATAACTAAAAGTTATTATCATGCAATTTCTGTCTCCTGCCATTATAGCCATAAAAAGGGCTATGGCTGAAGACAGAGGAAGTTCAACTAAGTGCAGGATCGTTTCCTCATCGTCCATATTATTATTATTATTATTATTATTATTATTATTATTATTATTATTATTATTATTATTATTATTATTATTATTATTATTGTTGTTGTTGTTGTCTAGCATCCTAAACCGAAGCTCACCACCCCTCCGTTAGAGCAACTTTCCAAATTGTCTCGCAGCGTGAGGTTAATACCAACCATTCTACACTCCAGTGGAGAATCTAATCCTACAACATGCACACCAAAAAACATTTGTGCTAATCAGAACACGGGAGCATATACAATTATGTTCTCCTATTAGTTATCTACTTGCTCAACATTCATAAATCTTCGTAAGTACATTGAATTTAGGTATCGTTCGGTAGGTAACTGGAATTGAGGGGAGGAACGATTTTGCAGAAAAACAATCCTTGAGTTCCTAGGACTGACTTTTCCAAATATATGGGGTAACTATCAATTATAAATTTTATGTCTATCCTTAAGTAGTAGTTGTGCTAATGAACCGAACCAAGTTTTGTGCCAACAGGTCACGAAAACTTTGGTACTTTCATGTAAAAAATATTAACAACGTATGTGATACGTGTTGGCTGTCGCTTTTTACTAACTGTAAGAAAAAAATCAGGGTGGAGACAAAAATTACGAATGAGAATTACTTAACATTTTTCGGTTTTACATAACATTTTAAAAAAATCCTATAATTAGCCATACCAGTTGATTGAAAAGCAGACAACAATGATACACAAGTAAGATCCGTAACATTATTCTTCCTAATCAACAACAATAATGAAAAAAAACATTGTATTTTATTATGAAATTATAGAACACGCATCTAACAAAAATTCCTATACAAAATAAATTTAACATCTTCCTTGAAATTCTACTCAGTAACTTCATTCACATGATATAAGTTTCGCCATATATGAAAAAAAAAAAAAAAGTTTCCCCGAGACATTCATCGAAAGAAGGTGGATATATGTATTATCTGCCTCAAAAGAAAACGCATGTTTTCGTGGGATAATATCTTTTGCCTCTTACTACGAGAATGGAATCGGTACGAGTACCTTTCTATCATCTTGCGATTTAATTAAATATTTTTCAAATTCTAAAGGAACAGTCCTTAACAAAATCGATAAATGCATTATTTTTCTCGTTGCAATTTACAAAAACACTAGAAATATCAACATTTATTTAGAAAAAAAAAAGAGAGAGAGAGAGAGAGAGAGAGAAGAAAATAAAACTAAGTCCTTTCACAACTTGAAACATATGGCTATTAGCCACATACTTACAGAGTACATGAGCTCTACTACATGTCATTTTGTGGCTCATTGGATCCGTACAGGACTCCCACCCACAAGACCGGTGTTCGAATCTTCCTTGCTCTTTGTTTTTGTTTTTTCACTGATCAGGTAGAACAGTAAAAAAAAAAAAAAAAAAATGAGTACAATTTTAGATGTGATTCGACATTCTGCAATTTGTCAAGTGAAAAGGATGAAATAGAATTTTACAACATAGTTTTAGATTTTTCTCTTAATAATAATTATGAATAGTTTACAGCTGAAAACTAAATTGAATTTAGTCCATAAACAGCTATGGTCAACGAGATGGATTTCAGTTGTTTTGTGTGAGGTTAGCACATTGGCTTCCATCTTGACTTTTCTTGGCTTTCTCAAGTCCTCTGACATTTCCCGATTTTCCAAGTTTGTCGCCATCCCGAAAAAATATATATTTATTTTGATCGTTAATTTATTCAAATATTTAGAAAATGGATTTACATAAAGAGAAAGAGAACATTCAAACTCACTCATGCACTTTATAGCATGACATATACTTGCCTTATATAAATTGATATCAGAACCAATACTCCTAAGAATCAGAGGCAATGCTATTCGCTCAAGATTTGGGCTAAGCAGAGTAATAAAACATTATATCCAGACAATTTAAATTATAGTGTAGAAACAGTGTACGTGTAACATTCTCGTAGAGAGCTCAGATTTCAGTGATTTCCCACATAGAGCTGAATGAAAATGCAAGCGGATGATCTGGTTTAACATAAGTAAATGAAACACTAAAACTAACAGACTAAGTCTGCCCGGGATAGAAGTCAGGCTACAAGCGATAAAAATAATGTTCAATGTGGTAGGCACTCGACTACATGGAAGCTTACACACGAAGAAATTAAAGGATTGGTTGAATGAAAACAGAAAGAAAAGGAGAATTATTCAACCTAGTATCGAACTTGTGGATCTGTGTTTGAAGAGATGAAATACAACAAATAAAATCTATGCATAGGTCCAAAGCTAGAATAAGCAGTATTCAAGTGAAGTATGTTGTTTCTCATCTCCGCGGCCTCAACAGATGATACGATTACTATTTCAGTATACTCTTCGCAATATTTTTTAACAGTCGTCGAAGTAATAATGTGTAAAAGCAAAGTTAATTACACTTCTTCCCAGCAGTATAAAAACACATTTGATTACTGTTGTTCCTAATAAGCGGCAAAGTATTCGACTATTGGCGCTTTTCTTATTGCTAATTTATTATTAACGATTAACTTACAATAATTAATAATAATAAATAGGTCAGTACTTACTTCTCACTTTTAAGTACAGGTGGTTTTGGTTGCGTATGAGCTGTAATACCTCGTGATGTATGGCATCTTCAACGGAAAACCCGTTTATACGAACGATTTGGTCTCCTATCTGTAATGTAACAAAAAAGGAAAGAAAATTACTTTTAAGTACTTAGTTTTCTAAAATGCAAAATGAGTACTTTATTTTTCATGCTCAAAATATGACTAAATGTAATTTACACGAATCACGCAATTACGAGATTTAGCTTGTGTATCTACTTATCGGTTAAATCCCTACAGGAATAAAGAAAATTATAGCTATTTTGTATCATGATGATGATTTTATCCTTTCCGAGCGTGGAAATTCTTCATACCTTGTGTGCGATATATATGTAAATGCTGTAGACCTGTTAGTTCTACTAAAATAGAAAAAAAAATTACAAGTAAAAATCTGTAAAAGCATAATTCTACTCGTTGCACCATGTGCGTGAAATTCGGTTGCTTTCTTGGGTGAACAACACAGGCTAGATTTTCGAAAACTAGTTTTGAAGTATAATGGATGCAAGATTCCTTTTAAAAAAATATTTTAAAACAAAGTTGGCCACAAACGAATAAAGGTGTGCACTAACATTCTTTTTAGATTGACCGAGTAAGACGAGATTTTCTGGAATTCAACATTTAGTATGGAAAGAGGAGCATTTTCTTGCTTTAAATTGTGTACCAATATTCTCCATATATCCTAAACTATGTGTAAAACTGACTTTTTTTTTTAAATTTTACTCCAATGATGATTTAAAAGTTTCCTATTATTATTATCAATTTCTTTTGAAGCGCTTAACATATACAAACGAAATTTTGTATATTACTACTACTACTACTACTACTACTGGTAAATGCTCCTATATGATGTTGTAGGGAATACTTTGTGTACTCCCTTCTGTACCTTTCATATATGTAGAATTTGACTGAACTCAAGGTCACGCAAAAAATCTGAACATCTCGTATGGTCCTTTAAAAAAAAAGGCACCTTTTTCTTCTATTCTATGTCAAATACCTAAAAACGCTGAAATATGTTGAATAAGTTAAATACGAAATCCAAATACCACATTTCATGTCTCTAAAGTAAACGAATTCCGAGGTATGGTCATCTTTTAATAATTGTAATCCCATTCCGTTTTCTTGCGTACCCGATTTTCTTCCCTTCTAAATTACTTTTTTAAAAAGCTCAAACATGTATATTATTACTTTAAATGAGAAGCCCGTACACCAAATCTCATATCTCTATTCAAGAATTCGGAAACACTATGTACATTTTAATATAATACTTTTCATGCTCATTCCTCCTTTCCCAAAAATCCTCCTTTAATGGTATCTCATGTCCTATGCCCTGTCCAAATTTCAAGTTTCCACCGTAAGCGGTTTGGCTTGAGTGTTGATTAGTCTGGCAGCCAGTTACTCGGAATTTCTTCCTTTATATAATATGGCGTACAGGATGTAAATATCTAATGCGATAAATAGGTACTCGTATTCTTAGAAACTGAAAAAATAAACATTAAAAAGAAAATTTATTTAAAAGATTGTGTGAGACCTTAAGTAACTTTTGTGAGGAAAAAAAGCTTGCACCAACAGTTTTTTCAAACTAGTTTGAACACTGAAAAATTTGTACATGTAGTTCAAATCGTATGAAGAATGACCACTCTGCTAGTTTTATATAATTCGCGTGTAACTGCACAATAGATAATAGTTTTAGTATTACTATTACAGTGGACTCTCTCTTAACTAACTTCTCTTTAATTGTCCGTCGGCTTAACCACCCATCTTACAACAAATATATCATTTTCATTACCAGTTACGTTGGTACTCTACAACAATATACAACTACAAATCTCCCATTTTAAAGTAAATTTTTATATTTTTATGCTCAAATGTGTTTTCCTTCTTTTAGTAAATGCGTTTATAAAATATAGTACTGTACTTCATTCAGTATTGTAGGCTCAATAGTATTTTTTTCGGTTTTGTATTTTTCTTCCAGCAATACAAATACACCGTAAATAAGCGTATGGTTTGTATGATTGTCTACTGTGCTTTATTCAAGATAAATTATTGCGTTCAACTGAGTGTCACTAGAGCAGCTTGTGGTCGGAAACTCTGATTTTGGTAATAAATTTTATTCACGAGCAGATAAGTTTCTTACAAAAAAATAGCCTAATGAATTCTTTTCAATCTGGTTTCAGAAAACATCATGGCACTGCAACAGCTCTAATCAAAGTATCCGATGACATGTTAGCTAAAGTAAGATCTTATTTTAACTTCGCCTCTAACGCTATTGCTTTGGATTCACTCATGTTTATTCACTCGTAAACAAGCAATAACGACAAATGAAGGTTCATCTCAATGGGTATAAAATATTTACAAGAAGGTACAGTACGTGGTCCTCTCTTTTATTTACGATTTTCCAAAAGTTTTAAGCCATGTAAAGTATCATCTATACGCGAATGACGTCCAAACTTCATGTCTCAGCAAATCCACCAAATATTCGAGAAGCATTAACAAAATTAAACTATGATCTTCAGAACAGAGAGATGTGGTCAAAAGAAAACGCACGCGAAATCAACCCGAGCTCCCTCGTGGCTAAGCGGTTACCATCGCGCCTTTGGCGTGGGAAACCCGGGTTCAATTTCAGGCGGAAGCTCACGTGGTTCGGATTCTACGTTAATCAGTAGGTCCACGTCTCATACAGCCTCGCTGCTGGGGACGTTACAATCAACCCAACTCGAAATTAATCCGAAAAAAACCTTATGCTATTTTCATTGGATCTAAAAGAATGACGTGAAAAAACTACTAATAATATTCCAAATATACCCCTAAATGATGTAATAATGCCTGATGATGAAGTAAAAAAAAAAAAAAAACTATTTTCTGATAAACATTTGAACTGGGAAAGTCACGTTGACAATATATCAGAAATCTTTAGCCTCTCTTTGTTCCCTAAGTAGACTGAAAAATCTACCAACCGCCATAAAAAATAAATAAATAAATAAATAAGAATAAACTAGTGGAAAGCTAGAATGAAGTACTGTAATATGGTTTACTTACATTTTAACGACCATCTATCGAATAGACTGCAAAGAGTTCAAAATGTCTGCGTCCATTATATATTTAACTTAAAATATTCGGATCATTTAACTAGCTGATGAAATTGAAGGTTAATACTTATAACTCTATTTAAGATATTAATAAGTAAAAAAAGAAAAGAAAAAAAGAGAGAGAGACCTAATGTTACGTTTTTAATACTAGCAAAAATCTCATCAACGCAACACCAAAAGTAATGAAACGTCACTACTTTTTCTGCCGAGACATAAAACTAGTACTGTGTCAAATTCATTCACTGTCACAGCCGTGAAATTATGGAATGACTTTCCAGTAGATATTCAAAAGTCATCCTCGATAGTCATGTTTAAAAAGAAACTCAAAAATTACTTCTTGTTTCAGACTTTTCAGCACAACTAACTAAATCAATGCTTATCTCGGTGTGTATTGTATCTAACACACGGTCATTACTCTTATTTTTTTCTATTTTGTATTTAATTTTTTTAATGTGCTCTCTTTTCAATGTTCTTGCCATGCTTGGTATTTTTTTCTTTTCTATTTTTTTATTTTGTTATTGTTGACAATGTAATTATGTAGTAGACCGGGTGGAAGATAAGGACAAGCCTTAAATCAGTCTTCAATAAATTGAAGCTGAAAATTTATTGAATTATAATGAAAGCTTTATTAACCATTATAGACATGCTATATAATTTAGGAGCTATGGATTAGTGATTTTAGTTTTAACCAAATTTTTCATTATCCGACCAGGGTCCGGTCCCCTGGTGGTCGGTTAACAGAAATTTACTGTATACCTGTTACCATTGGAATTAATTGATGTATAACAGCATTGTTACAACTATTGACTATCACAGTTCTATATAGTGGTGATGAATTTCAAAACTAGAGCATGTACCAAATTTCACAGAAGTAAATCCCCACGCTGAGCGGGTTTGCATATCCAGGCTCCTAACTATGAAAATATTTACGATCACTCCAACCCCAATCATTTCACAGATTCAACCTGTTGTATAAAAGTTATTAGGACATAAAATTGAATGTAATTTATACGAAAAACCCTTTTATGCATTGCAAGATCTGTAACGTCCAAATATTCACCACAAACTTATAGTTGTATCGACATAAACAAAACAAAAAAGTGTGGAGCAGGAAACCACTTTACAACACAAAAGTCAAAAGAGGTCATTGAAGACATACGGACTGGTCGAGCGGTTTGGGTGACTAGTCTGTCAATCAGAAGTTTATGTGTTCAAACCCTGTAGAAAATATTCGTTTTTTTTTTCTTAAAAGTGTGTTCCTATTTTCATCAGAGGACTGAGAACATTTCTTTGAATAAATCTTTGGAAACTACTTTTCTCTCAAATTCGATTAGAAGCGAACATTATATGAATTGCTAATCTAAAATCCACAGCTGAGAACAAAATATTAAGTATGTTCAATATGTCATTATTATCCTTTGATTTGTGATTAAAAACTAATTATAAGCATTGACGATTTCAGAAGATTCACCCCGGTCATGGTCAAGATATGAATGAGAAAAAACTGATAAAACATTATTAGTCTACTTTGAGCATGATCGAAAATAACTTATGGCCACGAAGGGGAAATTTATGTCGACAGGGTCTCAAATTCTCCGACGGGTCATGACCTGAAATTATCATTGTTTGAAAGGTTTCCTTAACAAATAGAATATTATATTTATTTCTCCTTCTACGTTTTGAAATGGAAAAATCATAATTTTAAATAGAATTATAATACGATAAGCATAAAGATTTATACAACTAATGAAGTAAATATCCTTGTGTAAGTTATCGATTTCTATTCGGATTAAAACTCGAATATTCGTTTGCATCACACTTTAAAGTAAATCCTCTCTATATATAGTTCCTACTGGAAAGCATGTTTAACTCCAATTACTTAATCAATATTTTTAATAATATATTTTTATTGTAATACTCTTACTATTCAATGTTGTATGCACTTAATTTCACAAAGCAAAACCTCACAAATGTATAATTGACTAGTAAATATTATCAAATAAATTATCATTTAGTTTACGTAAACATTGCATCGCCTGATTTGAAACTTCGTATTTTAAATAATAATAATAATAATAATAATAATAATAATAATAATAATAATAATAATAGTAGTAGTAGTAGTAAAATCATAGCCATATCTTTATCAGAATTTCGGGCTTAGTCAATAAATGAATTCAACAGTCTCTATTCGAAGCTCTATTTAATCGAATCAGATAGAAATACGAAGAGGAACTTCGAGAACAGATAAAAGAAAAATGTTACTTTGGTGGGTTTGGAAGTAACTTTTAAGAGGTTTTTTTTTTTTTTTTTTTTTTTTTTGCAAATTACAGACAAATGCCTTGGACACTTTTTTCTTTTCTTTAAGTTAACTGATTCACCGAACGTATCTGACATATGAGTAACTTGTCTCTATTTTCTACTCGGTTATACACGTTTTACAATCTTTTCCATTAACCTTGAACGACAAGAACACGAACACAAAAACATCCACATAGGTATGACAGTTAAAATTCCTAACCTCCTCCACGGGGAATCGAACCCGGGACCACATACACCTGAGGCACACGTGCTAGCCACTAGACCAGCGGGAAGAGCAAATAAAATGTATTTTGTAGTGTCTGAAGTTTATAGCTATTTCACCCTGTTGTAGTATGTTTAGTGATTTTTTAATGTTTACCGTATTCGTTACTTTGAGGAATGATATATATTATTGATATAGGTTTTATTACATATTCGGCCATAAATATTATATAAATTATCAGAATTATTCATGATCTTCCATGGAAATTCACTGGTGCATGCACAGTAGACAGACAGTGTAATTGGAAGATGAGTTCAACAGAGATTATAGGGCTATATTCCGCCGATTATATTTTATTTAATAACTATTTAGAAGAGATAACGAAAACGAGTCTACATAATGAAGATGGAATTTCCGTAGAAGATAGAATGGTGAGGTGTATACGGTTTGGGGTTGATATGGTTGTTGTTGTAGAATCTAAAAAGAAAATTAATAAGATGTAGAAAACTTAAGAAAGGCTTGTGAAGAATATGGGATGAAAATAAATGTTAGAAAAACAAAATCCATGGTGATTGAAACGAAGCGATCGGTGTGAAATATAGAAGTAGGAGCGGGAAAAAACAACAAGTGATTAGTTTTCGATATCTGAGTACTATTACTAGTGATGATATGACATGCGAACGTGAAATAAAAGCAAGGATAGAAATGGCGAAAAGAGCCTTTAGGATGGAGGAAATCGTATTTTGAGGGGACCACGAATAGAGTTGTAAAGAAAAAGACTCATAAAATGCTTCGTTTACTGTATTTTACTGTATTTATAGGACATAAACATGTACGAAACTGTAGAAACTCTTAAGAAGGAACTATATCATGAGGGATGTGCTAGAGGGTATGGTGGCAGGGAAGAGAGGGAGAGGACGAATTAGACTATATAGAAACAGAATTAGGCTATTGGCGATATCAAAACAGAAAAATCGTATGTGAAGATGGAGAGGTTAACAGAAGATCGTGGAGCATGGCAGCTTCTCAGCTGCGGTAAGTGACCCGCTGGTAATGGCGGAATACTTCTGATATAATGATACTGATGATGCACAGTAGGAACAGAAATATCCACTTTACTGTCATTGCTAATACGAATCACAATGCAGATTTCTACAGGTTGTCAAAATACCTCGCTCTAAAAGCTGTAGAAAACTATCTGTTACTATGCGAGGGAAAAATCATAGGTCGAGCAACAATTACACAAATTGCCATTCAGATAGCTAGGGGTATGAGCTGTGACGAGAAAACAGTGAAGAAATTGATTTAGCCGTATGAAGAAGGTAGTGAATATTTCACATCTTGGCCAAGAAGTAGGAGACCAATAATAATAATAATAATAATAATAATAATAATAATAATAATAATAATAATAATAATAATCCCAGGAATTTATATTTATTTCCAGCAAAACTTTTGCATACCCTCCTAGTGCAATATGATGTTTTTGTAAAACGGCAATTATAAAATTGTCAAGCTGAATTTGAAAGTCATAATAAGTAGTGCTTTATTTATTTATTGCACAATTCTTTTATGCCAGTAGCTTTCGCCACCTTACTCGCTCTTCATGCTTACTCAGGAGGAAGCTGCGGGTCCCTAGGTTGGGAACTACTGCTTTCCACCAAGGAATTCAGACAGCCTGTTAGAAATTTGCGTTCTGACCAACATCAGAAAATTGTGTTCTTCTGTTTCTACTGCGCATGCACCAGTGAATTTCCATGGAAGATCATGAATAATTCTGATAATTTATATAATATTTATGGCCGAATATGTAATAAAACCTATATCAATAATATATATCATTCCTCAAAGTAACGAATACGGTAAACATTAAAAAATCAATAGACATACTACAACAAGGTAAAATAGCTATAAACTTCAGACACTACAAAATACATTTTATTTGCTCTTCCCGCTAGTCTAGTGGCTAGCACGTGTATGTGGTTTCGGCCTCAGGTGTATGTGGTCCCGGGTTCGATTCCCCGTGGGGGAAGTTAGGAATTTTAACTGTCATACCTATGTGGATGTTTTTGTGTTCGTGTTCTTGTCGTTCAAGGTTAATGGAAAAGATTGTAAAACGTGTATAACCGAGTAGAAAATAGAGACAAGTTACTCATATGTCAGATACGTTCGGTGAATCAGTTAACTTAAAGAAAAGAAAAAAGTGTCCAAGGCATTTGTCTGTAATTGTAAAAAAAAAAAAAAAAAAAAAAAAAACTAACTCTTAAAAGTTACTTCCAAACCCACCAAAGTAACATTTTTCTTTTACCTGTTCTCGAAGTTCCTCTTCGTATTTCTATCTGATTCGATTAAATAGAGCTTCGAATAGAGACTATGTTGAATTCATTTATTGACTAAGCCTGAAATTCTGATAAAGATATGGCTATGATTTTACTACTACTACTACTACTACTATTATTATTATTATTATTATTATTATTATTATTATTATTATTATTATTATTATTATTTAAAATACGAAGTTTCAAATCAGGCGATGAATGTTTACGTAAACTAAATGATAATTTATTTGATAATATTTACTAGTCAATTATACATTTGTGAGGTTTTGCTTTGTGAAATTAAGTGCATACAACATTGAATAGTAAGAGTATTACAATAAAAAATATATTATTAAAAATATTGATTAAGTAATTGGAGTTAAACATGCTTTCCAGTAGGAACTATATATAGAGAGGATTTACTTTAAAGTGTGATGCAAACGAATATTCGAGTTTTAATCCGAATAGAAATCGATAACTTACAGAAGGATATTTACTTCATTAGTTGTATAAATCTTTATGCTTATCGTATTATAATTCTATTTAAAATTATGATTTTTCCATTTCAAAACGTAGAAGGAGAAATAAATATAATATTCTATTTGTTAAGGATACCTTTCAAACAGTGAAGATTTCAGGGCATGACCTGTCGGAGAATTTGAGATCCTGTCGACATAAATTTCCCCTTCGTGGCCATAAGTTATCTTGGATCATGCTCAAATGGACTAATAATGTTTTATCAGTTTTTTCTCATTCATATCTTGACCATTACCGGGGGAGAATCTTCTGAAATTGTCAATGCTTATAATTAGTTTTTCACTACAAATCAAAGGATAATAATGACATATTGAACATACTTAATATTTTGTTCTCAGCTGTGGATGTTAGATTTGCAATTCATATAATGTTCGCTTCTAATCGAATTTGAGAGAAAAGTAGTTTCCAAAGATTTATTCAAAGAAATGTTCTCAGTCCTCTGATGAAAATAGGAACACACTTTTAAGAAAAAAAAAAAAAAAACAAAACGAATATTTTCTACAGGGTTTGAACACATAAACTTCTGATTGACAGACTAGTCACCCAAACCGCTCGACCAGTTCGTATGTCTTCAATGACCTCTTTTGACTTTTGTGTAAAGTGGTTTCCTGCTCCACACTTTTTTTTTATTTTGTTTGTTTGTTTATGTCGATACAACTATAAGTTTGTGGTGAATATTTGGGCGTTACAGGTCTTGCAATGCATAAAAGGGTTTTTCGTATAAATTACATTCAATTTTATGTCCTAATAACTTATATACAACAGGTTGAATCTGTGAAATGAGTGGGGTTGGAGTGATCGTAAATATTTTCATAGTTAGGAGCCTGGATATGCAAACCCGCTTAGCGTGGGGATTTACTTATGTGAAATTTGGTACATATATAGGAACATCCACTAATCCGAAAGCGTCCGAAGAATTATCTACGTCTACAAGTCAAATCTTAAAGGCCCTAGGCAAAAGTCCTAAATAGTACATCTAAAGTTAGGATTTGTGCGAATATTTTTAGGACTTACGAACGTTACTACAGAAATTTTCACTCTAAAGAATATTTTACATAGCTTTAGAAAGGAATATGGTTGTTTGATAGATAGCCTATTATTTCATCACAAGACATTAACTTAAATATTAGTGATATTGATATCCAAACCTAAAATAGAAATTTAAAAAATATGATCATGATTGTATTGATGAATTCTTTACATGATTTGGCAACAGTGAGCAAGCTTCGCGTCGGTCAAACAGGAAACTCCAATGGTTACACGCAGAACCAGTGGAGCGTTCAAAACACAGGATGGTTGGTATGTAAGGAAAGGAGTGATTTGACAAAAAAATATACGTACACAAAAATAAACGGACTTTAGAAGAAAAAAAGAAGGAAAAAACATACCGTATTGATGTTTTGAAACGACCTGTTCACACAATTCAGCTAAAATGAAGAGATACGGTACAGCCTGGAGGGACGGAAAAAGCGCAAAAAAAATCTAATACGGTTTTTAGCCAAACATGTAGAAACTAAAAAGGTGGAAATATTTTAGCAAAGTAAGAATTATGTATATCTCAGAAGAAAGAAGCGGAGAGGAGACAGGTAGCAGACTAAACAATACCGATTTCCGAGTAAATATACAGTGAGTGTAAAAAGTATTCATACAGCCAATATTTTTGTAAAAAATGAGATTTTGTCCCGCTTCCATGATATGTAAATCCAACTCACTGGACGATTAGAAAAAGGTGTTCCGGAAAGGAAGACTTGGGGGAAGTATAAACAACAAATGCTATTTTGACCTTGGTTTACAGAGACAAAATATGGAAAAGTCTGAAAATTAATGTGCAAAAAGTATTCATACAGTACACAACTCTCACAGGAATACCTCACTCTCCGTGCACAGAAACGAACGACAGGCCTGTAAATGCACTCTAGTTTGTTCTATATTCCCTTGGAGCTCCTCCGTGGCTAAGCGGTTAGCGTACGCGCCTTTGACGCGGGAGACCCGGGTTCGATTCCCGGCGGGAGCTCATGTGGTTCGGATTCCACGTTAATCAGTAGGTCCACGTCTCATATAGCCTCGCTGCTGAACGGGACGTAAAACTCAAAATCAATCAAAATCAATCAATCTATATTCCCTTGGAGTGCATTCAAGTTCACAACATTATCACGGAGTTTGGAAGTGCGGCAGTATGGGGCGTAAAGGTCGTGAAATTACAGAAGAGGAACGAAAAAATATAATTTGTCTGCATAACCAGTGTAAGTCACTTTCTGAAATCGCAAGCATGGTTGGTAGGCCTAGATGGACTATTCAAAGTATTATTGATAGAGTGGAACAGAGAAAAACGTTGAAAAATACACATAGAACAGAACGTCCAGTGAAATTAAATACACATTTTCAGTCATTGATAGTTCGAAAAGTAAAAAAGCATCCGCGTAAGTGTGCCAGAGCTTGCAAGTGAGCTTTATTAAGAACTTAAGTACATGTCTCACATTCTACGATTCGCAATTACTTGAGAAAACGTGGCTTTCATGGTCGAGTAGCCCTGTGAAAATATTTTGTGAGTGAAGTGAATAGGAAGAAAAGGTTAACATTTGCCAAAGCACACCGAAATACACCACAAGAATTCTGGAACCGTGTGATATTTACGGATGAAAGCAAATTCAACATTTTTGCATCCGATGGACGAACCATGGTGTGGAGGCAAAAGAATACAGAGTTTCGAGAACTAAACCTGAAACCTACAGTGAAACATGGTGGTGGTTCTATCATGGTTTGGGGGTGTATGAGTGCATCTGGTGTAGGATCCTTGCACTTTATAGATGGTACGATGAATCATTATCAGCACATTGATATTTTAAAATCGAATCTCAATTCATTTGCTGAACAAATGGGGATTAGACAAAATTCCATATTCATGCAGGAGAATGATCCAAAGCATTCCGCTTTAAACACACGCCTTTGGATCTTGTAAAATACGCCAAAATACATGGCAACACCTCCCCAATCCCCCGACATTAATCCCATTGAGCACCTTTGGGACTACCTTGACAAACAGATTAGAAAACGACCGATTTCGAATAAATAAGACTTGCAAAATGTTCTGCAAGAGGAATGGCAGAAAATTCTATCATCAAAGAAAGCAATTATTTGGTAGCGTCAATGCCAAAGCGTATTAAAGCTATTACAGCAGCGAAAGGATATCCTACGAAGTACTAAAGTGGCCCATCTGACGAAAAGAAAGCCACTAAGTGAAGTGAATGAATACTTTTTGTTGATTGATATTTCTTTCTTTTCACAACCTTTTTGAATTACCTGCACGAACAGTAGCTTCTTTCTTTACTACAATCCTAATTTGTTTCATATCATTGTATTTTTGTGTTATGTTTCCTACACTTGAAGAAATAAAACAGAAATTTTCAGTTCAAGTGGTGTTTGTTCACCGTGATAAGTTACATGTTTCCATTTTCCGAGGTGTATGAATACTTTTTACATTCACTGTAATTGCTAGATCATCGCCACCACAAATACCGACAAAGGTTCGAACGTGTCAGTCAATCCTATTGGAAATATACAGAAAAGTTGTAAAATAATTTGTAATTGAAACGAAAGTAATAAGTTCTTTATTAAGGAAAAAATTACTTAACTTTTAATTAGTTAACTTTTGAGTACATTTTCTAATAAATTCATCTAAGTTGAGCAATATTTTTGTATATAGGGGAAACCGAGGTATTCGCGAACACTGGGGTAATGCCGAACACTCAAGTTTACGCCCAAGGAAGCTTGTTAAAAAGCAAACTATTTTGCTGTACGCTAGCGGAGAGACCTAGAAAAGTGTAGCATAAGTTTGGTGACAGTCAATTGCCAGAAAGATGTTCTGTTGTTTTTGTCGATTCACTTACAACGTTGGTTCAATAATCTGGGATAAGAGTAAATCGGCTCTTATCTATATTGTTACAGATAAGGCTATATATTCCCCTATATTTGAGCATTAGCTCTTTGTAATCTTAGTAGCCTGTATGAGTCAAGAATTAGTTTCAAGTTTAACAATAAAATGGCGTCTTATGGGGAAATGCCAGACAGAATGTTTGCCGTTACCCGAGAGTCTTCGGGATTGTCCCATGGTGTTAAATAAATTATCAAAATTTTTTAAATAGTTTTATTATTATTATTATTGAAAAGTAAGTAATGGGTTAACGTAATTCGTTAGATCTATTTACCATTATTATTCTATTTACCAATTACTATTATGTCTATTTACCAATTTAATTTATTTCAGACCATGTCTTGGTAATAAGTGTTATTAGCTTTATTAATTAGAATAGTTTGCTATATTTCTTATTTTAGGCCATCAGTAGCCTATCTCATTATTCTACGAGTCAGTAACTCTGTTTTATATATCTGATCTTTCATCATAGGCTGCATTTTTTTCTGTGTGAGATTCATAATATGTTTACAAGTTTATTTACCCTAGCGGCGTCCACTAGCAGTTAGCCAATTTTGTTCATCCTATTAACTCCATTTGAACATTGGGCTAAAAGAATACTGTCCTTGGAAGCAAAAACATTAATGCGTATATCTGTGACTTCTACAATTCCAAATATTATTTTCATGTTAATGAATATTTTACTTAATGCATCGTTATTTCTGAGTTTGTTTCGTAACACTACATTTTGTTTAGCCTATTACCTATTAACTTTCATTCATAATAGTTTTAAAGATTATGAGGTCTTGAGGTCTGGTCATGTTTCTCATTAACTTATGTTTGTAATTATAATTCTTATATATATATATTATATATATATATATATATATATATATATATATATATATATATATATATATATATATATACGTATAATAAATTACTTTTCTAACCACAGTATATACTTACTAAAATAAGTCGTAACAGTTTCAATAACTTAACGTTATCTTCATCAGACGTTAACTTAAATGTTAAGATTTGATTAAGATAACGTTAAGTTATTGAAACTATTGCGACTTATTTCAATTTTAATAAATAAATATATACTCTAGTCAGAAAAGTATTAATTAAGTAATATTTACAGAATTAATATGGATGAAGTTTCTGCTTCATTTGCGTAAACCTTTGATCTATATCACCATTATCTTTTAATTGAAGCTTTTGTTGTCAATCACTAATAGTTTCTTCCTGAAATTTTTTTCTTTTTAAAAAAGATCTAAGGATGTTTTAGGTATTTTAAAAATTATTGTTCAAGATTTATATATTGATTTATATGATGAAATATGTTAGAAATATTTTTTTCTTTCTTTATGTCCATCTCTAATTACACTATCTTTGTTGTCAGTAATGAATATATCTTGATACTTTGCCGTAGTTATAAGTTTCGATTGTTTTCTTGGATGAATGTGATCCGACTTTTTTTTTATTATTATTAAATCCTTGCTTTGGAATGCTAATATACGCTTGAGATTGATCGGTATAATAAACGCATAATTCGTGCATTAAAAAAAAAAAACCCTTTTATTGCTGTTGAAAACTTTCAAACTTGAAAATTTGGTTTAATGTACGAATATACTCTTCGCATTAATACACATTTGTATGCTACTTTTTTATATAAGATACAGTTCGACAGATGTTTGAGCCGTATTTAACATTAATCTATATAATAATTTTTGATCTGGACCATCGATGTTTCGTTCCATATATTTTTATCATTTATATTTTTGATGTTTCCAAAAAGTTTAACAGGTCCCAAATTGTTTGTTTTCCTGCATGGTTTTTTTTTAAATGAAATCTGAGATGATTTTGAAATTAGAGTATGGAAGTTTAAAATTGTAATTTGTCCTCTCTTTACTTTCATTTTGAATAATAAATCTACTTCCTCACTCAAAGTTACGATAATAGGCGCTTTGGTACGTGCGAATACGATGTTAATATTATTACATGAATTATGATTATTTTAATGCTTAATATATTCAAAGATGTATTATTGGACCAGTGAATGATTTATTACTGTCAGAACACTTAATGAATCTGAGCATATACAAGTGGACTTGATATCTTATTGTTTTATATATGAATTGTGTCTCCTTCAAATATGGAGGTCTATGTAACTTATTTAATTTTTTTTAAAAATGTTTTGGAAATCAAAACAGCTGCATCCACAGATTTATTAGGTCGTTTAGAGGCATTTATAAAAAAATAGTTTGTAATCCTTTGATAGTTTATCTAGTAATATTGCAGTATGCATTTATTAAATTTCCTCGTTTGTACCACTGTATAATTCGGTGTAATAAGAGGAATTTTAGTAATATTTGTTCTATTCTAAAAAAAAAACAAAAACAAAAAAAAAAAAAAAAAACTGAATGATGGTATGAATGGAACTTTAGAAAGGAGTGTAACGAGTATTCGTATTTTAATTTTGTTTGATGTAAACAGTATTTTTGCTGCTAGAGGCATTATTTTCAAAATTATCATCGTATTGAGTTAGTTGACTTAGTTTTTATGCTAAAATTGTCTGCTATTGTCATTACTATACAATAAAATATTATTTGTAATCTTTCTACTATTTATAAGGGTAAACCCATGTTATAGTATTATATTTCTTAAGCCTAGTAAGTAAGATTAAATCCTATATATAAACCGTAATCTCTCCCGAATACCCCGTTTAAAGTCTATGTTTTATTCTTTCGAACACTATCATATTAAAAAAAAAGAAAGAAAAAGAAAAGAAAAGACAAGTAAGAAGCTTCTAGAAGACTAAGAAATACATTTTACAAATGAAAACAAGGTTTATGAAGATCTTATTAACTACTCTACATATTATACACTTCATAACTACATATGTAAGCCGATATTACGAAATATATAAATTAAATCAATTTTGATAAATACATGAGAAATCCTGGTTGTAAATGGTGGATAGAAAAAAAATTAAAAATGAAATATTTCAGTTTATATCCTACTGGTTAAAGATGATTGTGATGATAATACATGAAATAGTGAAGTCAAGAAAGTAGGAGGAAACAGAACCCCGAGAAAACCCACAAACAAGACATTCGTCCATTGCAAAGCCCATTTGTCGTGAGCTGGGATCGAACCATGAATCTCATGCATAGATGTGAGAGCCCTACCACTGAGGTATCGCGGTCACAAATAGCAGATAAAACCATAATATATAGAATTTTATGTAATTCAAGTAATTATGCAAATAATTGAACAAACTTCGCCTATGGAATATTGAGATAACTAATGATCACTGAATGAACTAAGGGGCTTATCTACGTTATAGAAAGGCAATAAAATATAATTTAATACAAAGAAACATTTGTGCAGTATACACGGATTCATATTTGTGACTTTAAATAACACCTTTATAAGTGTTAAACTTCAACTTAAGGATTTCTAGAAATGTGAATTATCCTTTATTTGTTGATATAGTGATCTGGAGGGATGCTTAACTGTGATTAAGTGAAAGTATAATTATTGTTGAATTACTTGTAACTTTTAACTGGTGATTTCCCTCGTGGCTAAGCGGTTAGCATAGGCGCCTTCGGCGTGAGAGACCTAAGTTCGATTCCCGGCGGGAGCTCACATGATTCGGATTCCACGTTAATCAGTAGGTCCACGTCTCATATAGCCTCGCTGCTGAAAGGGACGCTAAACTAAAATCAACTCAACTCAACTCAACTTTAAAGTGGTCTTTGGTGGATATAAGAATGATTCAGAAAAGGAATACATATTTTGATGTTTCATCGTAAACTTAGTATCATTTACTTACCCAGGATCCCTTCATCTCTTCTGTGATATCAGTTCTTCGTAGAATATACAGTAATAATTTTAACATTCTCTGTATGGTTCATTTAGTTGCACCAAAGAAGTAAGCGTTAACAAGTACCCAATAACGAGTTTATCAAAATTTTATGAAAATGGTTTTAATGATATAATTTAGGTACTTTGTATTTTCTTTCTTCTTTTCTTTTGTGTAAATACTAAATGCATTTCCCGAAAGTAGGGATCTCAGCTAAATCGTTTTCTTGTACACGAAAACTGGTTTGCATCAAATCGTATTAAATTAGTTTAAAATTCTTGCGGATATTATATTATAGAGAGATATACGTGGAGAATAGGGATAGCCAAAATTTTCCCAAGAAAATTTATTTTCCGGAATCGGAAATTTCACTTTCGGATTTCGGAAAAAATCCGGAATTTAGAAAAATCCAAAATTCGGAAAAAATCGGATTTTTTCTGACATCGGAATTTTCTAAATTCCGGATTTTTTCCGATTTTACTTTTCGGATTCCGGAAAGTAAAAATTCTGGAACTGGCCACCCCTAGTGTAGAACTTCAAGGTAGACAAAATTATCAGAACGCACATCCGCAAATTAAACAAATCCTTATTCAGAAGAAATTGAAACTTATTTTACGAATGTTAGTTGATTGTAGAACTAGTATGAACTTTAGATTAACACTGATTGATAATAAACATGGGTGGAGGAACAACTAATGAAAATATGACAACGAAAGAAACTAGAAAAAATACAAAATCAAATGACACGATAAGCTCCCGTGATTAGCTTATGCGTTTTCGGCGCGGGGGACTCGGAATCGATTGCCAGTAGGAGCTTATGTGGTTCGGATCCCACCTTAAGTTGTAGATCCGCGTCTCGTACAGCATCGGTGCTGAAAGGAACACTAAACTTCAATCTAACCAACCAAGCAAGACGGCACGACGTTATTCACCGTAAACTCCACATAGCCTGGAATCCCATCGGAGATCCTTCGTACCACATGTAGAAGTACAAACCCTATCACTAAGCCATAAGTTCCTCTTCCGTTTCTACATCAAAGAGCAAATTTATGGAAAGTTCGAATTGAAAGTGTTTAGAACGCAGCAGCACAAGCACTTCCGTACAACAACAACCTATATTAAGCACGTATAATTTGTCGCAGAGACTGAATCATAAATCACCTTTAAAAACCGTAAAATTTCACTTATTTCATTCTAAAAATAAAAGCGGTTAACCATATTTTTACATTTATTTTTCTCTATCTATTGCTATGCACAACCAATATTGATTGAAACAATGCAAGAATATCTTTGAAAGAATAATACTTTAGGAGAAAGTAGAAATAAGGATGGTTAGGGCGTATCTCTGAACACAACCGGCTAATCATGCTTTCTGACGGCAAAGAGTGGACAGAAGAAAGGAAAGAACCATATGGATTAAAAGGTGAACAAAAGGAGAAGCTGGCCGTTGTTCAGAAACGTCAATATTTAAATAATGTTATGTAGGTTCAGGCTTAGTTTTCTTGTTTTGTACAAGAAATACTATCTCTTTTTCTAAAGCAGACTATCTTACGCTGGAGCTGTAAAAAAGCAGCAGTATTAGTAAGAGAGAGACAGACTTCATGAATTTGGATGTAATTTTGTGACATTCAACTTTGGAAATTTCACATTACACAAGTTATACAAGGGAATGGTAATAGTGTAAGATGAGTTTCCTAATGAAATATGTAGGCAGAAGATAAAGCATGTACTCAAGTATAAAAGTCAACCATGTTTACACTACAAAAACAGTGTTTGAACATTTTTGTTTAGAAACTTCTCGTATTTTGTGTTTAACATGTGCAAATATGTTCTGAAGTGTTCTCTATCAGTGACCAAAAAAAAAGGTCCAGAACATCTCCTAACAGTAGTTAATAGGAACTATTCTAAAGAATATTCAAAATGTACCTGAACTTCAGATATGTTCAGTGTGTATTCGGGCACAAAAACTACTTTTGAACATTACTATTCACACTTTTACAAGTCCTTTCTGTGCACTGTAAAAATTAAAGAAACTACTTTTAGACAGGAGGACACTACACATTACCGACACACTTTGAACATCTCCAGATGATACTGTGTTTTCCAAGTATGTCCAAGACATATTTGGAAAATGTGTCATCACTGTTTTCGAACTGTTTGCGAGAAGAAATGTTTTAAATATGTCATACTAGCTACTGGTTTTAGAGAACGAACGCTTTTGGACATGTGAAGTACACTTTATAAACACTATTTTAACAATTTTCCCCTCAACATCTGTACTGAAAGTGTTTCAATGATGTTTTATTTTTTACAGTGTGTGTATACTCATTGGACATATCAGAAGTTTAGGTAACTTACGTTTTGAATACTTTTAGGGCAGTTCCTATTAACCACTATTAAGATGGATTCTAGAATTTCTTGTTCACTGATAAAACACTTTAGGACATTTCTTTGGACATGTTAAACAATTACCAAAATTAGTTTCCAAAACTAATCTTGATTAGCCGTCTAAACACTGATTAATTTTTTGCAATGTAATGTGATGTCATAGATTAGATCATAATGCAATTGTAAACACGCAGTTTTAATGCTGAAATGGCTGCTGGAAGTTGGATCACATGCCTGGTTGGTACGAACAAGAGGTGAAGAGTAACATACTTGAGGTATGAGCATAATGGCGACCATTTTGAATCTTAAATGGAAAATGAAAGGACTCATGTGACGTGTCACCGAAGATACCTAACAATCCCTGTCACAACTATATTTAAATCACGAAGCCCAATACATATTCATGGCTATATAACCAGATGTTCAAAAAGTTACGTACAGGGACCGAAAGAAGCTTTTCATCTCTTTAAACTCTTTCACACTTGAAAATTTTAAAATTCTTAATATCTAGAAATAAGAACAATGCTGCCTATCAGAATTCCCCGCAAGTAGGTCGGATTTTCTGCACGTGGTGTCGGTTTCGGCTCTATTAGAAAAACCTGTATTAATTTACACGAAAATAATGTCAGATGTTGTATCAACAATCTCAATACATTAAGTGACTAATGAATGTAGATGTTGGCCTTAATTGATGAATGAACTCGACTATAAATAATTACCTGAACTATTTTAAATGGGATACTACTTACCCGCAGTCCTTGTATGTGAGCCTCGGATCCAACATCCACTTCGGACACAAAGAAGCCTGTCCCATGTTCTCGTCCGCCCCTGATGGCAAAACCAAAACTGGCATTGTTTCTCCGAAGCAGCCGCACATTTCGCATGCGGTTCGAAGTATACGGGACCAGAAGGTTGTAGTCCATCTGCAGACGAGTGGGCACGATCTTTCTGCAATAATAAAAGAAATAAATCAAGTTACATTTTTGAGTAGAACAAAACAAACAAAAAAATTACATTTATATTTTAGTTTAAAAAAATCATAAAAAGGAACTGTAAACAATTTCCGTCACTAAGGCTTTTGTATAGTATGTGCAATGGGTATGCATGCCCTGAGTTAAATCGCTACGGGACACAGATTTTCCACTGTTGACCAGCAACGAAGCGAATTGGGAGAAAACCTGAACTGAAAGGTAGTGGACTTGAGTCTAGAAAATAAGGAATAAGGGCTTTAGAAATCCATGCTCTAACCACACATGGCATACTGCAGTCTTGGTTATCTCGCAAGTGTGGATATTAGATCAATTTTGAAACGCTGTTGTCATTTGTATAGTTGTACCAAAACCATGAAATTAGTGTAGTTTTTAACGTTCTGTTTCAGTTTGCAGGTGGCAGAATATTGTGTTGGTGCTAGTAAAAGAAGCCAAAAGTGAACCATTGCTGGGAAGAGTACTTCATGATTTTTTTTTTCAACCGAATACTGAAACAATGTCAGAATAATGTGTAACCATCGAAATGACCACAGCTATAGTTATTATGACCACATGAGAACAAAAATAGAGCCCACGCAGAAATATTCGTCAACTGAAGAGACCTAACAATCCCTGTCACAACTATATTTAAATCACGAGGTTACCAGCAAATATTGTTTGGAATGCTTCGCGAAATTCGTCGACTGGTAGACCAGGAGAATTATTTCCTAAACGTAACATTTGCCTAGATATTAAATCTAGCTCTCTCTGCTCTCAGTCACAACCTCCTCAAGTGCCACACTGCTGAACATAAGACAAACTACCGCGAACTGTAGGAAAGAAATTTAGGTGGGGGGTATCAAAATGGAAGAAGGTTGTCATATTAATCTCACGCGCAAATGGTAAGATTCGTACACGTAAGTGCCGTATCATCTCTTGCAATAGGCGTGCGGGGTTTTGCCGCCAAGGAAATCGTGATTGACATTAAATGCAGTTACAAGGAGAAATTGAAGACATGTAAGGCAGACTTACAGTAAAGTTGAATGCTGCCTAATTCTAACAATCCATCATTACCGCAATCTAACGAAGACATCCCTCAGTTATACGAAGCCAAAGAACCAGATGCATACCCCACACGGACAAAACATCCACCCATCCTCTTGGGTTTTCCATAAAACTCTGACGCGAGTCTAATTGATTTCTGCACATTCGAATTGCTTCAATGTCTTCACTGCCTATGCAAAACCTGCAAGGAGGTATGGGATATAATTCCTATGCCTGCGCTCCAATGCACACAGTTTGTTGCAGTGACAATTGCGATATCGAACGATAAGTCAATGCTGATGGTCTGATAGAGCACAACAGGTGATGGTAACACGGATTTTCATAGGGTAAACACACTTTGAATATTGGTAGGATATAAACCGAATAACCTTCTGGATAGGTCAGGAAATTATCCAATGAAACCCGAAGGATAGATCATAGTTTGGAAATCTAAATAGTTTCACAATAGGAAACAAATCTCTCACGTCTGAATATGTTTGTGAATATTTATACCATATAACAACTTGTAAGAAGTTCATTTCAGAAAACATTTTAGCCCATATCCCTTCTCGTTTAACACTGCAAAAAAACTTAACACTGCTTAGTTTCAAAACGAAACAATTTCTAAGCCAACGCGTTAGATTGCCTAGCCAAGAGGAAAGATTTATCTGAAAAAGAAAAGAACAGTGAAATTATAAAAGTACGCTTTAGCCACAAAATAGAACATAACCTACATACAATATAGTTTTTTTCTTCAGCTGCACTAAAATAAAATTAAAAAAAAGAACCAAAAACTTTCCTTAAATAATGGATTTGTGGCGACAATATGCTGAGCACGTCTTTAGTAGAACCGAAAGAAATTACAGCATATAAAAAACAAGTGTCAGTTTCTTGCGAAAACCTCAGAAAATAACGGTGAAAAAATTTAAGAAAGGAAGAAAAAAGTCATAAAGCTGACAAAGTGAAATGTGGTTTATGGAAAGGTAACAAGGAATGATCATCTTCAGCACTGACCTATTCGATAGTATACCATTTTAGAATAAAAATTGAGAATTATTCTCAATCATGACTTACAGTTTTACACTTCGATGCACTCGCTTTCTGTGCAGGTGGTTCTGGGATCTATTCACTACCTGTATTGGGAACAAACCCAAATAATAGTTCATAGACCACATATTAAACAATAGATTCTGTCTCATATACCCTCGGTGCTGAAAACTCCAATGAACCAAGCAATGAATTTGATCTACGAGTCAGAATGTTATCCAGTGATGATTTCAGGAGTGTCCCGAGAAGAATTCCTCCCTCTCTCCCTGAGTTTAGAAATTCCCTCCTGCGACAATATCAATATTCAAGTACAATGTGGGTTACCAGTAGCTTCGTAATACTTTTCACATTGCGTATTGAAAGAACCCCCCCGCCAGAAGACTACTAAAAAATTATTACTGATGTTATCCATAAATAGCATTTATATATACACACACACACATTATATATATATATATATATATATATATATATATATATATATATATATATATATATATATATATATATATATATATATATATATATATATAGTCTATACGTATATCAAGAAAGGAGGTTCTTGGTTTCATCTGTAAATATATTTGTAGGACTTTTCGCGGTTATATTGAGAACCGTTGGTCATAATTCGATGCGGTTTTCACTGATTGAATAAGCTATTCCAAAGCAAGGTTTATATATAAAATATTTTTAAAAATATTTAAAGAAAATAAAATAATTCCCGAGACACCTAATGAAAAAAAAAATCCTAAAATATGCTGCAACTCAACAAAAAAAATAGTCAGGTTGCTTATAATAACCACCAAAGGATTAAGAATATTTTTGTAGTCAGCTTTCTCTAAATGATTTGAAACTGTTTGGTGATGGATATTTAGATCATTGGCAACGTCATGGCTGTTTACATGCCAGTCTTATTCAACTTTTGCCAAAATACTATCCACTTTTTCTGTGATTGGTCGCCCGCTGCGAGGAGCATCTGGATATCGACATCAAAACAATAGCGAGTGAACCATCTTCTGGCTTTTGCTTTTGGTATCTTATCTTGCCACAAAGAGTACAAATTTCTTCACAAGCCTGCAAAAGCACTTGCTCCTCTATAGAAATAAAAATGTAAAATGCAGATAATGTTTCGTGGAAAACTTACTCGTCTTCTCAGCGCAATAATTTACGCCTGATTACAAGAATTTCAACATTTTTTTTTGTACTAATCGCAACTGTCAGCTGTCAAATAACATTAGGTCTGACCCGCTGCGACTCATACTGCGATTTGGGATACGAACGCTACCTCGTGCATAAGAGGCTAAATATTTCTATAGAATAGGTGATATTTTGATGCGGTTTTTACTAATGTAATGATCTACTCCCAAGAAAGGATATAATAATTTTGATAATGAATTATTACGCATTGCTCCACGCATGTTTCGTAGGGAGACCCTTTTATAAGAAGTTGATGTTCTGCCTTTAGTTTAAATATCTAACTAAACTAACGAAAAATGAAAGAATTTAAGAAAAAAAAAAACTTAAGAAAAATAACTGGCCACAACAAAGGGGGGGGGGGTACTTTGAGTGATCCAAGGTAACAAATTTTCTATGTTCACGCTCTTTTTTTTTTCTACAGCCCCAACCCTGATTTCAAATTCCCGCACTAAGGATATGGTACGCGATTGATTTAACTTATTGCAACTTCAATATAATTGTTCCCGGGATAACAATCAGATGAATTGCAAGCTATCCGATGTTTCAAGAACTAATATTACTATCATCAGCGTACGGTACTCTGCTTTCTGATGAGAAAAAATGTCAGCAGGTCTCGAACCGTTGAACAGAGTCCAATTCACCTGGTTGTTATCCTGAGAACAACAAGAAACTCTTCAGTTGTTATTTCATACCATCTTGACCAAACTTAACACGGGGGTGGAAACTGATGAGATTAGCAAGTATAGGAATAATACGTGTAGGGTTTTGGTTTCCGAGTTATGGTGGACCATCGAAGTCTAGGTTTAGACTTTTCACAATAATAATAAATCTATTGTATAAAGATAAAATTGACCTTATGTGTGATCGAATCACGAAAAAAAAAAAAAAAAAGCTGAATGGTTTAAAATGAAATTTTGGACACAGTTAACTACCTCGAATTGGATTTTTTTTATCATGTTAATTTGAATAAAATGTATAGGCCTATCCTAAGAGGGGAGCGGGGAATCAAAATTTATGCGGAAAATTTATCAACTCTCAAACCCGTCAAGTTAGGAAGACGAAGTTCGGTGTATAAGAGCATTAAAAATCCCTGTAGATTTGTGTTTAGCGTCCCTTTCAGAACAAGGCTATGTGAGACGTGGATCTATAGCTTAACATGGGATCCAAACTACACAAGCTTCAGCCGGGAATCGAACCTGGGTCTCATGCGCCAAAGACAATCACAGTAACAATATAGCCCCGATAGAGCTCAAAATAAACGGATACGTGTCCCTGTGTTTTTGAAAATTGTCGTTTCAAGGGGATTATTTTTTTAATACACTGAAAACGACGTTCGATGTGATTACATCACGCGGAAACTGCAGAAAAGTTTGAAATCAATTTAACTTAATGGGAAATGAATGATATGGTGGAATGAAGAAAGTGGGAGGAAACAGGAGAACCCCGAGAAACCCCACGAGCAAGGTGTTTGTCCACCACAATGTCCACACGGCGCGAGCTGGGATCGAACCAGGGACCCCAAGCACCGGAGGTGAAAGCTCTACCACTAAGCCACCGCGCCCCCCGGAAAGCCACGGATAGCTGACCAGTTTGAAATGAATTTTGGAACCTACCTTAAGCTGAGATTTTGTAATGTAATTGATTAACATGTGTATCCTAAAGAGGGAGAGGGATCAAAATTTATGCTAAAAAATACCATCTTACGAAAGCCCTACAATTTAGGAAAATTAAACTCTATACTTAATCTCCTTATTTCAAAGTAGGAAGACACTTTTTTTTTTAATTCCAGTTTTAAGAGCGTAAGGAAAATTTTTCCATAATTTCATCTTTGACATTGAAAGTGACATTGTCTGTTGTATCATCACGGGGAAAAGGCTGACCACTTTGAAATAAATCGAATAAGTTTTAATTAATACCTACTTTGAGTTAAACTTTGATCATAGTGTATCCTAACGAGTTGGGACATGTTCAGAATTTATGAAGAAAATGCAATTTCTCATGAGCCTCTCAAGTTAGGAAGATTCAACTTGGTAATAGACCCATTACAAATAAGCGGGCAGATGTTCTAGCAATTTCGAAAATTCCGCTTTTAAATGGGTAGGGAGAGGTGGCAATTTCTATAATATTCTTCTTCGAATTGAAATTTATTTTCTCTGCTGTTTCTGATCACATCATAGGAAAAGAGTGGAATCATTTAAAGTTAATTTTAGAATATTATTAGTATCTACATTGGAAGAAAAAAAAAATTTTATTTTGTCCGTATTCTCGATTTCTCGTTTCTCTATATCTCTTCCAAGTATGAATATCAGTTCCGTATAATTTACGATAACAACTCTCTAAATATTCATAACTTTCTATCTACGTCCTTACAAAGTACTTGCTCGTAATGTCTAGGGTATATGGTTCATATCAAAGAATATTAAATGAAATTTCGAGAAAATTAAATAGGAGATTATTCGTTTATTTACAAATAGAATACTCTAATTTAAAGGTAGGTTACTAACTTTATCTCAGGACGCCACTCCGCCCTATATGCACTCTATCTTCCTTCTTACCCTTCCCCAATAACTAATGGAGAAAGGAAGTATTTTAATCTAAACTCTAGAAATCCTAATTTCCTTATTAATCAAATTACTCTCTATTATAGCAGGGACCTGTGGAAATACGGTTTACAGAATTCAGTTACTTCTGGACCGTACTCCTTGCTTTTAAAGACGGGACCTTGACTCAAAGGTCACTGTCTGGCCTAAACCTGTCTCTGGGACTCCAAGTTAAGTCCACAAAAGGATTCTATCTAGCTTAAGCAAATAATCATATAGGATAGGTTGGTTTTAGGGATAGGATTGTCAGCCTTTGCTCACGGCTCTAAATTTCCTTTCGCTCAAGGAAATAAAGGAATTTGGTTAAATACTCACTCTAACACTCTCTTAAATGAAAGTTGCAGTGAGAAATCTCTAATCTCTTACAGCACCTAATTATGCTATAATTACATAAGCAGGGATCGAACCCAAACGCATTTGGATTTCAAAATAAATGTTCCTCCACCACTAGGACGGAACCAAAACCTCGAGTCTATACGTGCGTCACTCACCTCCGCCATAGACCCTTAGGAAGCTTATATACTCCCATTCTAAACAAGCAATAGTAATCCAATAGCCTCTGTTATAGGCGTAGGATTAAGCATCTAAAAATAACAACTTATTTCCTAAATCCCTATCATTTGAATATCCTATCTAAACGGCCAAAGCTCAATTGCTTAAGCGGGCATCTGTAATGTAGTAGAATCACTATTCTCTCTACATACAGTCTCTAACTAGAGGGGACTCTCTCCAAACTGCACTATTCTCTTACAGTGCAGCGGACTGGCTGGCCAAGATCCTGCATTCAGGAATCCTCAAAACGCACAGCGACGAAGATAGGGGAGGCAGCCTTTTTATACGTTTTGACCTGCTAAAAAAATAGCAACAAAAATTCTTTAGAAAGTTTTTTTAGCGCCAACTTCTAGAATGGAAATTTCCCAGTAAGGGAGACTGAAATACAATGGATTTAGCAGCTAGCCTCCTCGACAGGCTTCTAAGAGAAAAAGTTAGCATGGAAAAAGCAATGATAGCACTAGCTAAACTGTAAATAATAATATGAATAATTCTTAAATAATAGGGGATGATGCTCTAATATATATATACATAAATATACAACGTAAATTGATTAAATATTTCCTTACACTAATAATAATAAAACAAATGAATAGATATATATACCAATAAATTAATATACTCCAGGCCTGGATTTTTAACTTATAAATAAACACAATTATTAAATAGAGCAATATTTAAATTATATCAGTTATATTTGAATATAATATCAGCAAGGTCGCAAGACGTACCTTGCATATAACCCCATCACAAAAAAAAAGAAAGAAAAAAAAATACTATTCTCACTTGTTACTTTGAGTATTCAGTTTATAGTCCGGATCAGTCTTATATTTTAAAAATTTTTCATCACAACATTATCACAATCACAAAAAAACAAAAACAAACAAATTTTTCATTTAATTTCGTAACGACTTAAAATTTTTTAGGGAGAATTTCCCTTCAGTTCTTAGCCTCGTGACCGTCTTTTTTTTTTTAAAAAAAACATAAGCAAAAAAATTAATAATTTCCCATTTAATTCAGTATTTGTTCACTTCACTTGTTCACTCACTTGTACTGATTTTCGGTTTATCTGCACTACCGACTTGCAGATTGCTGTTCACTAGAAGTCCAACTTCCTTTTTGCCGTCTCGACTCCGTTCACAGTACCTGATAAGTCTAAGTCCTTACCTGGTGTTAAGGAGAGGTTATCTAATCCCTCACCATCAGTGATTAGATCCAAGAAACAACCATCCTCGACAATAGCATCTGGATTACTGGAAGAATCTTTCGAACTCGGTCCACCAAGGTTGGAGTCCTCTTTCGTGAACAACTGCTTATTAAACTTTTGCAACGATTCTTGATATTGAAGTGCTCTAATGTCCTTCAGAGTATAGCCTGGGTCAGCTACTCGAACTTTCTTTCTACTGCTGTTATTTAACTGTGAAAAACGCATACGACGCTTATTGTTTCGTGAAGCATCTACGTGACACAATAATTCAAGTTCAAAACTTGCATCTGCTTTAGGACGAGCAGCAACGTACACACTACGTGTAGGTTTCTTAAATCCGTTCGACATTTTTTCAAAGCTTTGAGACTACAAACAACGATGTTTACAGAAAACGACGAGATGAGAAAACTGTGATCTTGGCCAGGCTTGTTCCCTAAACTAGCTAAATTTCTCTAAGAAAGAAAAAAAAATAACAGCACAAATAATCTTTTTTTTTTCAAGCTTAAATTACTACGTCTGTGGGATGTTTTATTTTCCCCCCAACTTTACTTTCTCTTTCGTCTGGAAATAGTGTTTTGGCAAACTCTGGCTGTAGTTCACGGACCTTCTTACAAAATTCTGGGGCCATAAAAACAGGTTTGATCATATCAGCGTTTGTCTTGACTGTTCTACCACTGTCTTGATTCCGAATTATATAAGTATTTGCAGCTAACTGCTTTTCGATCTTCCAAGGACCGCTGTACCTCGGTAAGAGGCCTGCACTCACTTTATTAGTGGGGGAAGAAAGCCGTATTATCCGCCACCATACCATCTGACCGGGTTTGAATGGATTCGGTCGTCGACCTCTATTGTAAATTTGTTTTCTGTCAGCATGTTTTCGTCTCTGTACCTCATTCGCGCGTTTGTAAGCAGTCTCCATTCTCAGTTGGATTTCCCGAACATATTTACAATAATCTGGTTCCTCTTGAACTTCTTCTTTCTCTTCTTGGGTTTCATATAACGGGTGTTTTAAAAGACCTTCCAAAGAATAGAAATGCTGGGCTGTATCCCGTAGCCGAACAAACTCTGGAATTTATTGCAAATTCAATAAGTTTAATATCTCTCGCCCAATTTTCATGCTTGTTAGCATACATGCCAAGTATTGTCTTTACATCTTTTATCATTTTTTCGCTTTTATTTCCCTTTGGCCTATAAGCGCTAATAAAATGACATCTTGTCTTAAGCAGACTCATTGTTTCTCTCCACAATTTTCCTGAAAATATTGAGTGATTGTCACTAGATATCTGAGAATAAGGTCCAAACTCCGAGAAAAAAGTTAAAAGACAGTCTACCATTGTCTTTGCAGTAAGTCTTCTGACAGGATAAATCTTTACCAATCTTGAAAATCCATCAACAAGGACTAATCCATATCTATATCCTCCTATTTTACTCGGCACTAAGGATCCAAAATTATCGACATACAAGATCTGCTTTGGCCTAACAGCTAATGAAGATTCCATAAACCCATACTTAGTATTAGTATTTTCCTTGTATAAACTACAGGGAACACAAGCTTTGCAAAAATTTCGTACATCGTTACGCATACTTGGCCAGAAGTAAGCTTCCCGCAACTTTCTTAGCGTTTCTATCCACGAAGGATGACCTGATTCTTTAATTATATGAGCCATCACACAGAGAGTTGCTCTCAATGAATTTGGGATCCAAACCACATCCCTAACTTCATCATTTACTCTCAATCTTCTTTTCAGAATTCCATTCTCGTCTATAAAACAATTTCTCTTCAGTCTCTTAAATTTTTGTCTCAGCTTACTAGAAACTGACACCTTATCTCCCTTTAAAAAAGCAATGAATTTCGAAATAAAGGTATCTCCATTTTGATTTTCTCTAAGTTTATCTAAATCTCTGATTTGCGAGAAGTCTGCATAATTATTTTCTTCCTCTTCTTCTACTAACATGCAGTAAGGTAATTCTGATAGCATTTCTCTCTTTTCTTCTAGAGAAAATTTTCTAACTTTGCTCACGATTAAGTTCTTTCTTCTCTTCTTTTCCTTCATTTGTTTCTTTAATAGTTTTACTTCCCTAAAACTATTATAATCAATGAGTAAAACCTCAGACGTTGGTAGCTCCTGAACGTCTACTACTTTTCCTTCGCTTGTCTCTATCTTTAGAAAACCAGAATCGTTTTCAGCTTCTAACGGTAATAATTCATTAGCCTCTTTGCTCCCCTCAAACTCTGGACCTTCGGTGTGCGAGTTTTCGAGACGAGACAGAAAATCTACGGGATTTGTCTTCCCTTGCTGAAATTTCAGCACAACTGGAAATCTCATTATTCTTGTTAACCACCTCTGTACAAGCGCTGGTACTTTCATAGATTTTATTAGTGATAAAATCGGTCTATGATCTGTATATACATAAATGACAGGAGCATGAATCAAATATAACTCGAACTTCTCAAGTGCAATAACAATGGATAAAAGCTCTAGATACGAAGAACTATATTTACTTTGAGTGGGAGATAACTTTCTAGATCCATACGCTACTACTGCTAAACGGCTCTTATCATCCTTTTGGCAGAGGGTGTACCCAGTAGCCACTGAGCTTCCGTCCACATATAAGTAGAACGGGTCATCTAACTTCGGTAGAAGTAATTCAGGATCTTTGGCTAATTCCTCCTTTAGTTGCAATAACGCTTTCTCGTGCTTTTCTTCCCATTTAAATTTTGCATCTCGCTTCAACAAATCTGTAAGCGGTGAAACTATCATAGCCATATTTGGTATCCGAAAGTGAAAAAACTGGAAAAATCCCAAGATCGCTTGAAGCTGTTTTACATTCTTCGGCCTAGTAATTTGCTGTGCCATCTTTAATTTCTCCGGAGTGCATGTTATTCTACCGGGAGTAATAGTATATCCCAGAAATTCTATTTTCTGCGTAAAAAGAACTGCTTTATCCGGGTTAAGGGTAAGTCCTGCATCGCTAATTCTCTTTAACGTTTCTTCAAGAGTTTCAATTAACTCATCAGGTGTTTGACCGCCCACCACTATATCATCATAGAATGAGATGACCTTAGTATAATATAGTTCTTTTAAAACCATTTGCATCAACCTGGCTAAAGCAAATGGGTAATTACATAATCCATAAACTCCTCTAATGAACTGATACGTGCCCAAATGAGTTATAAAACCTGTATACGGTTGACTTTCTTCATCTAATTCAATCTGAGCGAAAGCATATGATAAATCAAAACATGCATAGAAATTCATCTTTCCTAAGTGAGTTAGGGCTTCCATTATACTTGGCAAACCTACTTTTTCCTTCTCTGTTAGTTCGTTAACTTTTCGACTGTCTAAAATGACCTTGAAACTACCATCCTTTTTCTTATGCAAAATCGGGCAGCTTACGTACGGAGTACTCGCCTTTTTTATAATTCTATCTTTTTCCATTTGATCTAACACTTTCTATATAATCTGTCTTTTCTCTATAGACATAGGTCTAAGCCGACAAGAAAAGGGTTTGGGGTTTTTAATATTTATATGATGTTTCATTAAATGTGTAACTCCTGGTTTGTCTGAAAAAACGTTCTTATATTTTTCCAAAATATTTCTCATTTTATTTTTTCTCTGTGGGTCTAAACTAACATTGTTTAACATCTTTTCTGTAAGTTGGCTGGGGGCATTCTCAATGGCCGCACAAGGGACATTTCCCTCCCCTCTACTTTTATGAGGTTTGTCATACTCGCATACCGCCATCCCTCCGTTCTCAATACACCATCCTCGGAGCGATGTACACAAAACAATCTTTGCTCTCGCCAGGTAATCTCTCCCTGCTATCAAGGGTTTTAGAAGAGAAGATACCACGTGGAACCGTTGCCTAATTTTATGGCCGTAAAATTCAACTTCTACGAGTACACTCTCTAAGGAAGTCGTTGACCCACGCGCTAGACTTAAATACAATGGATCTTTCTTAAACTTCGCCCCTCTCTCTCTCCACAAATTTGCTTCGTTTTCGTCAACAAAGCTCAGTAGGCTGCCAGAGTCGCAAAACAAGAATACCTCTCTATTTAATATTGTCGCTTTTATTAGTGGCTCTGTTGTCCACCCTTGAGATTCCTTTTTTGCTTTCGATGCAATAAAAAAGAATTCTTTCTTTTTCCTGACGCACCATCGTTTCCCTCTTTACAAAGAGTACCGTTATCCCTCATTGATGTTGACAAACTTTTTGAAGTTCTCTCTCGATCCTCTGGAATTACGAATCTCGTAAGAAACGACTCATCGCTAAAGCACCATGAATTTTTCGCAAGGTAAAGATCTATCTTTGCTTCTGATAGAAAATCAGCACCAAGCACTAATTCAATAGAAGCGTGAGAAAGAGCATAGAATTTATGCGTAAATTTCCTCCTTTTTATGAAAAAAGTTGGCATAACCACAAGACTACAGCTAGCTTCACCTGTAGCTAACAAAATCTTTTCATTTACTTTTTCCGACTTCGCTCCTTTCTCAATCCATTTTTTCGCGGTCTTAATATCAATTAATGAAATAAATGATCCACTGTCCAAGTAACAGTCTTTAATCTGTCCGTAAAATTTCCCAAAAAGATAAGGAGGTGCATTTTTCCCTCTAGCAAGTTTTCTAGGAAATCTAGTGACCGTAGCTGCAATATTTTCCCTTTTCCCGTGGTTCTCAACCTTTTTCTTGCTGGGGCAAACATAGCTTTTGTGCCCAAAACCTCTACACGCATGACATTTAATTTTAGCCTTACTTGGTCCCTCTTTTTTACTTTCTTTCTTTTCATTTGTTTGCCTGCTAAAATATGCTGGATTTAATGCTTGCGGCCTAATCGGGGGGACTGACTCAGTGCCTATCTCTCTACTATTCACTGCAGCCAATTGGATACTTTCTTCCTTCCCTGCGCTATGCTGCTTAGCATAGTTATAATCTTCTAATAAATACGCTTGAATTTTCAAGGCGTATTCCTCCAACTCCCTTAAGTTTACAAATTTCCTATCATGAAGAAATTGTTTATACTTAGGGTGTGCTTTACTTACAATCTTAGCTATCTGTTCTACCTCCTCAACTGGATTTTTCATACGAGAGAAAAGCAATGCCATTTCTCTAATAAATCTTGAGAACGATTCGTCCGGTCTCTGAATTCGTGTCGCCAATTGAGCTTCAATTTCGCTTTCATAATTAAAGCTAAAATATTCCTGCAGTAGACTATGCCTGAATGCAGTAAAATCTGTAAATTTCGACTTGAAATTAAACCATTTACGGGCGTCAGAAACTAAGGCATTTGGAATAACTTTCTCTAGCAATTCATTCATTGTCATATTTTTGCTCTTGGCAAAATCTGTCAACTCATCGAGGAAATCGAATGGATTCTCCGATACTTGTCCTGAGAACTTCGGTAACGGTAGTTTTATTTCATCCAAATTACTACATTTACAATTTCTGTGCTCATTATTTTCTTGATTCCCCTCTCTAAGCTTACGTATTTCCTCTACTATTTGGTCTATTCCCAGATCAATATCCGAATCTATCCCTAAAGCGGATTTTAACAAGTCTAATTCAATTACGTTCTCCATTTTCCTCCTACGTCTGTTTCTCGGTTTCATTTAATTTCTATCCCGGACGAGCCCCCACTTTTGGAAGAAAAAAAAATTTATTTTGTCCGTATTCTCGATTTCTCGTTTCTCTATATCTCTTCCAAGTATGAATATCAGTTCCGTATAATTTACGATAACAACTCTCTAAATATTCATAACTTTCTATCTACGTCCTTACAAAGTACTTGCTCGTAATGTCTAGGGTATATGGTTCATATCAAAGAATATTAAATGAAATTTCGAGAAAATTAAATAGGAGATTATTCGTTTATTTACAAATAGAATACTCTAATTTAAAGGTAGGTTACTAACTTTATCTCAGGACGCCACTCCGCCCTATATGCACTCTATCTTCCTTCTTACCCTTCCCCAATAACTAATGGAGAAAGGAAGTATTTTAATCTAAACTCTAGAAATCCTAATTTCCTTATTAATCAAATTACTCTCTATTATAGCAGGGACCTGTGGAAATACGGTTTACAGAATTCAGTTACTTCTGGACCGTACTCCTTGCTTTTAAAGACGGGACCTTGACTCAAAGGTCACTGTCTGGCCTAAACCTGTCTCTGGGACTCCAAGTTAAGTCCACAAAAGGATTCTATCTAGCTTAAGCAAATAATCATATAGGATAGGTTGGTTTTAGGGATAGGATTGTCAGCCTTTGCTCACGGCTCTAAATTTCCTTTCGCTCAAGGAAATAAAGGAATTTGGTTAAATACTCACTCTAACACTCTCTTAAATGAAAGTTGCAGTGAGAAATCTCTAATCTCTTACAGCACCTAATTATGCTATAATTACATAAGCAGGGATCGAACCCAAACGCATTTGGATTTCAAAATAAATGTTCCTCCACCACTAGGACGGAACCAAAACCTCGAGTCTATACGTGCGTCACTCACCTCCGCCATAGACCCTTAGGAAGCTTATATACTCCCATTCTAAACAAGCAATAGTAATCCAATAGCCTCTGTTATAGGCGTAGGATTAAGCATCTAAAAATAACAACTTATTTCCTAAATCCCTATCATTTGAATATCCTATCTAAACGGCCAAAGCTCAATTGCTTAAGCGGGCATCTGTAATGTAGTAGAATCACTATTCTCTCTACATACAGTCTCTAACTAGAGGGGACTCTCTCCAAACTGCACTATTCTCTTACAGTGCAGCGGACTGGCTGGCCAAGATCCTGCATTCAGGAATCCTCAAAACGCACAGCGACGAAGATAGGGGAGGCAGCCTTTTTATACGTTTTGACCTGCTAAAAAAATAGCAACAAAAATTCTTTAGAAAGTTTTTTTAGCGCCAACTTCTAGAATGGAAATTTCCCAGTAAGGGAGACTGAAATACAATGGATTTAGCAGCTAGCCTCCTCGACAGGCTTCTAAGAGAAAAAGTTAGCATGGAAAAAGCAATGATAGCACTAGCTAAACTGTAAATAATAATATGAATAATTCTTAAATAATAGGGGATGATGCTCTAATATATATATACATAAATATACAACGTAAATTGATTAAATATTTCCTTACACTAATAATAATAAAACAAATGAATAGATATATATACCAATAAATTAATATACTCCAGGCCTGGATTTTTAACTTATAAATAAACACAATTATTAAATAGAGCAATATTTAAATTATATCAGTTATATTTGAATATAATATCAGCAAGGTCGCAAGACGTACCTTGCAACATAAAGCTGGAATTTTATACGTCACTTTGATTAAAGAGTGCATTCTAAAGGAACAGAGGGGATCCAAATTTATCTTTAAAAAATAGAGTATCTTATGTGTTTTATCATTACACTGTTATTGAAATTTATATCCAAAAAGGGAAGGCTAAAATATTTTACAGAAACTTATATTCCCCCATGCGAAGAACGGGCATTTCAGGTAATAATGCAACTTGGAACAAATGTACATCGAGCAAACATGTTATACGTTAATATGAGGCATAAAAATATAAATGTATGAGACAGGTTGATTAGTTATAGGCCATATTGTTTCCGCAATAGAAAAATTTACAAGTTAATATAGTACTTTCCAACTGATAGTAGTTAATATACTAGTATCTTCTAGCTTTCATTATTTATACTTCTTTATCGACCACTTTTCCTTGATATAATAGTCTTAAACACGAGAAAATGCAGGACACAATTCTAGTGGTTTTTTGTCTTTATTTATCTGGTTTCCTATGTAGGTCTTGCTGTGGTTTGTAATGTTTTCGAGGTGCTATGTCCTTGGATATTTTCTCTGGGTTGTACATGATACTACCTGTTGATCTTCAATTTTTTAGTGTTCCTTTGTGTTACAAATTTTAATAAAAAGTAAGTGGGAACGTATAAACAGTAACCGTGCCCAATTATTCTTAATTTATATTCACAACTGTGTACCACAACATTCATAAGACGTTGCTTCACTCAGAGTTAAGTTTCAGCATCCGTACCAACCAAACAAACACACTATTTACTCGAGAGATATTTATTACTCTTTACTTCCAAATTCCACAATAGAGTTTCTGTTATTGGCTTGTATATAGCCCGCTCCCCCCAGTTCTTTGTCACCGGAACTGGAAGAGTCACTACTACTACTACTACTATTGCTACTACATCGAGAACAGAACCCAACCAACCCCTGCGGGGCTTCTAACCCGTTCCTACTACTACTACTATTGCTACTAACTACCACCACTACTACTACTATTGATACTAACTACTACTACTACCGCTACTACTACTACTATTACTTATACTAAAGCTTCCTTACCACAAGATTTACATCTTAAATCTTTATAACATGCGATTCCAATTCATTATGCACTAGTATGAATCGTTAGAATCACTATGATTCGTTAAAAATCACTGGGGGGAGCGGGCTATACTCAATCCCTGTTACTAATTGAGATCCAACTAATCCTCATGTAATCATAGTAACATAATGAGAGATAGATTCCATTACATGAGAACATTAGAGATTCTTTGAGTCCTAATCGATCTTGATCGGATTGCAATCCAACATGATTGTTTGCACAGAATCTAACCTAGCAACACATAATATTCAATACATAGGCATTGCATTCCATAACATTACGTGTCCGTAGCCAAGAAGCCTCATTCCCAACACTTTGGATTATAGCTACATTGCGGTATGCCATTATTAACTTTATGGTGGACAACATGTGTCCGTGGATTTTCTCTCGGGTTCCCCTGTTTCCTCCCACATTTTCTTTCCATCAATTCTCTCAAAATCATACGGTTTCATCGATCATCTATCTCCTTTAACCTAAAGACCATACCGTGGGACATTAAGCTAAGATTTCATATTATTCGAGTGTCTTTGTTTTTCGCAGTAATCATGCTTTTGATTCATATACACATCTATTCAGGTACGTACGCAGGGGGAGGGTTCTGGGGGTTCGGACCCCCCGAAATTTCGATTTTTGTGTAAATTTAGCCAAATTTTAGGGCAATTTTAGGAATTTTAATAGAAAATACCCTCATATTGAGTTTAAACCCCCTCCCGAAATAAATTTCTTTGTACGCTACTGCGACCCATTCCTTAATACTTTTTTGATGTTGATAAAACAATCATTATTGTATAAAGTAAAAATATCAGTCTGTAAGTACGCTAAAATGAAAACTTAAAAAAAAAAAAAGACTTAGATTGCATAAACATCTTAGTGAAAATAGTAAGATAATCCTTATTGTAAACGTAAGACATTCAGGCGAATATATTAAGACATTTTTAATTCTTATTGTAAATGCCAAGAGATGTCGCAAATATGAAGAAAATTTGCAAAACAATCCGAAGGCTTGTACAGAACAACTAGTGATGATAATATGCTCTATTTGAAGTTCAGTTCCATGTTACGTAATGTGTTACGTCTCATACTTAAAAAGATTTAATGAAATTTGTTGAGTTAAGCCATTCGTTCTCTCCACCCAGGTTTAGTTGCTATGATGGCATCACTCACTCACTGAATATTGGAATTTATTTTCGCACATTTTTTTTTTTTTTTTCAGAAGCCTACCTCTACATTATTAGTAATGCAACTGTGTCAACAGAACGATGTGTGATATTTACAACGAATAACACACACAAATTAACAACTATATTGCCACTTGCTTTTTTCTTTTTCTTTTTTTTTTCTTTCACGACTGCGTACGTATGGGAAATTTCACAAGAACAAGCACCAGTTGACACAAGTTTTCCATTTCATAAGAAGAAAGAAAAGTATGCAAAACAACACCGGAAGAAACTTCCTAAATGGTAAAGAAGAAAAAAAAAGTAAGCTATCGGCATATTTTCCTCGGACGAATTACTGTTATTGTTAATTTTTGATAGTGTTTGACCTAACAGAAATATATTTACTTTGGAAAAGGACTTACGGAATTTTTCACATATAGTTTGCTTTACAAATAAAATATATTCACAACACAATTGGTTAAACAGAAAAAGAGGGATAGGAATTGGATTGGTTTGGAGAAGGAGGGAGCACGAGAAAATAAATTTTAATCGTCTCTCATTTCTTCCATATCTTACACCACCAAGTTTTCTAAACAAATACATTCCCATCGTGCTTTGCTCTGCAAGATAATATAAACATATATATATGACATTTCTAACTGGAAATACTTGTAACATACTTGTGCAACCATAAATCTTGTGCGAATGGCATGTTAATATGCTAATCTTTCACAAGCTCACATACGTACTGTGTGTGAGTATATTATATTACGCTTCCTATACAGAAAAAAATACAAGGTTAGGAAAGTGGGGTATGATGTCAAATAATTGAGATAAATATTACATTATTAATCCACGTTTCTCCAAAGATAAATGAATATATTTTCATGTGAATTCCTTAGGATCTTTTACTTCTCTACAAAAGAACCAGTTGAGAATGCTCGAAGAGCATTACCAGAACGAACTTGAATTTTTTCGAAATTTATATGAAATTATGTATTCAATTTATTTGATTAAATTCAATAGATAATACATTTACATGTTTGGAACCTGCGTATTAGGGGATCTATTCAGTTAGCTATATTCAGCTGCCTCTTTTTATCAGCGTGTATATACTGAAAATACAGATATAAACAGTAGCCATCGCTTACTATTTGGTACCAAAATATTTACCATCCTCTTAGGTACTGATCAACACCAATATCATCTCTCTATGACTTATTGTTCCTGAGATATGGCTCCTTAAATCTCCCGAAATCGGAACTTTTTTGGCCAATAACTCGGGAACGGTAAGAGTGACGCAAAAAATCCCATCGCCTTTTTCAGATAGTTTTTGATGCTCTATTGAATGGGGGATTCAAAATTGAAAAATGCGCAAATAACAGACAGACACAGAGAAAGAGAGAAAGAAAAAAAGAGGAAAAGAAAGAAAGAGAGAATTCAGTAACGAACTTCTTAAGATTCTTGAAAATGACTTTGTAAATTTAGTGTTACCATAGTTACCATAACTAAGGTTACCATTTAGTGTTACCATAACTAAGGTTATCTATGATTCGAGTTACAGACTTCTTTCAATAATAATAGATACACTTTCTGAGTCGAGATATCACTTTCACAGCTTTCCTTTTCGAGACGGTGGTTCAGTAATATGACGCTCATCTCTGTTCCAGGAGATTCCTTGTTCGATCCCAGGATATTGAAGGTGTGGTTGACAACATTATGTCCGTACGTTCTCTCATTTCCCTTCCACATCCTCATTTAACCAACTCTTTCATAATCAATCAATCAATCAATCATCTACTTTCAATTACTATCAGTTTCCTTTAGATTACAGTGCACAAGGATTTATTTCAGTACTATTTTTTTTTTTCAATCACACTACACAAAGGATTGAGGCAAGATATCACGTCTTTCATGGGAAGAATTCAATTGATCGTTACGCAGAATACTCCTTCCATGACATTCTGTTTTTCTCTATTCATTCTTGTACAAAGAACTAAAACTCGTACAAAGAATGTTATACAGAACAATCTTCAGTGGACAACACTGCAACAACAATCGTTTATAGGGAAGCAACTCGCTTTCTGCAATTTTGTATCGTTGATTTGAAATAATGTTAAACCCTCTAAAGATGCTGCATTCAACATTAAGATGATGACCCACCCATGTTCCATGATTTGTCATGTATGGGATAAGAGGTGACAACATTCCTTGAATTTGTAAAGATGATGATTTGTAGCAGACATGGTTAATTTGAATGGAAAACTAAAATTCAACAAAAACTGTAATGTGAAAATAAACAAGACTATCTTAATGTGTGAAAAGAACATGAACATGAAAGAGACAAAGCCATGGAGGCATTTAAAATATTTGGTTAGAGTAGACCAAATATCCTCCGGTGAAAGAAGTGTAAATGATATGGGAAATTATAGGCAAAGTAGGCAAAGTTAGTATTCTACAAAAAGGAAAAATACTACATGTGCTACTAACATGGGATACTGTATCGATAGCAATCAATCACTATCACATGTTTTCTGCAATTTTTTGGTAGGTCACTTGCCACAAACCAAGAAGCTTCCAAGCAAAACTGTCCTCAGATAACTTCGTCTTCACGTAGCAATTTTCTATCTTAATACTGCACAACAACTGTGGCCCTTTTATCCCCTCCTCCTTTTCCCTACTACCATACCTTATATTTCGTCTCTCGGGATACAGCTCCTTCTCAGCCAATGTTCCAACCAGTTTCTCTTCTAATTACATCTAAAATCACCACTACTTCATTTATTTTCCGTTCGACCCAGCTATTTTCCCTCTTCACCATATTTGGAAATCCTCCGGTCCTTTTTCCATCATTTTTGTGTAGCCTCCAGGGATGTAATGGAGGGTATACGCGGATATACGGCGTATACCCACCTCTAATTTTTCGAAATTATCGTATAGCCACCTGAAATTTAGGAAGTACCTGGGTATACGCTACATTCGATTTATAGTATACCGGTACTCACTTAATTGGAACAAACAATTGCTTTTCATGTACTGTATTAAAAAAAATCACTAAACAGCTGGTCGTCAGGCTGTTGCTTCGAATCTCTAAATTCTTTTAAAATGTTTGCGTTTTTGGGGAGTAGGAATCGAGTTTTCTGAGAATTCCTTCTATAACGGGAAACATCACTCTGAACCTACAGTGGTTTTTCCTCAAGATGTCACATGCGCTGTCCTTAACTTCTGAAAGCTGATCTCTGGTATTATAATAAAATAAAGCCAAGCTGTTTCCAAATGTTTCTCTTGGAAACTATAGAAACCTTTTTGTTTCTAAAGATCATTGGGAGATTGAGTTGAGGGTGAGGAGCAGGCATTTATTCATGTGGTGACATTGAAGCTGTTCTGTTTTGACATAGCAATGACCACAGTTTTCAGCCCCCTTTGATCCAAATTCAAAGTGTATCGATTGGATACAATTTGAGCAAGACAATACGGGATGGAACCAGTTCCTTTCCAATCGCGAAAGGAGGTTTCGAAAAAAAATGTGGTCTTTAGTTCAAGGGTTAAGAGGAAATTAAATGTATATATTTGCGCCAAGAAATCGTTGGCTTCCACAAAAATAACAAAACACGACCTATCGTCGGTCTAGTTTGAAGCATTCATTGTCATTCCCAATACCATCAAATACAACAACCAACCTCCGATTAGTACTGCGCATTTGTAGCAGCAATTGACATCAAAGAAAGCAACGATTGATATCCATAAATACTCAGCAGCTAGTAGTTTTTCAGCAACCTAATGAACAAACAAACAAAAAAAATCGGTAAAAATAAATATTTTTCTTTCTTGTTTCGTTTTCGTTCAGATAAAAAAGTATTTGAAGAAAATTTGGCAACAGGAAGAAGTAGAAAAAAAATCAGGAAAGACTTCTAGCACATGAGCATGTCACAGCAATCTTTGAACATTTCAGTAAAGCTGTCACTTGTAGTAGCCGAACTTCACTTTCAGAACAACCGCAGTAGAAAATATTTGCTTAGTAGTGTTTAAACTTCCTTTGTGGGTTGACGAATTAAAAGTTGCTTTGCAATTTGCAAGATGTCCAGGAAGGTGTTAGAAAATTGGTTAAAAAGGAAAAGAGACAATAGCTGTGTAAATTCAGTTGACAAAAATGTGAAAGTAAAGATATCTAGAAATAGCGAAGGAAAATCCAAATAACATGTTAATTTGTCAGCTACTACTTCAGAAAAAGACGTAAGTATATTTATTTATTTATTTATTTATTTATTTCACATTATAAAGGTTGTCGTGGCATCTCCGGCTTGATGACGAAGATGTCAGAGAGATAACGTCGTTCGTTAAAAGCATTGCAAAAGAGACTACATGGAGCCTATAAGTTAGGTACTAGTCTATTCCGATATTTTCGTGGCAAAAAAATCTCTTAGGATAGCTTATCTCCAAAGGATTTTTCGCACCTTCACCGATTTATTACTATTATTGGAATTTACACCTGTGTGGACGACCCCATGTTTAAATTTACCTGGAAACTGTTGTAATTTTAATTCTAAAAAATATGATTAGCCGGCAATCCTCACTGGTTTTTCCAAGCTTTCCATTGACAGATTAAGTGAATGCTGGAATAGCACATCAACTTATAAGTCCAGGCAGCGCCCTCTTCAAATTTTCTGTCTCACAGTGTGTTCAAGGTTTAGTAATTTAATAAGCAGTGATGAAACACCTTTCAATATCTGGGAAAATGTCTGATCACGGAAATTGTAATCTACCTAGAAGGGCTGGAGTTGTGGGTTTTCTTATTTGCTTCCTCGGTTTTAATTTTTAAAAATCTTAAAAATTCAACTTTGAATTTAAAAAGTAGAAAAGTTCACACTTTTTTTAGTTTACAACTTCTGTTTCTTGTAGGAGGAGACATTTTTTCGTCTTTAACTATTTTTATTATTTCTATAGGGTGCGTATTTGTTTTGCTTTGTTTTATTTTATTTATTTAACAATTACCAGATACAGCTAAGGAACCATTTTATACTGGATACCTAACAACAATAACAACAATGGAAAGGGTTTGGGAAAGTATCGGTCAGGGTCTGTTTAGTAGGTACTATCCCGGCATTTGCCTGGTAGAACTGAGAAAAACCCAAGTAAGGATGATCGGCAGTGCGAATCGAACCCACGACCTCCCGAAAGTGAGGCGAACGTTCTAGCAATTGAGCTACTTCGCTCGGTAAGATTGTCGTTTTTGATTTTTTGAGGGGGCTAGGTAGGCTCAGTGGTAGAGCGTGCATGGGATCCTTGGTTCAATCCCAGGTCGCGCCACGTGAGCTTTGTGGTGGACAAACACCGTGTGTGTGAGGGGAGGTCTCAGAGTTCTCCCGTTTCCTCCCAATTCCTTCATTTCTCATCACCGTCTCCTTTAGCCTAACCGGCATAACCGTGGGACTTAAAACTTAAAGATTTCATTTTTATCTTTTTGCTCCTGACGTGAAACTTAAGCCTCGACTCGAAAAAGTATTGGACTAAAATTTTAGATAGGTTACTCGACTCCAATTTCAGAGCTTTCATCAGGGCTTAATTCAGTCATAAATTGACCTCAAATTGTAAGTACAACCATTTCTACAGCCTGATCTACTTAGCACAGAAAGTTAAGTAAGGTCTTAAATCAATCTATAATACTGTAGGTAATCTTTTTCTTAGTCTCTTGGTTGATAGCTTAAGTGGTTCGATAACTATTCTCCAAAATGTAGCTTTCCATTCAGATTTTTCTTTTTGTTACTTCATATATATATAGATACTGCTCGTTCGAACCCTAATAGCGCAAATACTAACAATGTTAGAGGAAGCGTTGTGATGAATTTCAGGGGAAACCACACCTGTGCTTTCAGTAAGTTCAAGAGTATGGAGAAAGTAGATACGAAATTTCACAAATTAAGTCATTGTCTCATATATAATTGTAGATTAAATGGAGCAAGCTTTAATAAAATTTTACGTAACTTCCCTAACATTCTCAATCTGGCATTTTTCGAAAATACGAGTATGGTTTCCTCTGAAATTCACCATACCGCTTCTTCTAACACTATTAATCTTTGAGCTACTAATGGTTCAATTTTCTGCACTTTCCGCGGTCGTTACTCGAAAAAGGACGCCGCTTTCGACTTCGGTGTGATAATCTTTTGTTTTGTTTTGTTTTTTGCTTCTTTCCGTGTCTACTTTCAACCCCCAAGCCTTGTAATAGAAATTATGAAACACCCGACATATATATATATATATATATATATATATATATATATATATATATATATATATATGTGTGTGTGTGTGTGTGTGTGTGTATGTGTGTAAAATAGAAAATGGAGCGTATACCCACCTAAAAATTTAGCATTACATCACTGGTAGCCTCCATGTTTATGCCCCACAAAATACTAGGTATACTCCATACAAACAAGTATATGGAGTACACTTAACGCTCTCTTAACTTTTTATTCAATTATCCATAAATTCTGTACTTGCTAAATGCTTCTATCGTCATTCTTATCCTTTATTTTATTTCATGTTGGTACTTTATGTCCTCACTAATAGTACTACGGAAAACTACTGCTCTGCTCCTACTTTCACATTTAATACTCACCGCTTCGTTCCAATCACTATTGCTTTAGTATGGCTAATGCTTATTTTCATCCCGTATTCTTTGCAAGCTTTTCAAGATTTTTAACATACTACATTTCTTTTCATATTCTTCAACAAGCACCATTTCTGTAAACTGTATGCACCTAACCATTCTACCTCCTACCGAAATATACAGGGTGTTATTGAACTATACCGACAAACTGTAAGAGGTAATTCATCACACCAAAATAAGAGAAAAAAATTGATATGGACCTATGGCGAAAATTGCCTAGTTTCAGAGCTAGAGCTATCCAAAATCGCGAAAAAGCTAAATTTCAATACTCCCTATTTCGAATTCCAGAAACCGTGGATGGTGGTTCTTAGCAGCGTAAAGGAATTCTCGCATACACAATCCAAAACTGCATATTCCATCAATTGTCAATAGATGTAGAAGGTATTCCCTAAAGGGTGTAATTCTCAGATGTTTTCAATAGAGTTTTCAGATATACCCTGATTTCAAGAACCCTAACAGCACAATTACATAGCAGGCATATGCTATCATGTTCCCTTAGGTACATGGGAATGTGTCCAGTATGTGCCATGTATACTTCTGAGAAAGAAATCACATGGATGGCATGTGATAGTCGCAGTCTATCTCCGCACCAAGGCACATGCCTGACATGTACCTGGGGAACGTGTCTAGTATACTCTAGGTATGTTCCCCATAACGTAAGCGTCAATGAAAATTACTCCCAAAATATGTTAAATCGCCTATATGCGTAATGTGTTTACATTAAGGTGAGTAAACAACACTTTAAACAAGTAAAAAAAAAAATATGTAGGGCTACTCTAGGGTGGGCGCGAACCACCAACCTTTAGATTACTAGCCGCGTGCTCTTCTGACTTGGCCAAAGAAACGATAAAGAGAACGTCGCTTGTAGAGGGATAAATTATTGACGTCTTTTGCATTCGGCTAATCAGAGTGCTCCTTTAACCGCATATATTCGACTATAACCGTTTGGGATCAGAAAATCTGCTCGCCATGTAATTTTATAACAAATTGACGAGTGTATTTGTTTCATGGTTCTTCCATATTTACTTTCAAATGATCGGCGACAATTGCCATCTAATAAAGTGGATGCGTTTATTGCTTCTAGTACACATTCGCTTAGAAAAAGAACCAACAAATGCATCAAATGTGGGAGATGAATTTAGAACACCTACATGGCGAATGCCTATCACATCTTGTGCTGTTAGGGTATCTGAAACAATATGTACCTAAAGAATGTACCTAGAACATGACAGATATATGTCCCAAGTGACGACATAAAAACAAATGACTGTTAGAGTGCGAAACTGAGCCAGGTATATAAATGTTATATTTGTGGTACATCGTTGCAAATATCAATTAGGTGTAACAAGTACCTAAAACTTTAGTTAGCTGAAGTACATACTTAGCACATGAATATCATATTTGCCAAGTGTCAGGTACCTAAAAAGTAGCTGATACATCTAAATGGCACATGCCTAGGACATCTTGTGCTGTTAGGGAAGAGTCCAAAGTAGGCAGGAGGTAAACCTTGACAACAATGGACATCCAATGCTTCGGAGGGAAGGCGGAAGTGTTAGAAACAGGCGGCTCCACGTTTCTTTGTGTTCGGAATAAGGTGTAATTATATGTATTTGGTCACGGTGTATTTCATGGTTTCTTCACTTATAGGAGTGAAAGAAAACATCGCACCACGCGTTTTACCGAGTACGAGAGACCGTGCTGCTGACGATTAACACTTCCGACATCGCGCTAAAGGATTCCGGGTTCAATGCTATCAAGGCTTATCACCTACTTTGGACCAATCAAAGTCAGAGCATATCTCAAAACATGGTTGATGGCATGTCTGGGAATTTCACCCTGCAGGGAATACTCTGTTCACCCATTGAACATTAACGAAATATGCACTTTGGATTGCGTATGTGTGACTTTCTTTACGCTGATAAGGACCACCACCCAGTCTCTCGAATTCGAAATTTGACTTTTTCGCGATTTTGGACAGCCCTCGCTCTGAAACTATGCACTTTTTGCCATAGGTCCCTATGAACTTTTTCTCTTATTTTGATGTGAGGAATCATTTCTTAAAGTTTGTCGGTATATTTAATTAACACCCTGTATAATCTAAATCATGTATACCCTTCTTTACTAACTCTTCTTTAAGTAACGCTGGCAAAGAGATCCCTATCGAACTCTCCTTCCAATTGTACTATCTTCTGTCACTTCTCGTATTCTAACACTTACTTGTTGGTTCATATGCAAGTTTCTTATGAGCCTTCGATATTTCAGTTCTATCTCAACTTTCTTTAAAACTTCCATCACTATGTGCGTGGGTTTTCTTGGGGATCTCCCGTTTAGTCCCGCTTTCTTCACTCCATCACTTCATTCATTTAATCATCACCGTCTCCTTTAGCCTAGTGAACATAAACGTGGGACGTAAAACTTAAAGATTTCATTTCATTTTTCATTGTCTCGGAAATCAAGCCCAGGACCGCTTACACCAAAGGCAAGAGCATTAGCGACTACGCTACACGGGGCCACAACTTCTTAGGTATGTAGAAAAAGATATTATATATATATATATATATATATATATATATATATATATATATATATATATATATATATATATATATATGCCGCTCACCAACTTCTAGTTAAGGCTCTTCCCCACAAGCTCACCCCGCCTTTTTGGAATTTTAGCGAATAACAAAGACAGTGAAAAAAATGAAGTATAGAAAGTAAATTAGACAATATCTATAAAATGCTATTAAAGAAACTAATAACCGACTTTAAATATTTTCTTATGGCCCACAAAGTAGGATACGATGTATATGACGTTACAGTTGCTAAGCACCGAAATTTACACACTATACGAAAGATCTCAATTCTTAATCTCAGATAATAGCATTTTGTAGATCCTACCAGGCTTGGTTACCTTATTTTCTATACTCTTCGTAGTCTTCATACTAGTTACTAAAATTAAAAAAAAAAAAGTGAGCGCTTAGCGAAAAGCTTTAAAAATAAAAAAATAACTCTGAGTTAAATGCCCCACGATTATGCCCTTTAGGTTAAGGGAGACGGATGATTAAAGCAAGTGAATGATGGAAAAATTGGTGGAATGAGAAGGTGGGAGGAAAAGTACCTCGGGGAAAACAGACACGATGTTGTCCACCACAAACTTACTTGGCCGGGATCTAACCAGGGACCTCACGCACCAGAGGTAAGCGCTCTACCACTGAGCCATCGGGCGCGAAGAACGTTGATGAGAGAAGACTCAAATATGACAAGCGCCACAAGCATTAATCCTTTCTACTTACACATTTGTTTCTAGAACACGAGTGTTCTTGTATACCAGAATTCAATAGCTTTCATTATGTAACGGTAAGATTGAAATTGCTTTAGTTCTTAATATAACTTATTTTCATCTCCTCGGAGTTTATCGTGCCTAAGTCTATCTATAGGCGGGACTCTTTTGACGTGGGTGGTAAAACTTTATTCAAAGTGTTAGAAGTCGGAGAAGCAGTAAACAACGCGTGCAAGATTCATTCCTTAATGTTATGCAACGATAAATAATAATATATTGCTGTGGCGATAATTTTATTGTACTTCTATCAATACAGCACGTGCCAAGTGGGACTGAAACAATGCTACATTCAACTTACATTGTAAGGAAATTACAAATTATGTAATTCTACAATATTTTTATTGTATATTAAAAAAATGTTAAAAATCTACAGATGAGAGAAACCAATCAGCAGATCTCATTCTATTAACGATTTGAGTAAGTAAATCCTCATGCACAGCTTGAGGAAATCGAGAAAAACCATGGGCTGCGGTATAATCTCACGAGCACTACACCGTGAGATATGGTTTGTGGAAACCCTGGTTCAATTCTAGCTCGTTCCAAGTTGACTTTGTGACGGACAAACACTTGTGTGCGTGAGGTTTCTCTGAATTCTCCCATTTCCTTCCAACTTTCTTCATTTCACCATTTTATTCATTATCACTGTCTTCCTTAGCCTCGAAGTATAATCATTGGTCATTAAACTAAAGAAAAAAAGTGCACTGGAGCCCCCGGAGAGATCTGTTACAGCTTGAAGGTAAATTCTTATGAATATTTCTGGGCACGATAGTTCGGAGGTGCGGGGGGTTCTGGTTCATGCCCAGACTAAGCGAGTTTATGTTGGACAACACGTGGTAAGTTCTCCGAGTTTTTCCGTTTTCTCCCACATTTTTATTTCATCAATGATTTCAGAATCATTAACTTTCACAAACTGTCAGTCTCCTTTAGCCTGACTGGCCTTTAAGGGGATAGCCGTGGGACTTAAAACTGAAAAACTTCATTTTTCTGTGCAAATTGAACAATCTTCTGTGGAACCAAAAATAATCCAGTAATAATAATAATAATAATAATAATAATAATAATAATAATAATAATAATAATAATAATAATAATAATAATAATAATAATAATAATAATAATAATGAGCAGTTTCACTGTAACTAGTAGCCTTAGAGAGTTGAACCTTGCGGTATGCCAACATGATGTTAATGTTAAAGCTATTGTGGAGTGGCATTATCAATGGATACAATGAATGGTTGACAAACATTTGCTTCTTCGTAAATCAAAATAAAGATAAACAAAAGGAACATAGTTCTTTGGGAGCATCTAGAGCTTAACAGAAAGAAAAGAAAACGAACGACAGGATATTTTCACACTTTCTGAGCGTCTCGTCATTTCTTGCAACAGGCAGGACATGTCACTAAAAATTGTCTCGTATTGTCGTAACTAGTGGAGAAAGTAATTTCTTCTTATGATGTTAATCATTTTCAGTTATAAGATTCATTTTTAGTTAAATTGTCAACCCTTTTGTAAAGGCTGCAAATTATATGCTGCCTCGTTGTCTAGTAACATGTGTGTGTTTTAATATGTACGATCCTGCGTTCGATTTCGGATGATAATCTTTCCATACTGAATCCTTGGACTATTTCAGTTTTTTCTCTCTCTCTAGTTGCATGTCGAATAATTGTCAGAAAGATGCAGTGTATTTTCATCAGATTCAAGGGGCTGCGGTGGTAGAGCGTTTACCTTCGGTGCGATGGGGTCACTGGTTCGATCTCAACTCCCACAAGTGGGCTTTGTGTTGGACAAACACCATGTTTTTTTGGAGTTCCCCTATTCCCTTCCACTTATCTCATTTCACCATTTCATTCATCCTCACCATCACAGTCTCTTTTAGCCTACCCAGCATAATAATGGAACAGAAATCCGAAAGATTTCATTTCCTCAACTTCAAGCTCCTAAATTCATTGCTGGCTGCGGAATTATGCGATTTTGTAGTTCTTAATTATAAAAACGTTAATGTCCATACGATTTATTGTGGAAAAAAAATCACGTGGGGTTTGACCCTCCCTGTTTTACATTATTGTGGATCCGTCGAATGCAGTCTTGAAACGATTCATCTGCTATACAACCATGGAGGGGCAGATTTTTGTGGGCAGGTAGGTGCCAGTATCGTTTTAACTATTGATCGTTTGAATTTTAAGAAAGGGAGAGAAAGAAACCGAGTAAAAAAATCGAAGGTAAATCTTGGAAAGAAAGGCGACAATGTAAATAAAGATTAACATGTGCTGCAAATATGCTATAAAGAACACTGAAAATATATACAGTATATAACTTAATTGTCTCACAGGTTGCTGAAAGTTGGTTGTTGCCTAGGTGTATTTACCAGTGTTGGACACCCCTGATTATAAGAAAAGTTGGTCACCGCATCATGTGATTATAACCTCTTCCCGGTTATATACTGTATATTCTTTTTGTCCCCAATTATACAAGACAACTTAAGAAAAGAAATCCATTTTAATATTCTTTTTATGCTGAAGCGAATAAAAATACTTTTGGTATGTTGGTGAACATTGATCAAAAACTAATTCCTTTCAGTCGTCGTAGCCAACAAAACATTTTTTTTCATTCCAATTCTATTTTCATCGCATTAGATGTACCCAAGACGGACAGGCACCAGTCGACAATATACCTAATCGAAATGTATTAAATATTTGGTATGGTGTTTATGAATAATTCAGTATTTTCATTTAGTTAGTTAGCAACATTTTACATGCTTGATAAACTATAATCAGCAGTCCTCTAACGAAACTTAGTTCCAGAATAAGAAAATCAATTAGGATTAGGAATTAGATTTCTGGGCTTTCGGCATCTGTGGCCATGTTAGACCGTCACGTATGAAGGATGACGTCCCTCAGCGAGCACACTACCCGGGGAAATGGAGGGAAGAAAGCGGCCTGAGACCTATATGTTAGGTACCATCCCGGCATTTGCCTCGTGTGAATGAAAAAAACCCAGGAAAACCTCAGTCAGAATAACTGACCTGGAAAAGCTTTTACACTTTTTCGACTGAGTGTTCCCACCGGGAATCGAACCCAGGACCGCTCAAGGAAATCAATGTTGCTAGAACTAAGTATTTTACTTACAGCATGGTTTCTATGTGTTCTGTATACAAACAATTGCATTTGCTCATCTTGAGTATTTCAAAGGAACTATTATCAACCCTCCGGAAATTTTCCAGTTAGGAAACAACCTATCAGCCACCTTGAGAAATCACTCTCTTAACTTGCAGTATATTTATAGCCCGAAAAAGTAACCTCAACTAGTTATTCTCTTCTGTAGAAAGAACATTGTGTACGCCGAAAACTTCATACTAAGACTGGGTTATAATACAATGGTTGTTAAACTATAATACATAGTGAATTGTAGAAGAATCCTCATCTACAACATCTTCGCCAGGAGATAATCCCTTGGAGTTGCTATCCTCCTCCCCCCCCCCCCCGGAATATAATGTGGAAAAATGTGAATTATGAAAACTTGAAAGTTGATAAGTAAACCACAATCAAAAGGGTATTCGTAGAAAGTCGTTAAATATTTTTTTAAATTATTATTTTAAGGTTATGACCTATAAGTTTTATGGAAACGTCTGTATGTTGTGTTACCATATTTTCTTTTTAAACAACTCAAATTGCCAATAAATCTTCGTTGTTCAAGTAATATTTTTATATATATATTTTATATCATTGGAAATATTTCGCAATCATATTAAGTTACATGTATACATTTTTAGCATTCCAAACCACAAATATAACCACAATTATCCTACAAAGGCTAAAACTCAAAACCATCTTGAAACCAATCGGTTACAATTAATATAACCCAATACATGTACTAAGAGTAAGTTAAAAAAACAAACTGTTATATAGTATTTTCGAAGATGCTACGTTATTTAAATTTTAATATTGCCGTTTCTTTTAAATTTATTTTAGAAATAGTAAAATGGTACCGATTTATACTTGGGATAGTTCAAGAAAATGCTACTAAGTGTCGAGCAACTCTCTTCGTACTTAAAAGCCAATGCTTTATTTATTTCAGCATGCAACGAACTGGATAAGTGTTAACGTAACGTATATGAATCTAGTGAATTGTTTTAGGAAGTTCAAATACTTGAACAGATCGAGTAATTTTTCTTTGTCTCACAACAAATATAAAATGGAAATCGCAAATTATAATCTCTTTCTAAGCTTTCAGAAAATATTGTATTAGGATTAGGAATTAGATTTCTAGGCTTTTGGCATCTATGGTCATGTTAGCCCGTCACGATGACGTCCCTTGGCGATCACACTTCCCGGGAAATAGGAGAGAAGAAAAGGAATGACGAAGGAGGGAAGCGGCCTGAGTATTATATTAGGTACCATCCCGACATTTGCCTGCTGTGAATGACGAAAACCCAGGAAAAACTTCACTCAGGATGGCTGGCCTGAAAAAGCTGTTACGCCTTTTCGTCTGAGTGTGCCCACCTGAAATCGAACACGGGACCGCTCGCACCAAAAGCAAGAGCGTTAGCGACTACGCTACGCGGGGTCTAATATTGTTTTAGGAAGATATTAATTTATAAGAAAAGGCCCATAAATTGAAAAAATGAAACGAAATCGTATTGAATATCGTTACTTCAGCTGAAGATAATCATCTCCCCCAGCGCCTTAGAATCATTCTCGTGCCTTCACAGTTACATATTTTACAAACTTCCGATTACAATCGCAACAAAATTGTCATTTTCACATAACTTAAAGTTACTTGCGAAGTTACGCTTCTATAAAGGTAACCAAGAAAGTAATGTCGCTTTTTCACCCACCACCTTCGAACATCGATGTCACCTAAGACGTACCTGGAAGATCAAAAATGGCCCCATCAGCATAAACGATCTTCTGCCAACGTTTTAGAAGGCCATGGATTCCATCGCGGTAGAACTGGGTGGGCTGTGAAGCGAAGAAGGTATCAAGTGCATTTTTCACCTCTACCAGGGATTTGAACTGGCGACCTCTAAGGTGATTGGCCAAGGAATGGAACAGGTAATAATCGGACGGTACAATGTCCGGGGAGTACTGTGGATACAATAGTGTTTCCCATCCAAGGCGTTGAATGGTGTCCCGGGTCATTCTAAAAACGTGGGGCTTAGCGTTGTTCTGTAACAGGAGGACCTCTTTGCTATTCAGAAGTGCTGGCTCCAGAGTTTTGAGTTCTCAACTGGTGATAGTACACAGTTGCATTGATGGTCTGACCAGTTGGTAGCAGTTCCCGATGCACGATGCCGCCAGCAGTCCATCAAACACACAGAAGGACCTTCTTCTGATGCTGGGCTGGTTTGGGCTGTTTTTGAACTGGTTCATGGGATACTAACCAATGCTAACGGCGCCTTGGAGCTTCGTACAGGACCCTTTTCTCATCATACGTCAACGCCCTGTTCAGAAATGGCTCCTTCAGACGAGACAGCAAAGAAACTCAGGTGTCTGCTTGCTTTTCCTTCTGGCTCGGAGTCAAATCATGTGGGAACCATCGACCCAACTTTTAGTGCTTCCGAAGTTAATGGAGGTGCTGTCGAATGCCTTCTCCACTCACACTGAATTTTAGTCCCAATTCCTCACATGCCTGGACACTGCTCACCTCAATCGCTGCCTGAAGATCTTCATTTTGTACATGTGTTGATCTTCCGATACGTGGTACATCTTCGAGTATTTCGAGACCGTTCTTAAACATGTTAAACCACAGCTGCACTGTCCGCTTAGTCACGACACCCTCACCAAAGGCCTGACATATCTTCTGCCCCGCTGCAACGGCGTTTGATCCCAGTTTGAACTCATACAGCACACAGGCCCTTATGACGCTCTGTGGAGGTCCTATGTTCACTCTGTCCTTAAGCAAGTTCACGGTGTAACTGAACTTCCACAACCAGATATTATGTTGGATATATCCACATCAACAACTGGCCTTCGCCTTATCTCCATTCGCATTCAACTCACGGTGTGAGGGCAAATGGAACACAGACCTCTACAAAAAGCGACAGAACTTTCTTTTTTACCTTGATATATAATAGCCTAATTGTTAAGGGAAAAAGATGGACACGTTACAAAACCCATTCCTGATATTTTAAGGTTACAGCACCCTTGTGCAACGGATTAGAATCTTAAATGCACTCTTCTTTCGAGAATATTTGCAATATTTTCTTCCACGTCGTAAAAGTCTCGAGGTATCTCAAATTGCTGAAGCATACAGAGTGGAATTTCTTTATTATGTATATAGGTAGTTTGCTAAACGTGTTCTCTAACAACAAAAAAAGTTGGTGATAATTTTGAGCAACAAGATTGACCTGAACAACTTTCGACTCGAGATTATTCTTGCAAAATCCCATGCAGTTGTGTTTGTGCTAACTTACACAAAATATTAGAATGTAAGAAGAAATTTAGAAAATAGCATACAAACTTTCCTTTCGTAATAGGACCTCTTAAAATTAAATAAAAAAAGCTAAAGAAATTGCGGCAAGGTTTGTTCTTAAATTTTAACAAGAAACATGTCGTTAAAGGGAAAAAAAGGTGAAAGAAAAACCTTTTTAAAAAAACACAAGAGACCAATTTTCTCAATGCTGGCGTGACTGTAGTGGATGTATGTAATATATCTCGATTAAAGGGAGAACTAAGGTGCTTAAATCTTCGTGTTTTTTTTTTTTTTTTTTTTTTTGTCTCGGTTGCCTCCTTTCATTATTAGTTCAGCCTGTTGCAAAAGAGAAGAAAAGAGAGAAAACAGATTTGTTAGTGGGGTCTGTGCCCTGGCCACAACCAACGACCGACCTTTTCGTCAGCCAGTCAGTCCCCTCCTGACATGGAAGACGAAGCATACCGGATACAGACGGATGACCACGCATAGAAGCGTAGCCGAAAACAGTGCAATCACCTCGCTCACAACATATACATACAAAAATCATAATAAATTATATATATATATATATATATATATATATATATATATATATATATATATATATATATATATATATATATATATCGAGAGAGACGTGAAAAATAAAAATTATTTTAAAAAAAATGGTCACGACACAAAATAATTGTTTCTTTAATCTTTATATATAGAAGAAGTAATAATGACTGACTAACCAACGTTTAGGTCAAACTGCTTAAGATTTTGGACATTACATAAGATTTCTTACGTAAGGTAGCACTATAGAAGACTTTTTGGAAATTCGACATGAAAGGGGTGACACAGAAATAGCAATTATTAAAATGCCTATAATTTCTGCATCCCTTGAGGTTGCAGAAAAGAAAATTTTGTATTTAGAGACTTCTCATATAAAATAATCACACACGTGTTTCAGCGTTTTCAGGTGGCAGATCTAGAAGGGAAGAAAAACTGAGTAGGAATAGTTCACTAAGATGCCAATAGGAGGTATTCAAATTTCATGCAAGAGTTCCGGAGTTCAGAAAAATTCCATATGAAAGACACAGAAGGAAGAACGAAAAATATTGCCCGCAATAGCACGGACGAATTTAGACATTTGCTAGTATATTAATATCCAATAAACTGAAATCCTTGCGCTCATATAGCTTGTGAAGAGCTAAATAGCCTGATCAGGATGCTTCTAGTTTACATGATATGTAATGAGTATGTCAGATTTCAGCAGATCAGCATCCACTGCATCGATTTCAGCAATGGTATAAAAACTGCTGAAATGCACTTACTACGGATATAGAATAGTCAAACAGTTTATCAAGAACTATGACACATGTGTACCTATTTTGAATATTCTTTTTTGCTTGAAAACACACACCTTTCCAGTGCGCTCATAAAAGTTTCATTAGGATCTAATGATAGTTTTTGGAGCTAGACTATCAAACAGCTTAATGGGTGCAGTGTTAATACCATAATTAACAGACTTCGTTGTGTATATGCTTACACATAACTTCGACACACGTGCACTGATTTTGATGAAAAAGTATGCTTTAGCGGTGGTTTCCTATAAATTACATTAGGATCTTATGTTAGTTTATGGAGCAAGGCCATGAAACTCTTAATACTATACTGAATGTAGCTATGCTCACGTATAATTCCGTAAGTTTTAGATCGATTTGTTATCTTTCTTTTTGCATGCAGTATGTAATAAGAAAATACATTACACACACAATTATAATGTAAGTGATGTAGGGTGTTCATTGGGCAAAACACTCTAAACAATAAAGATTCATCTTAGACTGGAGAAATGGTTATCCTTCGTTTTTCATTATCGTTAGGCTATAAAACAAACGACGGGAGAGAGATACTAACCCCGTATATAGATGTGTGGTGTTGGAATGTATAAATCGTAGGATATGACGCTTTTTAAAATTTCAATACTTCTGGTGCGCCCCTAAAAAATGTAATAAAGAAATAACAATAATCTTTTTTTTAAAAATATTCAATTAGAACTGAACAATTTACACAAAATTTACAATCGATCAGTGAAAACGACATCTTTTTAGAGCTTGTGGTTTCCGAAATATTGTCAAAAGAATTGCCCACAAACGTATAAACATCCACTATGTAAACTTTCCTTAACCACAAACATATAAATTTAGCATTTTAATATATAGATGTACAGAACTTATCCGATCTCGACCAATTCAATATGTGGAATATTTTCCTGTTCAGAGTAGTTTTTTTGATTCCTGAATTATTGGCCATTTAACGTTGGCGTTCGAACAGTTAAGTAATCGCAACAATCAAACAAAAAGTTCTTTAAAACAAGAGTTAGGGGAAAATACATGGAACAAACCAATTAATGTTAATTTAATGTTAAAGGTTAAGTATATTCAGTTTTTTTTTATTTACAAATAAACATGTGCTAAAATCAATAGAGGAATTATTTTTTTCCGCAATTAGGATACATTATCGAGGCAACATTGTATTTCGATGACGAAAAAGTTGCTGTATTCTTTATCAGCAACTATTCTCATTACGCCATTAGCAATGAATGGCACCTTTCCAAGAAGCGCTTACCGCAGGCTGGTAGCCAGCCCCAAAATTTAGGGGGGGGGGGAGATCCAACCATATTATAGTTCATCATCATATTATAGTTCATTTGCAAGCCTACCGTAAAATTTTTAGAGGGGGCCAGCAAAAATTTAGGGGGGCGGCCCCTCTAGAACCCTCCTGGATACGGGCCTGGCTTACCGGACTTTAAAACTCTTTGTCCACTGATTTATCCTAAGATGCCTGAACAAAAATTGCACTTTTGTAACACAGTATATTATGACAGTTGCGCTTTCCTTTTGCTGAGACAACAAGGAACTAAGGATAGTCATTCGAAAGAAAAACGAACTACGATGTTCATTTCTTTGGAATTCCAAGAAATATAGCCGTTTTTAAACGGACATTACTATATAGCTAATACAACGCATGTAATTCGGAAACAATACAGTCAGATGCTTCACGTTGTGTAATTATTTGTAGTAGTTGTTCTAGTTCAGTTGGAGTTGTAGAAGTTGCCATAATCATTGTAACAGAAGTTGCAGTTGTAAAGAAATAATTGTCTTAACTATTTTATTTGACTGAAGATTTTTCCAATAGATCTTTAAGTTGTTTCTCAATTCGACAAAAAGCAACTGCGGCTAATTAAGGCTAAGGTCACTTTTGGCCTTGTAATTTTGAACTTTTCATATGGAAAATAATGGCTGTCAAATTTCTTCATTTATTATAGCCTACGTGCATGTAAGTTTTAAGATCTTTCTTCATACTCTTCTGTACAGCATGAGGATACATAATAACAAAGAGATGTAATAGAACATAACTGATGGCAGTATTGGTAAAATAACCTCAAAAGTAAATAAAAAGCCTTGGTTACTTAAAAAAAAAACAACTTTTTGGTTATTATATACTTTCGCACAGAAAACAGAAAGAAAAAAACAAACGAAGACAGAAACATTAAGGGTGATTTAAGAACAAGCAAACGTCCTTGAAAATATCCATTTTATAATGAACTCTTCAGTTAGACGCAAGATTCATTTCGTCATTTGAAAAAAAAAAAAAATGTAAATCTCGGTAAAGGACAAATCCATCTTTACACAAGATATATTCTGTTTTCCTTTTTTATTGTTTACAAGATGGGAGAATAATATCACACAACAAGAAGCGTGACGTGTGCAAATAGCTACAAGAGTAATTTTGCTAAAAACATCGTACTCGAACGAAGGAAACTAAGTTTTTTTTTTTTCCTGTGACTAACTGACTAGTATTATATTCAATTAGACATCTGCACGTACTGGTATTAGAGTAGAAGTATTAGCTGTACTATTAAAGTGAAGAAAGAAAGCATCTTGGAAGCGGAAACGAAGCTACAGAATGATTTGTCACGATTTTAATCTAATTTTTTTTTTTAGCAATCTTCTCCAAATTGCTGCCAAACTAATAAATTTTATTGTACTTTTTTCCCCTTGCCTTTGTTAACAGGGTCGGAAAACAACCAAATAAAAGTACGTATTACTGATACTGTGAGATTATTGAATTTCTCTTGTGGAAAAAGTATAGTCGTCAATAAATGTGCATATCCAGTGACGACGCCAGCTTTTATTTTTCGTGGGGGTGGCTAAACGGAGGAGCAGAGGAATTTTTGGAAGGTAGCTGTATTTTATATACCGAAAAATAATAGTTTTATATTGTGCCGCGGTGGCTCAGTGGTAGAGTATTCACCTCTGATTTCAACAAAATGGCTTGTTTGTTGAAAGGGATGTCCAAACCTTTAACAATATAACTGTTTCAACAATGAAGAAAATTCTAAATAAGAAATCGGCACGGATTGTTGCCTTCGATAGATTATGAACTTCCTTCTCCACAAATCTGAAGTCTGTACGTTAAAATTTGTAAGAGAAATTGTCAATTTTCGTGAAAGGTAAAAAAAATACATGAGAGAGATACGAAGACTGTAGTGACATCTATTGGCAAAACTTGTCCCTTTACACCAACCTTAATCTCTGCAAGCTATTACAGCAGTTTATTTATTTATTTTCACGCGCACCCTTATAACTAGCAACAACGTCTTTGACAGAATCAAGGTATCATTTGCATCCACTTTAATGGTAGTCCATCCTTCATAATCTTGGTGCTGCATAAAAGCGTTAAGTAGTCATATTCTTCAAGATTTTTTCTAACGGGGTACAAAATGAACATGTGGGGTGCTGCACTGGAACTTCATTTGCTAAAGAACAAGTGGTGGACAAGAGTAATATATAATCGCAATTTATCTTACTTCTGGGCAGGCGGTTGGCTAATTCCTTAAGAGTAAAGTTCTCCCCCCTCCCCAGAAATTAAACATGGAAGAAACACGGGACGTGGAGAAAAATTACAAAACTTTTGTGTAAGTGCTGTAAATCAGGAGGATCTTGCATCGTTTGGCCTAATCCTCGTTTCGCCTAACCAATTATCTGACACTTTTATGACAGATAAATGATAAGATTTGTGTCCGCCATTTTAGGCGAAATAAGGATCCTCGTTTGGCCTAATCCTCGTTTTGCCTAAAACGATGGACTATAAAAAAAATCGCGGAAATAAAACTGGAGGGAAATTTGGAAAGAATGTTCCCTACTATATGAACAACTGAGAAATATTTGATTTAACCATAACTAATTTGTAATTTAGAAAATGCTTTGAGAGTTGTGTTAGGTTATTTTTCCTTACCATTTTGAGGACAGCTTATTAGATATGCCTCTCATTTAAATTTAATGCTTTCACAGTGTGTATAGTGGCTATATTTGAGATGAGAGAAAAATAATAAGTTACACGTAGTTTATTTCCTGTTACTAATTTCGTTTAAACATGAGTGTTATAGTTTGTAGTTTGTTTTCAAATATCTGATATTGTTAAATAATACTTACTGCTAAACAATTTCTTAAAGGAAATATAGTTTGCGTGAGTATAAACCGGAGTATGTATTTTACATTTCTGTTTGTTTCGTTCTTATGTGGATGTAGAAGATATTTTATTGTGGGTTTTGCTGAGGATTTCATACTGAAAAGGGTGAGTAAGAGGGAGGAAAAATCGGCAAAAACACCTCTTACACGCTAGCCGTAAGAAGAAAAAAAATGGGAATTCTAGCTCTAGACAGGTACTAAGATCGGACAGCTATCCTCTGAAGAAAAGGCATAACTATCCAGAAATGAATTTGCAGAAGGATTTCTTAGAAGAGAGAGACTGGGTGAGGGAAGGTGATTAGGATATTGATAGGAATACCTTCATTTCGACGTATGGGATCAAAAGCTGACACTTCTCGATGATCAAGACTGATGTCCACAGGCTCGGCTCCTTGCTCTCTCAATGGCTCTTGTGCTCCGTTGGTGTCGATATAAAATCAATTAATCAATAATAGATCAATCACTGTCAGTCTTTAATGTGGGCGACAGTACAAATACACATTCTTTCACAATATCAGCTTCAACACTTTATTAAAAAAACTGTTCATGCATTATAAGTGATGCTATTGTGATTCATTATAATTTTAATTAATATAAAATTAGTAAATATATTGAGATAGATCTGACAAGAAGTATCTGAATTAGTTCATAACAATGGACAACTTTAATCGAAATGTGATTTGTGCCAAATCACTCCGCTGGCAATATGTTTGTAAGGTGCGCTTGAGCGTGGTATTTCATTCAATTCAAATGTATCTATTTCGTCTCCCTTAGCCTGAAGGGCATAATTGTGGGACGTTAAACTCAAAGTTTTTTTCAAATGTATCTATTGTTTATGTAATTATTTAGTCACATAATCTACTGTAAAGGCTTTTTTTAGCAAGTATATTTCACATGACATTAACTATTTTTCAGTATTTACTCAAACGTAGGAAATGATTTCAAAGCTCTTTCACTACTTTCAGTATTTGTGTTCTTTATTGCAAAATGTTCTGAAGTACATTAAAGTCAGCTGTGCACGAACACATAGGAAAGGAGCTCCAGATAAACAAGTATTCTTCATATCCTAGTAGTTTTTTATACGTCTCTGCTTCACTTATGCTTTTGTCGTCCCAATGCATTACATTTTGAATTTTCTTAATCAACTACTTTTTATTTTCATTGTGAAACTATCCTCGTTTGAAACTATACTCGGGACCAGAATACAGCAAATTATGGATGCGTTAAAATATTAAATAATACTTTTGATAAAGTGGATAATTTCAAATATCTAGGATCAAGGAAAATCATATTCACGGAGAAATTAAATGTCGACTAAAAGCAGGGAATTCGTGTTACTATTCGGTTCAAAATCATTTGTCGTCGCGAATTCTGTCGAGGAATTTGAAGCTTAAAATATACAAAACGATAATCATGCCTGTTGTTTTGTATGGCTGCGAAACATGGTCACTTACTCTGAGAGAACAACATAGACTGAAAGTATTTGAGAACTAGATCCTGAGACGAATATTCGGACCCAAGAAGAACAGAAATGGGGAATGGCGGAAATTTCATAGCGAGAAACTACATAATTTATACGGTTTACTAAACATTCTTAGGATCACCAAATTTAGGAGGCTCGGGTGGGCAGGTCATGTAGCTAGGATGGAAGAAAGTAGAAACGCTTTCAAAGTCTTGACTGGAAGACCAATCGGAAAACGACCATTAGGAAGACTTAGGCGCAGATGGGAGGACAATATTAAGATGGATCTCGCAGAGAGTGGAATACAAAGTAGAAACTGGATGCAGTTAGCTAAGGATAGAAGTCAATGGAGAGCTTTTGTGAACGCGGCACTGAACCTCCGGGTTCTATAGGCCATAGAGTTAGTTAGTTAGTTATTGGTGAAACTATATATTTTGCATTTCTTAATACTTCTAGGGAATTTTCTCTTGTAATTTCCCTCCAATTTTGTTTCCGCGATTTTTTTATAGTCCATCGTTTTAGGCAAAACGAGGATTAGGCCAAACGAGGATCCTTATTTCGCCTAAAATGGCGGACACAAATCTTATCATTTATCTGTCGTGAAAGTGCCAGATAATTGGTTAGGCGAAACGAGGATTAGGCCAAACGTGGCAACACGAATCAGGAGCGTCTTTAGGCTTTTAATTTTGGGTAGACCCACTCCCACCTTATGGATACATATACAGAACAGAATTGATTGATTAATGATAGTAAGAAATTACTTTTACAGTAGTGGTTGATGCTATTTGTTAAATAATTATCATTAATATAAATAGTGGAATATAAATAGTGGAATATATATATATATATATATATATATATATATATATATATATATATATATATATATATCTTGTTCTATTAGCGTGTATTAGGCCGCGGTGACTCAGTGGTAGAGCGTTCATCTCTGGTGCATGAGGTCCTTGGTTCGATCCCAGCTCGCCCGTCTCCTTCCACTTTCTTCATTCCACCATTTCATTCATTTCTCATCATCACCGTCTTCTTTAGTCTAGCTGGCATAACCGTGGGCATAAGTAAAACTTAAAGCTTTAATTTTGGGGTTTATATATTTTTCAAAATTTTGGGGTAACCCGTGTCTACCCAGTCTACTCGCTAAAAGCCGCCACTGCTGTAAATTTTGTTTTTCTTAAGTCTCAAAGGCAGTTAAAATGGACAAATGAAGGTTCGAAACTTACTACAAAATAAAGTTACTGAGGATTTTTCTAAAGCGCCAAAAAAATTATATTTTAACAGTATTCTTTTCTTAACAGAACAAAACAGCCTAGGTCATAACATGGTTTGACTTTTCTGTATATATGTTAGAGTGAAGTTACGAGTATTTTATTGTAGCTGCACAAAAAAGTTCATTCACCTGAAGAGTAGAACTAGCATTATTATCATTTTGTGTAGAGACGTATATTATACAACTTTTTTTTTCTTTCTAAATACTAGACCGGAGGTTGTGTACGCTGCAGGAAACGGTCGGGGCCGATTGCCCTCACTTGCCACGCGATGCAATGCGATGCGATGGGATGGGATAGAATAGGATAGGATGAGCGAACATCAATCGCAATTCTTCATTTTTCTGTTCACTTCCTTTTTCGTGCTCGAAGAAAAAAAAAGGAATATAAAAAACACATACAAAAAAAAATAAACAACAACAAAACAGGTTTGTAAAACCTTGACCAGCAGTTTTATGAACAGGCAAGCGAAATGCATGTAGTATTTCTATAAACAGTACTTTCTCGTATGTTCGTTTGCATTTGTGCTTGGAGGACTGATGAATACAAGATCGACCGGCGGGCGGGGGAAATTAATCTCGATAACAACAATATTATGCATAAAATCCTACATTAAAGAAGCATGATCATGATCTACGATAGGTAAACAAATCAACATTCTGGGGACAGCAAATGCATAAGAATTAAATACCATCAAATTAATATATAAACGTTTATGAGGCTGAAAGTTCGGGTGGAGGTATCCTAAGGCTTCGTGATTTAGTTTGCACCACGCTCTAGTACCCTTCGCTAGTAGCGGATCTAGTCCCGAGCCGGGGTGCCTAGGTCCCCAGTTTTTTAATTACAAAAATAACTTAAGCGGTTATTTATATATTTTTGAAAGTTTACTATAAACTCATACTAGACCTATACCTATCAGATCCCCCCACTTTTTACCTTCTAGATCCGCCATTGCCCTCTGCCCCATTTTACAAAACCGAGGCCAGTGGCGTGGTCCTGTACTGCAGATTTCTTCGAGGCGAGATAATGTAGTGGGGAACGGCTTATATTGTTGAGAGTTGATCATGCATAATGGTCTGTGCAACACATGCCAACTGAACCAGATTTAAGCCTCTGCTCGTGCTTCGAAGCCCACGCTAATAAGTAGTAGGTCTCATCCTTCATAACCACAGTATTACATAAGGACTCAACACACAACAATTCAAACTTTAAAAAAGTAACAAACTCTGGATGGAATCCTGCGCCGCACATAAGAACAAACTTTCCAGCAAACACCGGAGCTTGAACTTAGGTCACTCAATTGAAAGGTAGAAAGAAGCCTTATCGACTACACCTCCACATCTATACATGGGGTGAGTAATGTTATTGGGTATGTAATATTCTGGCATAACCCTTTTGTGGGGTGTAGGGTAAAGTTCATGAAAGTTTTAATCTTATGCAGATTTTTAGAAAGAGAAAATTGCTTCTTGACTATATCAGAGGAATATTATACATACAATATTTATATAACGTGATTCAAAATGATGTGAACGATAAGGAAACGTTTTATAGGTGATTATACTCTATCAACAATGAAATCTCTATGGAAATACTTTCAATATTATTCTCAAGTTTTGTTTGGAACCAGCGTAGTAGTTTAAAATTTATCCGCTAGGTGGCAGAGTGATTAGTTCCAAAATGGCTGCCTGAGGTGCAGAGAGAGCATTTTGAGTTTTACAGTTTCACGTTTGTCGGTCTGTTGTTAGTGTTCAACGCAAGTTCCGCACAAAATTTCATAAAGATCCACCATCAAAGAACTCCATACGTAAGTGGTATGACAAATTCAACAGAACGGGATGCATTTGTAAAGAAATATCGCCCGGGAGGCCGTCCAGTTCTGAGGCAGATGTCGAAAGGGTTCGAACCAGTTTTAACGCAACCCACAAAAGTCAACAAGGAGAATTAGCAAAGAGCTTCAAATGCCTCAAACAACTGTTTAGCGTGTAGTGCGTAAACATTTAAAGATGTCTCCGTCAGGGTCGTGCCGTGGGGGGAGGGGGCGAGCGGGGCGACGGCCCCGGGCACCGAAGTAAGATGGGCGAAAAATTCGGGAGAAAAAAGGAAAAAATAGGAAAATTGCTTTCAATATATGTATGGGGGCGCCGTCGTATACTCTCGCTCCGGGCGCTGATTTTCCACGGCACGGGCATGGCCCTGGTCTCCGTATCGAGTGCAGTTGGTACAACACTTAACACCTAACGATAACACGTGTCGCAAGACTTTTTGTGAGTTATTTCAAGAGTTGTGCAGCGTTTGATGATTTTTTTTTTTTGGGGGGGGGGAACTTTGTTTCAGTGATGAGGCTACGTTCCATGTGACAGGAAGAGTGAATAAACAAAATGTTCCCATTTGGGGAACTGAGAAGCCTCACCAAATCTGTGAAATTGTGAGTGATTCATCGAAGACGAATGTGTTTTGTGCAATTTCATCTTCAAAAGTTTATGGTCCGTACTTCTTTGACGAAGGAACTATGACTGGACAAACATTTCTACAAATGCTTACTACGTGGCTTATGCCACAGCTCGAACATGACAGTGCAAACTTCATCTATCAATTGGATGGAGCTCCATGTCACTTTCATCACAATGTCAGAAATTTTCTCAACAACAGACTGCCACACCACTGGATTGGGCGGTCAGGTAAAAATGATCATCAGCTTCTACGTTGGCCACCAAGATCACCGGACTTAACCCTCTGCGATTTTTTTCTGTGGGGACATCTAGAAGACCTTGTCTACAAACCCGCTCTACCCCAAGATGTGGATGAACTGAAAGAGCGCATCACTGCTGGAGTGCGAACTGTTGATGCAAACATGTTGAAACGGATCTGAGCGGAATTGGAATACCGAATAGATGCATGAGGGTAACAAAAGGGGCCCACACAGAACATTTGTGGTATACTATTTTCATTTTTTTAATCACAAAAACTTGGAGAGTTTTAGCATTTAGCTGTAAGATTTGAAGCTATTTGGATGATTAATAAAAAAGTTATAAGGAGTTGTAATCGTTCACATCATTTTGAATCACGCTGCGTGTATATATATATATATATATATATATATATATATATATATATATATATATATATATATATATATATATATATATAAATGTTCACTCACAGGTATAGTATTTCACTTATATAAATGTAATTAAAGAAACATGATATTATCCCTAATGTAATTCTTTATAATCCAGTCCCTCGATTTCTAGTTCATATAGAGTACACTCAAAAGAAAAGAACTGTCTTGGAACCTATCTCTCCGCAGTACGCGGAAACTTCGTCTACTTAAATAATAATAATAATAATAATAATAATAATAATAATAATAATAATAATAATAATAATAATAATAATAATAATAATAATAATTGTATTATATAAATAAAAAAGAATAACGATGTTTGACATATAACTTTCTTCAGACTGCTGCACCGATTTTGATTACTTTTGGTACATGAATGGATCCTGTGCTAACTTAGGCTTGTAGCAAATTTTCGGCAAGGAAACTGAAGCAATGAAGGGAATGATGTAAAAATACTTTTAAAAAAATGGCCGACATTAGTGTTCAATCCACAGTTTTCGAGCGAGCTGAGATAAACAGTGGCATCCCCGATACTATGTAAGCCTAAATTCGTCTAGGGGGTGAGGGATGGAAGTTGGAAGACGCTAACGCGTAATAATAATCGAAAATCCACCGACATTAGTGTCAAATCCATAGTTTTCGAGGTCGCTGAAATGAATACTGACTCTCTCGATGTTGTTTAAGTCAAAATTCAACCTCCCCAATGCGTGTCCTAAGGGAAAAGGGGTTCAAAAATTTTCCATAAACCTAATTTTACCGTGCAAATAACGGTCATTTCAGCTAGTATATTTCGTGTATAATACAAAAACTTTTTCTTGTTATTGTCATAAATTAAACATTTGGGCATTAAAACCTATTAAAGGAAAACATGTACACTACAATAGTTAGATGACTTTGTGGATGCCAATCGCGTCAAAGTTCAGGACAAAGCAGAAAACGCCTTTTAAAATCCGCCTCTTGTAGCTGACCTTTCGCGGATGCCCTTATGTTATCACAGCCATAGCTTGGAATGAAAGGAAAGTGGAAAGGTAGCCGTAGGTGGTAGGAGTAGCGAGATGGACGAAGAATAATACGTGCGCCTAATTCGTGGGTTGGCCATCAATGTGAAAATTATATGTAAGTCTACAGGCTAATGACCAGATGTAAAATGCACTTACTCCACACCTTCTATACGCAATAATACAATTTCTAAAATTTGCTAATTTTATTTTCGAAAAATAAAAAATATGTTAAAGTAATTGGCTTATGTTTTAGCACATTATCACACGATTTCTTTTAACAGGTAGCAAATAAATTATATGTATGAACTTCAGCTTAAAATTCTAAAGTGATACGAAACTCTTCTGATTTTCTTCCTAAAGAAATGTGAAAGATTACGCATTCGGGCTCCAAAATTAAGCTGAGCGAGCAAGCCTTTCTTATTGTTGTCATCATGTAAAGTTTAATGAATATAGCTCAAAGCGTCCTATTTTAGTGGGATAAAGAGTAGCGAAAACTCATTATATCTTGTAATGCTATCTGTCTGAGATAGTTTTTCGAGGACTATTGAAGAGTATAATGATCCATAGCCATCTGGATTCAAAATCTTCAAAATTATCTTTATCGTCGTGCAAAGTTCGCTCAATGTGGCTCAAATACACGACGACGAAGTTGCCATCAGGAAGAAATTGAAAATCTCAATCTGCTAATGGGATGAGTAAAGGACAAATTTTTGGAAACTATTCCTCAAGATATGACCATTCATTATAATCTTGCTTGAAAAGTGTGTACTGTACGACTAGTGTTGCTTACAAGATTCAATTTGAGTGTCTCGTCTCGAAAAATATACATATTTCTACTGGGAGAGCTCTGTCTCGTCTCGGGTCACGAAAATTCTTGCTCCCCCCGTGGACAACATACTTACGACGACTACCATCGTGTAAGGTCTGAAGTCAACGCTAACGTGTGAAACAGTTTTTCGGTCCATGAGCGATTATAACTAGAGACCGGATGTTAGGCAAAATGCCTATTCTTTAATATAAAAGATATGATCAAAAATGAAGTTTTAAGTTTATATGGGGAGTTATAGGTTCAATTTAAGCCAATTTTATTGTCTATTTCGCCCATTCCTGCTTAAATAATTACTTTAGTGCCTAATGTTGCCTATTATATGCATTTTCTTCAAAATAAGACTTTACTGGGGGCAGACATTTAATTTAGTATTTCAAGAAAGGATTCTGCCTCTTCCGAGAAATATAAGTGTTGTGTGTACTGATAGGATGTTGTAAAACAATGGACTGCTATATGTACTGGTAAAGTGTATAAAATGTGGACTGTTATGCATAGTGATAAAGTGCTGTAGGGAACGTATTTACCAATAAATATACACGGAATGCATGTCAAGCATCGTTTTTATATATACACAAGAAAAGAAGATATTAAACACGTAGACCATGTTTATATATTTTTTGATTATTTATGACTTGAATTTTTTTATTGTATTGAGTATTTTATTGTATTGTATTGTATGAAGAATTTGAAGCTTAAAATATATAAAACGATAATCATGCCTGTTGTTCTGTATGGTTGCGAAACATGGTCACTTACTCTGAGGGAAGAACATAGACTGAAAGTATTTGAGAACAGGATCCTGAGAAGAATATTTGGACCCAAGAGAAACGAGAATGGGGAATGGCGGAAACTTCATAACGAGGAACTACATAGTTTATAGGAGTTACCCAACATTGTTAGGGTCTTCAAGTCTAGGAGGCTTAGGTGGGCAGGTCATGTAGCTAGAATGGAAGAAAGTAGAAACGCTTTCAAAGTCTTGACTGGAAGACCCATAGGAAAATGACCATTAGGAAGACCTAGGCGCAGATGGGAGGATAATATTAAGATGGATCTCGCAGAGATAGGAATACAAAGTAGAAACTGGATGCAATTAGCTAAGGATAGAAGTCAGTGGAGAGCTTTTGTGAACGCGGCACTGAACCTGCGGGTTCCATAGGCCATAGAGTTAGTTAGTTAGTTAGTTAGTTAGTTAGTATTGAGTATTTATCTTCATTATTTCGAGTTATATTTTAGTGCCTATTTACTACTTTTTTTTTTAATTTTAAGGTTAACTAATTCCCAAACATCCGGTTTCTAATTATAGCCATCTCCCTTTAATGTCATCTGCTGCTGTACATCTCGTGACTACTGTCCACAAACCAAATTTTGTCAGTGTAGTTCTAAGCGTGTTTGACTAGGTCAATCAGGAGGGAGTGACACCTAATGTAACACTGGAACAGTCATTCGGCCTCCATTCAGCCACAATTTTACGCCACTATTAGCAATTAAAATTCGGTTATTCAACCTCAGTCTTGGAGAGATTAATGTATAGAAGTTTGCAGCCCCTATTGTCCAAAAAGCCAACAATAAACGTGCAAAATTTGATTAAAGTGGCTGAAACAATGTTCGAGAAACGTGATTTAAGTGGACACACGAAGAGCTTCGCTAACCCACATCAATGAAATATTTTCTGCATGTGAATCGAAAAATAGATAGATTTAGAAGAACAATGCTGGCCATTATACCCATAACCCAACATTACCCAAATCGTACACAGGTCCCTACTTGCCATTTTCGCTGGTCTAGTGGCTAGAGCGCACAACTTTGGTGCACTGGAGAGTGGGTTCGATTTCCGGTGGGAGAGCCTTGAAATTTAAAGATGTTACCGTGATTCAGATTCCACTTTAAATTGCAGGTCTCCGTTCTGAGAGGAACGTTATGCTCTAGTTTATACCAAACAAATTTCTATCTGTTACACTCCGTACCTTTATTTTCTATCTACAGATTTCTCCTAACGTCCACTACCAAATCAGCACTGCCAATCAATACTATAATTACGTTCGTAAATTTTAATAAGCTCTAATTCTTTAAAGTATTCTCAAATTAGCAATTGAAAGTGAATTGAAGTTTAGATACGAAAGGTTAAAAAAGTGCAACCTGAACGAAATGTTATCAATTAAGTAACTGCATACACTTACTTTTCGATATTTCTTGCATGTCTAGTGAGTGAGTCAGCGAAACTTGTCCAAAATAACTGGAAAACAAAGCAACGGAAAATGCCATTCTCTTATGTAATTTCTGAAAACCAGGGCTGGATTGACCAATATGGAGGCCCAGAACTAGAAAACAAAAATATGTAGCCCCTGCTCACTTCGCTTAATTCATTTCTGTAAAAGTACAGTAGGAAAGTTAAGAGAATATGTTTCATATTTTTGTTCATATTTTATCTTCTTATGATGATCTATCTTGTGATTCTTTTTAGACAGCCAGCTGAGAGTTTGATCAGAGTGGAGAGCCCCGTAGTAGTAATCGCCCCACTTGGTCTCACTTTGGACTTTGACCCCGACCTTTGTGACGTCATAGGTCAAAGGTCAATGACCTTGGCCCAGGGTCAATGACCTAGGGGTACCTAGGACCACCCCCTCTAAATTTTGGCAGGGGTACCTTGGCCCACCCCCTAAATTTTGGCAGGGGTACCTAGGACCACCCCCTTAAATTTTGGAAATTGCCAAATCTAAAAATTTGGTATGGTAGCCTAGGACAACAGTATGTACCTCTAACAGTATTGGGTGTCTATGTCGTTCCCTTTTATGGGTAAAAAATTGCCAAAAAGTCAAATTTCGGGGGTTTTTGACCTAATTTATCCCCTTTGATGAGGTGTTATTACCCTATATGGTTATATGGGCGTATACAGGGGTCCATTCCCTTTCATAGCATATGGGTATATTAATGCACCCCTTGAAATTTTTGGGAGGGGTACCTTGGCCCACCCCTTCAATTTTGGAAATTGCCCAATTTAAACATCGGGTATTATAATAGTATAGGACCCTAATATCTATTATGATAAATTTGGGTGGTCCACCTCATTCCCTTCTAGGGGTACAAAATTGCCAAAACTATAAACGTAAGCAATACGTTATACCACGTGTTTGGTTTTTGGCTCAATTTATCCCCTTTGATGAGGTGTTATTACCTTATATGGTTATATGGTCATGTATAGGGGTCCATTCCCTTTTATAAGATGTGGGTATATTTGTGCACCCCTTGAAAAATTTGGGAGGGGCACCTTGGCCCACCCCTTAAATTTTGGAAATTGACCAATTTAAACATTTGGTATTATAGTACTGCACCCTAACATGTATTATGATAAATTTGGGTGGTCCACCTTGTTCCCTTCTAGGGGTACAAATTTGCCAAAATTTTAGTACAACCACGTGTTTGGTATTTTTGCCCAATTTATTTCCTTGGATGAAGTCCTATTACCTTATATGGTTATGTATAGGGGTCTATTCCCTATCATAAGACATAGGTACATTTGTGCACCCCCAGGAGGGGTACCTTGGCCCAACCCTTAAATTTTGGAAATTGCCCAATTTAAACATTTGGTATTATAGTACAGGTCCTCAATATGTATCATGATAAATTTGGATGGTCTACATCGTTCCCTTTTAGGGGTACAAAAATTGCCAAAATATAAACGTTGTACCACGTGTTTGTTTTTTTGGTCCATTTTATCCCCTTTGATGAGATCCTATGATTACAAGGGGTCCATATCCTATCATAAGACATGGGTATATTGTTGCACCCTTCTTAAATTTTGGCAATGGGGGTCCACTGAAATTGTCCAATTGAAGCATAGTACAGGACCTCAATATGTTTCGGTGGTCCTATTTTCAAATTTTTAAGTACAACCATGTGTTCGGTTACTGACTCAATGTATCCTCTTTGATAAGGTATGGACGGTATCTCCTTTCAATTTGGTAGTACCCTTCGGGTGTAGTACGGTCACGTGATCAATGATTTGGTTTTTGATGCGCGACGAGGTCCCTGGTCAATGTTCTCTAGGAATTAGGTGGAAACTTTGTCCAGGGTTCTCGTCTTATATCGCACAGTTCTTTAGGAGAATCTGATAACGTTGTATGTGGAATGAACAATAAAAACACATAAATAAGTATAAATTGTATTTTATTCATATTTCTGGTTTCTTCTTTTTCTTTCTTATTGACAATGTTTGTATATTGAGCTGGGTTTCTTCATTAGACTGCCTCCTCTTCTTGATTGCGATGATTTGTTTCCATGTTTTGCAGCATAGCACCCGTTTGCAAAGCTTCGTATTGTGAATTCTGTAAAAAAGAACGAGGAAAAAGATGATTAGTATAGAAATAGATGATGATTAAACAATACATTTGCAATGATAAATATGATAAAATTACCTGGAAGGTATATTGCAGCAGTCTACGATCATTAACCGTGGGTACTGTTGTGAACAAGTATTGAATTTCACGCAGAGATTTTCCTTGGGCTTTACAGCACAAATAAAAATAAGCATAATAGCCACATACGGATGAACCAAGACTTTGCATTTGGCTATTATTATATTTATAGTACATACAATGAAGTTTTAAGAATGCAACATGTTGTGGTACATAAGGAGGAAGGCCATAGCTGTCAAAATATTCTCCAACACCGCGATGATCAATATAAATTGCAATCCAATGACTTCCTAGTTTTGTGGATGGATCTGTATTTACAATCATTGCCAGAGGAAGAGAAATCCGTGAGGGCAACTCATCGCTTGCAAAAACCCGGTAAAATGATTTCTGAACAACGGACTACCGTGTAAAGCACTAGCTAATTGTAATGTATTCAACATCGTGAATGGAAATGATACATAACGTATACGTACCTTGTAATTTAAAAGTCCAGGATAATGTTGCGCTGGTGGTCGATCTCTAGGAGTGAGGAAAACTCTCCATACACAATACAGTTTGCAGGTGCTGCTAATTTCTCTTGGAAATGAACTTCCAATCGGATGGCTCCATGTCGTTGTAAATTCCAATAGTGACAATCTCCAGCAGAAGAATCGGGAGTTAGGTCAAATACAAACAGTGTATATCCATTCTTGTAGTCGGCTCTTGAAATTGTATTTCCAGTATTGGTAAAATGTATGCCAGAGCCTGAGAACAATGTGTGGTACGATGAAATGTAGAGATTTTCTTCAAAGTTGGGTTGCAATGGTTTTGAAGGTACAGCTTTTCCATCCACGTACAGTGTAAAGAAATTAATGTTTAGATGTTGAAATTCAAATGGATTGGTGGTAATAGTTCCACTGGATGCTTCATTCGATGTAAATCCTACAATAATACGATTTGGCAATGTTCCCATAAACAGGTTATCAATAGTTTTGGATTGTATATCCTTCGGGATGGTAAATGATTTCATTTGAACCCTTGTCAGAGGATACTTTGCCGGTGTAGATTGTAAAATTTTATTGTGTGCCAATTTAACACTAGGGCTAATGTTGACTTTTTTCACCTGCAACGATGCATCTAGAATATTGATTTTTGCACTGACACCACTTTCACCGGCCATGAGACAAAAGTTTGGTTTTGCAGGAATAAGTTTCACACGTAATTCCACTCCATGAATTAAAAATTTATCTTGATTAAAAATGTCACAATGAAGATGTCCAATCATATCGAATTTCATACTTTGTTTTGTCAGTTCATAGCGTTGTTGAAATCCTTTGTTCTCACTTGTGGTTGCGTTCATATGACCAGCCGTATCTTGAAACCACATTGCTGTTTGTAAATGTGTATTTTTAGCTCCATCACTATAATTGAGCAGTTTTTCCATGTACGAACGATATGGATGATTATGTGACGGAAATGAAATCAGTTTATTGTTCAAGTAGATTTGTACTTCACTAAACATAGCATTTAGAAAATCATTGACAGGTGCAATTGCTTTATCCGTTTCGGTGAAGGAGGAACCATCTGGTTTCACAATTTGTGCTTGGATGTACAATAAGGTTTGTGGCAAATCAATATATTCATCACTGCTACCACTCACTACAAATTCTATTGGTGAATTTTCAGCTATTGAACTAATTGGTTTGTAGCCTATAATACGATTGTCCAGAACACTGGGTTGCGTGGGCAACGTTGAAAAAATGTCCAATTCACTTTTTACACATTCACAGGATTGATGATGTAAGAAAGCCATCGTTGAATTAATCAAAAATATCTGGTGACGATGCCAATGATTTCTTCTTCTTCTTATGTGATAATTTACGTCTCTTTGTAGGATTGATGGTGTTGTTGATCGTTGGAAGGTCAACCTCAAACTGAGAGCAGTCATCCCATTTTCGTTTATGATATCCACTTCCCAGCATAGTTTTCAACTTATTTTTAGCTTTTTCTTGTAAATTTGATTTTGCCTCTTGCATACGTTGATGAAACGATTCTTCCAGCGGTTGATTCGAGATCACAACATCATTAATCATATTGGCACCTGATTTTAATAATTCTTTTCCCACAGTTTTAGCTCCTTGCTTCACAAGTGGTAACACTGAACGAAATAAGCCACCAAGGAAACTTCCAATGCCATGCCCTGCTTGATAGGGACTTCCCACATAGACGTTGCCGATACCGGACAACGCTTGTTTTTGGTAGTATTGCAAATACGGATCAGTCATGACGACGACGACGGAAATGTAGTTTTGTACACACCGTTCCAAAGGTGAATGGCATACGATGACCTGTGCTATCCCTTATATCGATTTGTATTTGCTCAAAATTCATTTTTTCCACCGGAACATAATGTGCAGGATTAAAGATTTGTACTGCATGACTTCCAAAAGTATGATTCACAGGATCCATGTTGACAATTCGTAGCAAGGGTACCATTGTATCTCCAACAATGACAGATTCAATAATGTCACAATAGACGTACATTTGTGATGGTAAGCCTAATCGTACATCCGGTGTATATTGTCCCTTTTCCATATCTTTTAAATCACTTTTCGGTTCAAATCCAAGCATTAAACTAACACTTGGTGAGATTTGTACAGAAGTATGGATTTCCTTTTGGGATGTCTTATGAGGCATATATTATTAGTTGCGTCATGAGATATAAATAAATTGGTTTCTTTATGATGTATATTAATTGCATGAATAAGATCCCGTATATTGTTATAATAGCGTACAGGGATCGTTACAACCTTCCACGGTTCTTGATCATTACTACTTGATGATTTGTAATATATTTTATTGTTTTCACTGTTAATGTTCAGCAAAGAATGTGGATAATGAATCTCTACAATTGCCACATCCCATTTCTGGCGAAACTCTACACGTCGTTGTAATTTCGTAATATATGAAGTCAATGTATTTTCTGGAAAATAATCCATGGAAGTATTACTGGGAAGTGTAACGTAAAAATCTTGATCAGGTTCCATTCTTCTTCTTCTTCAATGAAGTTGCAGGTATCCACGAATTGAATGAGGAAGGATATCCTTTCCACTGGACGAGATACTCCTTTCTGCGACCATTTGTTCTTGTACGTAATATTTTATCGATGAGGAACGTCGAAGGGAGCGGTACTGGTTGTAATTCTTCTCTGTAGAAAACACCATCGATAAGTTGATGATTTAAATCCTCTAGTCGATACACTGGTGGGTTTCTTGGTACAATGGCTTTTACTTTGAATATTTCCCAAGTCCAGTTCTCGAGGTAACCCTTGTCAAAGATACGTTTTGTTTTACTTATACGAACAGTATCACCAACAGATAAATCCGTATCTTGTTTTGAACGTTGTAGCTTTTTGTCGTATAAGTTATGCCACACCTCCAGTAAATTGTCCTGAGAAACGTTTGCAGGTGCCATTTTAATACTGGAATGCCGACTTTCATTGTATGCTTTTACAAGTAAAGGCAATACTTTGATGTAATTGTATGTTTGATATTTGGTAAAGTATTTCCACATACGATGTTTCAATGTCTGATTAAATCTTTCTGCGATGCTGGCTTTAATATCTGGATCCTTTGTTGTAACATGTTGCACATTGTGTTTCCTGAGAAACTTTTGTACTGCCTTGTTGGTAAATTCAGTTCCTTGATCACTACGTAGTACAATTGGTTTCCTCTCCTGGAAAATCATTTCAAATGCATTCACTATATCCTCGGCACTTTTTGATTTTAGTGGTACAGCCCACCCGTACCGACTAAACACATCAATCACTGTAAGAATATAGCGGTAATTGTCATTATAGTTTTGAAGTGATTGTAAATCATTTAAATCACATTCCCATTGATCATCAATATTGTTGACAAGATAAAAATCTCTACGGAAACGACGACGTACAGGACGATGTAACGTGTAGGTAGGTTGTTTGTTTAACCAAAGTTTTATTTTGGCTAGAGGTATAGATTTTCCTGTGGCTTGCCATAATTTCTTTGCAGTAGAAAATGATGCAGGATGTGCTGGATTGTAATAAATGGATTTCAACTTTTTGTTCATGGTTTGTACGTTGACCATTGTGGAATGATACGTTTTCTTTTTGGTCGGACTTCTAAAACATCATCATCATCACCTTCTTCTTCTTCTTCTTCTTCTCCGGAAGAAAATAATTCAGGTGCCGGTTTTGGTGGTGCAGATCCTTCAGATGCTGTTGTACTATTATGCTTGACAATATAGTTTAATCTCCGTGGATTACCGATCAATTCTTGAGGTGTGTTTGACGATGCAAGGTAGTTGCAAAACAATTCCCAGCCTTGAGGATTAGAATGTTTCCTCGGTCGAGTCACATCGCACATTAAATCTACAATATTGGATCCATGTAGTTTATTATCGTTGATGTACACTGTTCCTTTATGATCCCACGTAATTGCGTCATCTTGTTTTAAACGACGGAATAGTAGTTCGGCTTTCTTACGATACATTTGTGGTATTGCGGCTAAAATTTCTTGTTTCGTGCTATCGTCAACATTCGGGACGTCACCATCAGGTTTCATTGATGTAATTGTAAGTGGTATTGGTTCTTCTTGTTTACGTATCACATAAAGATATTTCTGTAATATTCTATTGTACTGATTCCATTTTTCTTCATCACTTGGATACGATGTATTCAATATAGATTGCATTTCACGATCGAGATTAGATTCTCGATTTTCACTCACACGGGATGATGATGCATGCATTCGTTGAAGCATTTCTGGTGGCACTAAAACCATCTTCTTGCTATGTTCCATGATGTTTATTGTTTAAACAAAATACTGGATAACACACTTCCTACAATAGGTGCAAGTAATGCAGGTAAGAATCCTCCTTGTTGTACGGCTAAATGTTTCTTCTTTTTATCCAATGATTTTGTATTGTCCACCAGATAGCGGAGCGTGTTCTTGTAACGCTTTAATCTTGACTTCTGCGCACTTGTCAGTGGAACATTGCCTTTTAAGACATTATAACAACATTCACAAATACTATGAATTAATGAAGCGTCTGCATTGGCAATAATAGCTTTACGCAATGTTGGTTTAGCTTTGTGCAGAGCACGTAGCAGATCAGCGTGTTTCACTGTAGGAGACATCGTGACAGACTAAGTCATTCTTTTCACATGCACAATAATTTAAACATGTTTTGTTGGTACGTAAACATAATGATGCAAATCGTCGGGAAAAATATTTGTACGAAATCGCATTTCATCGGGTGTATCTTGTTTAAGATCCATCAGTAAATAACCATGTGGATTTCTTGTTGCGTCTGCATAACTTTCTTGTAGAAACAGTGGATGCTCAGGAATGATTTGATAACTCATATGCTTGATTTGTGACTTGTCACGTGGATTTTTAAACAACACCAAATACGAACAATTTAAACTCATATTTCTATTTGCTTTACTTTGATGAAATACATTTTGTGTTATAAAAATCACACTAATATTTCGATGATGTGATCCTTTTGTGAACATATCAACAATATCACTATTCACTTCTCGCATATGGTCATCAATAATAATCAAATGTGGTCCATCTTGAGGCTGAAAATCTTTCATTCGTGGAAGTCCTTCGTGAAATTCTACTGGAACTGGCATTGTTGCATACACGTCTTGCCATTCTGCATAATACCAGTATATCTTACGAAATTTTGCATTGATCATGGTTGGGAGATGTGACAGTAATCGCTTCACAAAATACGTTTTTCCACACCCACTAGGCCCTGCGAGAATACAGGTAAATGGATGTTTCCACTGTGTATCCATGATGAACACTAACACCTTGTTTCAAAAATGATGCGTATTTAAAGCGAGTACAAACTTTTTTTTTGTTTTAGTTTGTAAATTCTTGCACTCACTGGTGTGAAAAGGAAAGAAACAGTTCATCTGTTTATCGAGTAGTTGAAAACCGTTTATTTGTTAATCGAATAGTTGAAAACCGTTTATTTGTTAATCGAATAGTTAAAAACCGGATAAAGTTTAACGGTTAACCGTGAAAGCTGATCACTGTTTGATTTAAATTCTATTTGAAAATTTTTCGTTTCAAATTTGTTTTGAAATTTTTGTTTCAAAAATTTTGTTGAAAATTTTTTTTCAAATTTTTTTCAAATTTTTGTTTGAAATTTTTTTGTTTGTAAATTTATTCTTTCAAAATTTTTTGTTTGAAAATGTTTCGTTTCAATTTTTTTTTTCGTTTCCAAATTTTTTGTTTGAAATTTTTTGTTTCAAAATTTTGTTTGAAATTTTTTTCGTTTGAAAATTTTTAATTTTTTTGTTGCAAAATTTTTTGTTTAAATTTTTTTTTTCGAAATTTTTGTTTTGAAATTTTTCTTTCCAATTTTTTTTGTTTAAAATTTTTTTGTTTCAAACTAAAAAAACTTTTTGTTTGAAATTTAAGTTTAAAAAATGTTCGAATTTTTTGTTTAAAATTTTTTGTTTGAACATTTTTGTTTCGAAATTTTTTCGTTTCAATTTTTGTTTTCATTTTTTTTAGTTTGAAAAGTTGAAAAAAAAGTTTTAAATGCCAAGAATCTTTCCTAGAGAACATTGACCAGGGACCTCGTCGCGCATCAAAAACCAAATCATTGATCACGTGACCGTACTACACCCGAAGGGTACTACCAAATTGAAAGGAGATACCGTCCATACCTTATCAAAGAGGATACATTGAGTCAGTAACCGAACACATGGTTGTACTTAAAAATTTGAAAATAGGACCACCGAAACATATTGAGGTCCTGTACTATGCTTCAATTGGACAATTTCAGTGGACCCCCATTGCCAAAATTTAAGAAGGGTGCAACAATATACCCATGTCTTATGATAGGATATGGACCCCTTGTAATCATAGGATCTCATCAAAGGGGATAAAATGGACCAAAAAAACAAACACGTGGTACAACGTTTATATTTTGGCAATTTTTGTACCCCTAAAAGGGAACGATGTAGACCATCCAAATTTATCATGATACATATTGAGGACCTGTACTATAATACCAAATGTTTAAATTGGGCAATTTCCAAAATTTAAGGGTTGGGCCAAGGTACCCCTCCTGGGGGTGCACAAATGTACCTATGTCTTATGATAGGGAATAGACCCCTATACATAACCATATAAGGTAATAGGACTTCATCCAAGGAAATAAATTGGGCAAAAATACCAAACACGTGGTTGTACTAAAATTTTGGCAAATTTGTACCCCTAGAAGGGAACAAGGTGGACCACCCAAATTTATCATAATACATGTTAGGGTGCAGTACTATAATACCAAATGTTTAAATTGGTCAATTTCCAAAATTTAAGGGGTGGGCCAAGGTGCCCCTCCCAAATTTTTCAAGGGGTGCACAAATATACCCACATCTTATAAAAGGGAATGGACCCCTATACATGACCATATAACCATATAAGGTAATAACACCTCATCAAAGGGGATAAATTGAGCCAAAAACCAAACACGTGGTATAACGTATTGCTTACGTTTATAGTTTTGGCAATTTTGTACCCCTAGAAGGGAATGAGGTGGACCACCCAAATTTATCATAATAGATATTAGGGTCCTATACTATTATAATACCCAATGTTTAAATTGGGCAATTTCCAAAATTGAAGGGGTGGGCCAAGGTACCCCTCCCAAAAATTTCAAGGGGTGCATTAATATACCCATATGCTATGAAAGGGAATGGACCCCTGTATACGCCCATATAACCATATAGGGTAATAACACCTCATCAAAGGGGATAAATTAGGTCAAAAACCCCCGAAATTTGACTTTTTGGCAATTTTTTACCCATAAAAGGGAACGACATAGACACCCAATACTGTTAGAGGTACATACTGTTGTCCTAGGCTACCATACCAAATTTTTAGATTTGGCAATTTCCAAAATTTAAGGGGGTGGTCCTAGGTACCCCTGCCAAAATTTAGGGGGTGGGCCAAGGTACCCCTGCCAAAATTTAGAGGGGGTGGTCCTAGGTACCCCTAGGTCATTGACCCTGGGCCAAGGTCATTGACCTTTGACCTATGACGTCACAAAGGTCGGGGTCAAAGTCCAAAGTGAGACCAAGTGGGGCGATTACTACTCCCGTCCACTTGAAGGCCCTGGGCTACAGCCCCCTAAGGTCCCCCTTTAAACCGGCCCTGCTGAACACTTTCTTGGAACCCCAAAAATAATAAATAAATTTGAATGATATCGACGGTGTATATAACCGAGTTAGTACCTGTATTTGAAAATTGTAGGGAGAAGTTGTAATGTTAACAGCAGGATAGCAACTAGAGGCATGCATACCCCTGACGAGCTTTAATAGTGTCCCTTCCCCCTCTTCTGCTTCTATAACTGACAATTGTTAGATGTACAAATTATGGAATTTGAAACTTTACAATTATTTTTTAAACTCTGCGTACTAAAACACGCAACTCTGAATATGGATTTTATGCAGATTTTATCGCAAATGTTTGAATAAAAATTCATTTTATCAATTATGTGTAAATTTTCATTGCTTATTATTAACCTAAAACACACCTGTTGCAGTAATTTTACGACAACAGTGTTGCCAGGAGCCGCGTTTCTGTCAAACAACATCCATTTTACGGATTTGCATTAAATAGCCTTTTTATATGGCAACACTGCATCAGTTTTGTCACATTTTTATACTAATGGATAAATGTTGATATATACTGTACATACACATGGGAATTCGCCCACAGGAAATTAATTTTCTGCATCTGAATATTGATTTTCTTCATTTTGCACATTTTTACTTTACACTTACGGTAATTTCTTTCGTTAATACAAAAAAAAAAAAAAAAAAAACCGTTACAAGTTCTAGCATTGGCCATGATCTCGAAAATATCTACATAGAACATGCTTACATTTGTTTCAAGTCTCAGGTCTTTATCGGTCTTGATTCACAAGCTATACGCAATTAAATGGGTTGCGCAACTTTACTGACACACTGTAGAATTTATTTTAACTTAATGTGATAACAAATGTACTATTCTATAACATTTTGCACAGTCTATCTTAAATTTTCTCCTTTCTTAGACTTTGGGAAAGCTGTCTGTTATTTCTACAAACTCCAGCTTTCTAACCGAGGACTGCTGAATAGAAATAACTACTGATCCTTTCTTTTTTTCTTTCTGGTTCCATTGTACTTAGACAGTTTTTAAGTTTTGTAATCTTAATTTTGGAAAAACGAACGCTACACACTGGAATTTGTGACAGGAATGGTCAAAACCAACATCAAAACTGTTACAAACTTCCGGAAAACTGGATGAAATGAAATAGTGTTTCACTATGGGAAGCTAGCTCACTGATTGTTTTCACTTCAAAAGATCATTATTACTACTTGCTGACACAATACTTACAATTCATAACGAAAACTTACAATTTCGTTATGGTAATAATTTAAGGTTTAAGAATGGCATATACAGGGAGCTTTCAACACAACACCGACTACCTTTGGAAGATGATTCCTGACACCAAGATAAAACAACAAGTATAGACCAACCTGGGTGCACAATTCTTCCTTTCAGAGTTATAGGCTGCCGAAAACATGAAAAAGTGAACTTTGAAGGTCCACACCTCCAAATCTTTGGGACCTGACCATAGTCAGGTCAAGACTTCACTTAGGAACTAATATGAGCACTATCCAAAAATACATATTTCAGAATCCTAAGGTACTCGCGCAGCAATTTTTAAAGAGGAAGTTTGGCTACAAGCTTATAATTTGAAGTACTCACTAACTACCTCTATAAAAATTTTTCCGGAAGTACCGCAGAGTTCTGAAACATGGATATTTGGATAGGGCACGTACTAGTTATTAAGTGAAGTATTGATCTGAAGTCTTGGTAGGTCCCATAGTTTTGGAGCTATGGACCTTTGAAGTTAATTTTTTCATGTTTTCGGCAACCTATAACTCCGAAAGTAAACATTTGAGCACATAGGTAGGCCTATACTTGTCGTCTTATCTTGGTGTCAGGAATCATCTCCCAATCGTTGTCGGTGTTGTTTTGAAACACCCTGTGCTGATCCAACTATACAATAGAATTGAATATAATAATAATAATAATAATAATAATAATAATAATAATAATAATAATAATAATAATATTATTATTATTTTATGCTAAGAAGGTTTTCTTGAAATAAATAAAACTTGCACTGGAGCACGTGTGGGCTCTTCCATCTTGAGGACCTCTGGACATTTGCCAGTCTAGCCACCCCATGGCTAACAGACACACATGTGAGAATTATAACTGGAAAGTAGTAAATGTTGAATAAAAAAGAAACTAAAGGATGAAAAATACACAAGCACATTGAAAAATGAAAGTATAGTAGAGTTCATTACATATTAAAGCAGGCGTGTTATTTTAGTGACAATTACGGTCTGTACAAAAGGCTGAATAAAGTAAATTACCATGGACTTTTTTTAGACAGAAAGCTGCAATGCTGTGGAGAAAGGTAATCTGTGGAAATTTCACAGGAAAGTGGAAGAGGGCATGACAATGGACTGACTGCTGTAATTACATCGTCCATTTTGACAGAATCAAGGAAGGAAAAAAAATTCAAAAACGCAGAGAAAGTAGTTTAACAACAGTAAAAACAAAATGTCTTGTGTAGTTAAATGAAAGCGCGATATCTGCATTAGAACCAAAGGAAAGAACTGAATAAATAACGTAACTCATCAGATTCGAACCCCATAAAGAGGTCCTGTAATCCAGCTATGGAGAGGTGTGAGAATTTCTGCTATTTAGCTTTCTTGAAAGCGAGGTAGTGTGACGATGAAGACCCCATTCTGTACTGTTATGATGCATGGTGGTCTGTGCACCCACCAATTGCAAAAGATTCAAATTCCACCGTCATTTGGAATCAATATCAACAGTGGGGTACTTCATAACAGTATTGCATACGGACAAAGCAGAAAAATATTCTGCAGATAAACTTCCAGCTAATGCGATCGCTTAGTTTTAAACCAGTGTCAAATTCTACGATTTTCACCCATCAAGACGAAATTCATGATCAAGTATGATTTGTACTACTACTACTACTACTACTACTACTACGTTCCTAAAATAACAAAAAGCAATGTGAATAGATGAACAGTTATCGTTCTTCATTCGCAATTGACAGGTTGCAAGTTCGAATCCCGCTACTGGCGACCCTGATCGACCTTTCCCCTGGGTTTCTCCAAGTAAATGCTGGGATAATATGTTTGAACATAAATCTTGATCTATTTCTTTTTGAAACTTACTTCCCAATTCAAATAATAATATTTCCTGTGAAAAATGTTCTAAGCATGACTGCTCACAGGGTGGGGCAAGGGGGCCGGGCCAAATGCCCATCCCAGAATTTTTTAAAGATAGTTCAGATCTTCGAAACACATGCCAAAACATATATATTAGATTTGCTCATTCATACAAACATTTAAAATATTTATATTAAATACTATAGTATATTTTCCATAATGTTATGCAACTTAAATTGTTGTTTTACATATGAAGTAGTGTGCATAAAGATGTATGTGAATTCACGACTAGGCTTATATGTCGGTCCTTGTTCCCATTCCTTTCTTAAAAATAAATTTTAAAAGAATGAGGGAATCGCTAGTTCTCAGCTATGTCTGAAGCTTGAATTCAATGAATGGATGAAACTTCTGGAAGTAACTACTATCGTTAAAGTATCTCTATAAATCAATTGTTCAATATCAAATTTATTGTTAAATATATGTGTTTTTGCCACATTTCTCAAAAGCCGGGCAGCATGAGAGCATGGTTTAGTGACAGCTTACAAATACAATTCCGTCAGCAATTCTACAGATACCTATATAGATATCACGTGTATTTAATATGCATTAAACAAAGAAACAAAAAAAGTAAATTCATTAAGCAACATGAACCCGAAGAAAGAAGAAACTGACGGTAAAACTACTTTTTATCTTCCACCTTCTCTCTTTCTCCCCCCTCCCCCCTTTGAAACCAAGAGAAATAATGACACTATAGCACGTTCAGCGGAAATGCTTTCAGCGGCAATTGCATTGCAGCGGATGTGATGACTCTCAATTTACATATTTTCGTCGAGAGTACGTTTTTATTCAAATACTCTTGTTACCTTCCAACGTTTCTTCCTTTATCCACTGGCTAATGAGAGTGTACAAATATACCACTATAACCTCTTCGCTTTGCATTCAATTTCCAATCAATTCTGTAGCACTGGGCTTATAACGGAATGAAATAACAGTTCGATATTTGTTGTTGTTGTTATTATTGATTGTAGAGGAAATGTTGAGAAAGTTATACATGCACTTTTGAACTAACTGAAATCTCTTCAGAAGTTAACGGAGGTGGTTTCGGTGTAGGATGTTTACATACAGAATCACTTTCACTCCGTAATGAATTAAGCTGGTAAAAGTAGATGTATCAACATCCTAAAAAGACACAGTTACGATTACATTTATTACACTGTCAACAATTGGCGCGGTCGTTACGTAGTAAATGTTAAGCATGCTTCATCCTCAAGAACAGGCGTCATTTCATGGGATCAGGAATGGCAATTAATCCTTCCTCCTGAGTTTTTAATTAATAGTACAGTACCGGTAATATGCTAATAACAAAAAAGTGGAACTACTTATATCAGTGGGAAGTCTTGCTCCAGCCGCACCTCCTACGCCGCAAAATTTGAAATGATGCCACTGTCCTCAAAGAGAAGACCTAACTACTAGGGTTGCCAACGTACCGGTTTTTCACCGGCCTGACCGGAAGTATTGCTGTAATTTTGATTGAAGTCGGTGACCGGTACAAACTTCTTACAAGCCCATTTATGACCGGTTTCTTTTTTCACATTTATATTTAGTTCGAACCAATTTCATCTAGTTCGAAGTATAGATTTAAAAAGTAACTTTCATTCTGTAAATCCAAAACTGTCACCTTTCACAATCTATCAACGATTAATATATTTTGTTCATCTGTTTAGATAATTTTAAAGATGACAGGGATTGTATCAGGGAAAATTTGACACTTACTTGTAAGGAATTTTATACAGTTATTGAGAGGACTTCTTAAAGCAATTTCCTGTGATTAAAGTATAATTTTAAAGAATAAATTTTATTTTTCAAATTAAAATTGTCACGTAAAGATTAATATACTTTTGTTCATCTGTTTCGATAATTTTAAAGAAATGGCGGTTACTGGTAAATACAGGGTGATCACAGAAACAGTACCTGATTTTAAAGTGCCATATAATTAACATTTAATTGAATATTTACATGAAATTTTTTACAGAGCTCAGTAAACTCAAAGTACTTTCCCATCTATCTTTTCAGAATCCTAGTTCTGACCAGGGCAGCTAGAGGGCAGTAACATCGGAAATGGCGTTCACCCCACAGCAACGAAGCTGGTGCGTTTTACAATCTGCAAAAACAAGCAGTTTTATGAGAGTGCAGCGTGATTTGAAACGACAATTTAATGCTGATCCACCCACACACAAATCCATTGTGAAGTGGCATAGAACGTTTGAGACGGGGTGTATTTGTGATCAAAGAAAAAGAACATTCAGGGCGACGTACAGTCTCCGAGGAAACTGTGGAGCGCGTAAGAGCAGCCTTCGTACACAGCCTACAGAAGTCTACACGTAAAGCTAGCAGAGAGTTGCAGATGCCACAAACAACAGTAAGCAAGACCTTACGCAAGCGTTTGCGATGTTACCCGTACCGACTTCAGTTGGTTCAGACGTTATATCCACAAGACAAGGTAAAGCGCCGAGAGTTCTGTGAGACTATGCAAAATTTCATGGAAGACGACGAAAGCTTTCTGACGAAGATCATTTTCAGCGATGAGGCGACATTTCACTTAAGTGGAAAGGTGAATAGACACAATGTAAGGATATGAGGAACCCAAAATTCTCATGCAACTGTAAATGTGGAACGTGACTTACCGATTTTTTAATTTTATTTATTTATTTATTTATTTATTTATTTATTATTATTATTATTATTATTATTATTATTATTATTATTTTTGCAGTATCAGAGCGTCGGGTGCACGGTCCGTTCTTCTTTCAGGAACAAACAATTACAGGTGAAAGTTACTTAGCATTGCTATGTAACTGGTTGATTCTGCAACTTAGTAATGCAGAGATAGAATACTTCGTTCTACAACAAGATGGAGCGCCGCCACACTGGCATCGTGCTGTACGCAGTTTTTTAAACGAGAACCTCCCAAACCGATGGATAGGGCGCACTGGAGTCAATGATCAAGTTCTTTGCAAGTGACCTTCAAGGTCACCTGACGACCTCACTGTTTGTGACTTCTTTCTGTGGAGATTTGTGAAGGACAAAGTGTATGCACTTCCACTACCCGCAACTCTGAACGATCTCCAAGAACGCATCAGTGATTCTGTCAACTCCATCACACCGGATATGCTTCACAACGTGTGCTTGGAGCTAGATTACCGCCTCGATATTTCCCGCGTTACAGGTGGCGCGCACATCGAGTGTTTGTGATTTCAATTATTGCTACAAAAACATTTTAAGTTTATATCACTGTTCAAAATTTCAGCAAAATATTCCTTCACATATTAAATTTACACTAATTTGAAACCTGGGACTGTTTCTGTGCTCACCCTGTACAATAAAATGATCAATACCAACGACTTCAGTTTCCCATTTTTAGCATAATGTATTTATTAAGCTTATTAATGAATATACTAACTTTATTCTTATGTATTAAACTTTATGTACTAAACTTTATTCTTCCCATGAGAAGAAAGAATTACTTCTACAAGTTTTTATATAATAGTTAATTTATACTGGATTAAAATAAAAGCTGTCCATGTCATCACTCCATGACAGAATAAACTATTGAAGAGATTAGGGCCTACTAATTAGAGCAATGCAAACAAGATAACTTTAAATTAAAAAAAAAAAAAAAAAAAAAGGTAACAGAATTGACATCGTTCTTTTAAGACGACGCGACGGGCTCATAAAGAAGCAAGATTTTGTCTTTGTTTTTACTTCAGACTACAACATTTAGAGCAGAAAAAAAGAATTATCTTCATTCAATATTTCGAGAAAAAAAAGTAAACCTTTTCTGTTTATTTATCAGAGTGATCATTAATTTTACTTTCAGAATTAAAGTTCGCGTGAGCATTCACTCGAACCTAATGTACGATTAAAATCAAAAGCGGTATACTATTATTATTATTATTATTATTATTATTATTATTATTATTATTATTATTATTATTATTATTATTATTATTGCCTATATTTTCCACTCCTAGTTTGAACAAGAGATGCATATTAATATACGAGTCATCCAAGTATAGAAAAAAAATACTGTTTCTCTTTCCTTTTCCCCTTTATTCTGGTGTTATAGGAAGTTTCTTACAATTCTGTGTGTCCAATATTATGCTCTTCTGTATCTTGCTTATGTTTATTTTTCATTCTTCAATTCCAATTGTTTTAGGTCTCTCTTCTATTATCCTGTGAACCACTGCAGTGCGTTTTCTGTAGGTTTCTTGTACTTGGTGGTGGTGGTTGTTGTTGTTGGTAGTAGTAGATTGTTAGATACTATAGACCAGTGGTTCTTAACCTTTTCCCACTGACGGCACATTTTCCTGAACATCCAGCACATCGCGACACACTTCTTATATATATATTTTTAATTATAAACAATAATATCTATTATAGTAGTGAAACCAATTAGTTTTTGTAATGACTATGTAGCACTGAGCATTATTGCTAGCACTGAAGGTGTTGACTGGTACAGTCTGGCTCGATTTAAACTAATTAAATTCTTCATGATTTTTAAATTCTAAAATTGCGCGACATACTTTAGGAGACTCCGTGAAACATCAGTATCTCGCGACACATCGGTTGAAAACTACTGCTATAAACACCAAAATGTTTTCAAGCTGTAATTTAAAATAATACTGCCATCTATTGACAGTTAATGAAAATCAGACTCATATCTACTTCCTTGTTAATAAATTGATCTATCTAGATCTGTTATCTGTGTGTGTGTCTATTTTACTTCCACCACTGTTATATATATATAATTTTAAGCGTATCTCTTGTTAGAGATTAAAGAGAAGACTTAAAAGCTGAAAGAACGGTAAAGAAAATAATTCGATCATTTTCAGGGAACGATGAACAAAACATTTTACGAAAAACGGGTGTGAAGGGAACGGAGCTCCTAAGAGACGGGAGGAAGGAATAATGTACTAGTATGGATTAAGGGCAAGGGCGCCCATGTTGTGGTTTCCAGGGGGAGGGCAAATTTAAGAGAGGTTTCAAATTTTGCTATAACTAATGTAAAAATTCTATTGGGCTTTCGATATTCCCAAGTACGATTTTCTCTTAGGAGGTGGGGCGAGCGCTCCACCTTGCCCCCCCCCCCCGATGGGCGCCCTTGATTAAGGGGGATTTAATATGGCTCATTAAACATTTTTCATTATATGTCTCGAGTCTATGATTATTTTTATTAGCAGAACAGTTTACATCAAACTATAGATAGGCTTATACAGCTGTTAGTGTTGCCACGAGACGAGACGAGACTTTAGGCTGTCTCGTCTCGTCTCGTGCAAAGCATGTCCCGTCTCGTGTCTCGTCTCGAAAAAATGTGCTCGTCCCGTCTCGTGTCTCGTCTCGAGAGGTTCTGTCCCGTCCCGTCTCGTCTCGTCTCGTTTGTCTCGTTTTGTCTCGTCTTGTCTCGTAAAAATATGGCAGCATACCATGGGAACGAATGTAAAATGTAGCAGGCTGTACCATGCTAATCAAGATACAACTAACAAGGGAAGAGAGGGAGATTATATATCGAAGTGGAAGATGGTTTATATACCAATCGAAAGCACTAATGACGCCTATTACAAAACTGTAATAAAAATTTTCCGAATACATATACTGTGCGAGCTATATGAATATACAGGGTGTCCAGAAAATCCATTTCCACCCCTTGAAATCGCAAACGATGAGACAGATGCCAAAACTAGAAAACACGTTTTTGATCATTATAAAAGTACAATGTATCAGAGCAAACATTGTTGTCCCAGGGCCACCCGCAGATTCCCAGGCAGGATCCAACTCAAAAATTACAAAAGGTAAGTGGGTGAATTAGTATATCGTTCGAAACTTCTTGGGAAATGAAAGAAGACGAACAAGTCCCAACTCTCTAAAATTACCCTGTGCAAAATGGCGGCCGGTCAAACTGTCAGCAAAAACGTCATTGTAGTGTCTATGGCCACCCTCCAAAGAAAGAAAAAAAACTGAAACGGTAAGACAGATGTCAAAAAAGAAAAAAGATGTGTGTCATCTTTTCAAAAGTACAATGATTGAAAGTAAAAATGTTTGTCCCAGGGTCCTCCACAAGGTTCCAGACTGGGTCCTACTCAAAATTTTCAAATGGCAAATATGGTCAAATAAAGCTGTTGAGAAATAAAAGAACACGGAACAAGTCTCGATCCTCTAAAATTACCCTGTGTAAAATGACGGCCGGTCAAAATGTACATCTTCATTTCGATTTTCTGAGCACGTTCACTTTCCATTTTGCAATCGGCACTTGTTTTCATTCTGAGACATTTGTACGTATTTACTCTTCCTGGTGCAAGGAATTCTTTCGTTTGAATCATTTTATAATTGATAAACCAGATAACGAGCATAAGTACCACTGTTGTGCAGTCATAAACATAAATAAGTAGAGGTAAGAGTCTTTACTTCTGATGGCTCCAACCTCTACTTATTTATGTTCGTGGAAGTACATTATATGTTAACTAGTCAGTTCTATACTCAAAGATGTCAAATGTTGTCGTTTCTTTTCTTTATGTCTTAATTTGCTTTTATTTTATTATTTTTTTCTTTATTTAGATATTATTGGGCTCAAAGAGCAGAATCTCACAGTAGGGGCATTTCCTTTCTTTCCGTTGAGTACAAGAATTAAAGTGAAAATAAACTAAAACCCGGTTACAGAAAGAACAACTAAAATGCAAGATGTTTGCACAGTATTATCGTAGAGCGTCCATACTTGTTCTATCTGCTTTCATTTAATAACAGCTTTAAACGATGTGCTACTTGACCTCCCTTGCCATTTGAACAATTTGAACATGACCCCGCCTGGGACACTGTGGAGGACCCTGAGACAAATATTTTTACTTCCAATCATTGTACTTTTGAAATGATGACACACATGTTTTCCTGTTTTGACATTTGCCTCACCATTTTTTTGGGGGTGGCCATCGACTTTACAATGACGTTTTTGCTGACAGTTTGACCGGCCGCCATTTTGCACAAGGTAATTTTAGAGTATTGAGACTTGCTCCGTCTTCTTTCATTTCCCAAGAAGTTTCGAACGATATGCTACTTGACCCCCTTACCTTTTGTAATATTTGAGTTGGACCCCGCCCAGTACACTGCGGGTGGCCTTGTGACAAGAATTTTTGCTTTGATACGTTGTACTTTTGAAATGATCAAACACATGTTTTCCAATTTTGGCATCTGTCTTATCGTTTGTGATTTCAAGGGGTGGTAACGGATTATCTGGACACTCTATATATCCATATAACTCGCATAGTATATGCATTCGGAAAATTATTATTACAGTTTTGTAATAGGCGTCATTAGTGCTTCCCATTGGTATATAAAACATCTTCCACTTCGATATATAATCTCCCTCTCTTCCCTTGTAAGTTACAAGTATTACCCAGAACACACAAGACAAGAAATGTTACGGTAGCTACACCGTGAAGCCTTCACCTCTGGTGTATGTGGTAGTCGGTTCGATCTCGGTTAGTGCCATGGGAGCTTTGTGGTGGACAAACATTGACTGTGTGTGGGGACCGCGGTGGCTCAGTGGAAGAGCGTTCACCTCTGGTGCTTGGGGTCTCGGGTTCGATCCCAGCCCTACCAGGTGAACTTTGTGGTGGAAAAACACCGTGTGCGTGGGTTTTCTCGGGGTTCTCCCGTTTCCTCCCACTTTTTTCATTCCACCATTTCATTCATTACTCATCATCACTGTCTCCTTTAGCCTAACCGGCATAACCGTGGGACGTAAAACTCAAAGATTTCATTTCATTTTTCGAATGTGTGTGTTTTCTCGAAGTTGTCTAGTACCCTACCACTTTCTTCATTCCACTAATTTTCCCATCATCATCCATTCGGCCAAAGTTGCCTAAAGGTCTTAAAAATAAATTCAAATAAGCTCACAAGGCAAGGACAAATAGTTTAGAAGATAATATATCTCTGCTGTTAGTTGTCTGAGGCTTCTCGACCCTGGCTTCTTTTTTTTACATTCTAAAACATTGAAATTTGTTTCACCAGTTTCAATACATGAATATACAGTAAATTGCTCATAGGTACGTCGAAGATGAAGACACTAATGTTAAATAATGTTTACACGACAAGCAAAGTTCGATGTAAAGGTGTCATCATCCCCGACACTATCGTATACTATCAGCCCACTTGCTTTATAGTGTCTGTATATATATATATATATATATATATATAGAGAGAGAGAGAGAGAGAGAGAGAGAGAGAGAGAGAGAGAGATGGAAAGATATATAGATAAATACAGAGATAGATATGTGTCTACACTTTGATTTCATATATTCCAGCCTTTACGTTTCACAGTGTTAACTCATAACAATCCAAAAACTACTTTCAATTTTAGCATATTTAGATTTGTTGCAATTATTATTAAAAAAAAAAGCTCGGAACCAAATAATTTTATTGAGTAATGGAAAGTATTTGATTGAAATTTTATGTTACTGCACACTAAGCTCTACTTAAAGTGCCATAGTAATGGGAACTGAACGACACATCGGACGAAAGAATGCTTGCGGCCAGTCTTCACCTCCATGGTTCAAATCTGTTCCCATAACCGCGGGGTGTGTGCTACTATGTGGTGCTTGCCCCGTTTGTGTAACAAACTCATGACAGTACACCCAGATTAGCTAATGACTTAAAAAAAAAAAAAAAAAAAAAAAAGTTGATTTTTGGGTGGCCATTTTGGATTAAAGTTCCTTATATTGTCGGGATCTATTCGCAATCATACAACGTACATCTTTATACCAAGCCGAGCGGTCTGCGGCAATAGACCATCGGCTTGAAGGCCCCGGGTTGAGTCCCGGAAGGGTCATGTGTATGGATTTTAACAACATTTGTTTTTTCGTACTGTGTCAGGGGGGGAAATCGTACGGGATAAAAGGATTTCAGTCTGAAAAAAATGGAGAGAATATCCTCCCCAGGATACTTTCATGGGAGTAAGGAATTAGTAAAAATATAGGATATACATTTTATAGCAGGTTTAAAAATATGGTTTGGGTATCCTATTTCTTTTCTGTTAATTATGTTCTTCAATGTTCGAATTTTGATCATTCTCATGATATTTTCTGCTTTCAACGGAGTTCCATGAATATTATACCAAATGTTCTTTACACTTATCAAGTTCGAGAGGTTTTATGCGCCTGTAAGAAACAAATTCTGAAGATAATTCAGGTCCTAATGAATATTATTCACTAGGAAAGGGAAGTATTCCCCTCCTTTCAACACGGAAGCAGAGGGCAATTTCGCACTCTGGTCAGATCAAACATTTCCGCCTAACCAAACGAAGGTCCCCCTGTAAAACTTATTTACCTAAAGTGTTACTATTAGTATCATAAATTTGCTGAAAGCAAACAATTTGAAGGGTTCGTCGATAATATCTTTGCTTCCTTTGTCGTCCGCCCGCCTTCGAAACGAAGAGGTGAATTTTACAACATGACTGCTGTTTAATAAGCGAGCGATTGGTAAAATGGCAAAAGTGTGTTTTTATGTGTGTGTGTGTATTTGTGTGTGTGTGTGTGTGTGAGAGAGAGAGAGAGAAGACAAAATTTTAGTTACAAGATGACATACTTCAATTGCCGTTTTCGGTTCATATAGCAAAAAGAATACCGCCACCAGAGAATCAAGACAAGTGTAGACCTTACCCAGTTTTCAAATTGAATAGATGGTGGTGGTAGTTCGGTTTCTTGACCTTGTATAAATCTTCCCTGTCTTTGATTTTGTTTGTCATCATTCCAGCCAGAAATAAAATTGAAAAAAAAAAAAAAAAAAAACGAGAATTCCTCAGTTTACAGCAAGGGGAATTGGGGACAAGACATTAAGGATGATATTCCTGGAAGCTCATGTATCACGATTGTTTCATTCAATAGACAGAGGACACTTTTCTATGAAGGCTTTTCAACACGTTTTCTCACAAAGGGGATTTTCCTTTTGCAATCTATATGACCACTGGCAATTTCAATCTTGGCCATTCCCGCCAGCGTTTTCATTTTCGAGACACGAGACGAGACGGGACAAGTAGTCTGTCTCGTCTCGTGTCTCGTCTAAGAGGGTTCTGTCCCGTCTCGTGTCTTGTCTCGTTTACGAGACGAGACGAGACGAGACACGAGAAATGTCTCGTCTCGTGGCAACACTAACAGCTGTATGCTAAGGGAAGCTTAATACGACATGTTAAAGTAGTACTTTGTTATGTTAACTATCGAAAACTCCATTAGAAGATAGATTATTCCTACAGGTATCTGTTATTTACATTGTGTATGCAATGAAAAGTATTTATGGTTCATGTTACATCCAAGCTCTCAATCTAAACTACCTGTATCCACTTCTGCTTCCTCTTAAAAGGAAATTTCCGAATCAGGGGCGCCGATTCAAGGGGTGCTCGTGAAAAGAGGAGGAAGTATTCTAATCTTTCCCCGTATTTCTTAAGTGATAATAGGCTCCAATTTTTTCATAGAACGGAGAGGGAACATAGCCTAAGACTAATTTTTGAATGTTGTCCTATTTAACTAACTTCATTTGCTTTCTTTCCTTTTAAAATTTGTAAATCTAAAAAGTCAGTGTTTAAAATTTTCCAGGCAACACCAGAGATCCTTTAATCCTGCAAGTGACCTCCAAAGCCTCTAGTTGTGAACTATGAATTAGAGCACCACAACTAATTTTCAGAATACAACACTCCTATTCCACACATATATTTCAAGAATAAGGAGTTGTAGGAAAAAAAAATGAAATATTTAAGTTTTACATCCCACAGTTATGTGGGCTAGGTTAAAGGAGACGGCGATGATTAGAAATGAATGGAATAGTGGAATGAATAAAGTGGGAGGAAACGGGAGAACCATAGAAAACCCACGCACATAGTGCTTTAAGGATTTGTAGAGTTTTACTTGTCCGCGAAATAATAACAGAAGCTCAGACTTTTTGAATTACCAGCATGCCCTCTGTTTCTGCCACGTAGAAATAGAATGTTGTGTAAGATTTTCTGCACAAAGCCAATTAACCTTGAAACGTGACTAGGCTATACACTGGACGTCGAAATAGCAGTAATTATAATTACCACTTAAATGTGAGTACATCGGATAGTACTCACATTACTTCTATCTATAATTCACCTATCAACATAAAGATAAGAAACTTTGATCGATGCCGCTTCTTGAGATGCACTATTGCAATAACAATGCCAAATTAAAGAAATCTATTCTTCAATGTCGTCAATGGCAAAAAAGAGTGATATCAATATTGCACACTTGATAATAAAAGGGTATATCTCTCCTATAGGACCAGGATACTAGTGACATCTAACAGAAGTTATTTACAAATTATCAAAATTAACAATAGAATCAGAACTATCTAGAATCAATTATGATAAATTATGTTGTTTCTTCAAATTAAATACTACTACTACTACTAATAATAATAATAATAATAATACATTGAACCTAAGAGTCTTCTACAACTGCAATTGCTTATGATATTTTATGTTCTCAATTATAAATAGGACTACTTATTACCCCTCTAAATCCTGCACTTAAAAGATCAAAGAACACTAATTTTCGTTCAGTTATTGCTACACGATATATCTATGTAATATACCGAAGGTTTTTCTCCGCCCGCAATTTTTGTTATAAAATTTCCTCTAGAAGTATATGAGGAATTACTAATTATGTTATTTAAACATATGAATGTATAAAGAGTGTCGTGTTATTTAGATGTTCATGTTACAATTTCATCCTGAAAAATTAAATATTATTTCATTACTTACAACGCCGATAGTTGTAGCCAGTGGCGGATCTAGAAGGTAAAAACTGGGGGGTCAGCCAGTACCCAGACTATGATAGGTATATATACTTTGAAAAAATATATAAATAATAAATTATTTTGTCAATGAAAAAACTGGGGAGCCTAACTCCCCCGGCCCTGGAATAGATCCACCACTGGTTGTAGCCCAAGAACCTGTCATTTGCGTCTTGCGTCTTTATCGAAAGAAAATTGTAAAATGTATTCAGTTTTACAGTAAGTTTTACTTATCTTTACGGCACAATACATTACACGGCTGATAAGAATCCCAACATTTTTCCACATCTACTAGCTTCAATTATCAACTGTCAAACTTAGGGATGACTCGATATGATTCAGAGGCTGTACCCTGAGATTTGGAACACTATCGTCATTTTGTACGCAAAAGACTCAATACTATTTAGACTACCTGATGATAATGTTCTCTACTAAACTACGGTATTCTATTCAGTTATGCAACCAAAAATGCTTTCGAGTTGGTGAGTGCAGTATAACACACAGGATATCTTCGTAATTTAGTTTTGATTTATCGACTTCAAAAACTGATTGAACAGGAAAACAAACTAAAGACACCGTAATAAGGAAGAAAAAATGAACTTTCTCTATAAAATAGGCAAAAAGTTTTTTTTTTTTTTTTGTTGTTGTTTGGCAAAATAAGCAAGTGGGACAGACTATAAAAGCATTGGGCGCGACTGGTTACAATGAATTATAGCGAATTCGTTAAAGCATTCGATTTTTTTTATAGCCTTAGTCCAGTGCTTCATTCTACACCACCAAAATATATAAAATTCTCCTTTTCTGTGCATGAGTAGATATGTAGCAAGAACTTTTTTTTTATCGTACCCCCCGAATACATTCTTATCATTTAAAGGAGTCTGATTTACCAAAATTCCTTTATATATTTACCTTGCCCATCAGTCCGTTCGTCCAGGAGACGAAAAATATCTGAAGCACTACTTGACCAATCAGCACTAAATTCCGTGAAAATTTTAAAGATGAAAGGTTAGGAACCCAGTTCTTTTTGGGAGCCAATATTCAAACCGGAAGTGGTAGACAATCATTTCCGGTTTTTACGTTGGTCGGCATAAAGCAAAAACGTAATAGATACAGAAATCCTAAGAATATCTCTGCATCCTTAATTCTACTAAAATCAGAAGTGGTAGAAATCTACAACTTCCAGTTTCAGTATTAATTTAAATAGAGGAAAAAGAATCAGAAATAGCGAGAAGTGTTTTTTTTTTGGAATCTATTTAGCGTTCTAAGAATAGGTACTATCATCTTCCTTAACCATCTCTTCAAACCAGAACTGGCAGAAATCAATCACTTCCGGTTTTAGAGTTGATTATCTTAGAATATGTTGTATTTAGAATAGAATGGTTGGATGATAGATAGCGAGAACCGACTTTCTTTAAGAGTCCCAGAATTATATTCTATATAATTCTTCTACTGAAACCAGAAGTGACAAAAATCAACCACTTACGGTTTTAACGTTCATCGTTATAGAGAGGAAACGGTAACATAAGGAAAAGTAGTATTATGTAATCCATTAAGCCAGTGGTGCCCCCCCCTCATGTCCATGACGCACCCCCCCTCAATTGTGTATCCGTAGGTGTTCTTCCATGAAAAAAAAATCTTTTCGATTAATTTTTACACCCCCTCAAACATATTTATATAGATTTTTAACCCCCCCAAATATTTCAATGACGCAGTTTGCGTCATAGCCCCCCCTTGTGGGCACCCCTGATTAAGCGTTTCAAGAACATATACTACCTTTACTCGAAAATCTGTTAAAACTGGAAGTGATAGAAAATCAACCCCTTCCGATTTTAACGTTGAATGCTATAGAGGAAAAACTAACATATAGCGAGAAGTAGTTTTCTGTAATCAATTAAGAATCCCAAAAATATACTCCATCTTTTCTATAATATCTCTACTAAAACCGGAATCGTAAAAATCTACTACCACTTTCGATTTAAATAAATGAGTAAATATAATATATATACTCTAAACTTCTTCACGTGGTGTACACGTGACTATTGCTTGTTTAATGTATAACTGCAATTTGTATGTACTTAAGAAAGGTTTCTCTCTATGATAATTAATACTATACATGTATTGAAATACCGCTACAATTCATAGTTCACAAAGTTGCTTCTGACAGTTTTGTTTTCTTACCTGTAAAATTGACATTCTAGAGTTAACGTATGAATATCTTATTCCGGGGATGCGTTATGTTAATTTACAAAGTTCTCTTAAAATATATTTTTTTGTGTGGATATCAACTAGTTTTGTGAAGTCCTGAAAAAAAAAACGGAAATTTGGGGTAAAAAAAGTTTACCATTTTTCCCGATTGTGGAAAAAAAAAAAACGGAAAATTTGGAAAAAATTGAAATTTTCGAATATTTTACTATATAGTGCTTTTAAAATGAAAACTACTTTATATTTACTAGTTTACAGTTAAGATCATTGAGTGCTTATATTTCTTGTATTAGAATAGGGAAAATTAATGACAACAAATATATGTGAACCACTCTTTTAAAGTTAGCACCGTGATAGCATAGAGTTATGGCTACAAAATATACTAAAATACAGAAGGTCGATCCGCGTATGTGTGTCCAATTTTGAAATAGCACTAATTTTATGAAAATCCTTGTTAGATTAATTAATATAGACGCATTTAAATTGTCTTAAGCAATCTTATGAAGTTCCCTCTTTATGGCAGGGAAGTGGTAAAATAACGGGGCTAGAATCATTTTAGTTAATACCGGTATGTTAAAGTCAAATATATATATTTTATGGCGATACGTATCTTCCTTGTGCTGTGTAAAATTTCCGGAAATTTCGAACTCGAAAGAATCTTTTGTTTGGAAATATTGGCAACAACCGGAAAATACAATTTACAAACTATTTCTTCGCCTGACGCTAATCTTATTTGCTGTAACGTCTGTGCAGCATATATACAATGTATTTCGCTAGCAGGAAAAATACTTAAAGAAAAAGTGTTAATTTTACTTTTTACTTTTCTGATTTCTGGTAAAACTCCCTCTTTTATTTTTATATTTTTTCGAACAACCGGAAAAGAGGGATGATCTTTTTTACACACACATACACCGCCCAAGTGCGTAAATTTGAGCAACGACAAATGTATTAAAGAATTTATCATATCAAACTTCCGTTCGTTAAAGAGTAGCAAAATACCCGTTCTTTACACGGGGAGAATATGTTTCATTTTGGACATAAAGGGTACCAAAACTGTCACCAATGAATTAGAACCCCAAAAACTATGAATTCGACACTAATATTGGCAATTTTAAATTACCTTCACATGCCATCCTTCCCCTTTAGGAGTATTAATGGGGGCTGAGTTTGGATTTAAACAGCATCGGAATTGTTAATGTTAATCTCAGGACTCCAAAAACTATGGATTCGACACTAATATCGGTCATTTTCAATCATATATATATATATATATATATATATATATATATATATATATATATATATATATATATATATATATATATATATATATATATATACCCTCCCCGCTGCCCCCAAGTTTCGGGAATGAATTTGAATCGCCATTTTCAATCATTTTTATATATCTCTTCCTCCCCAAGTTGTGGGCCTCAATTTGGATTTAAACGGCATCGAAAGAGTCACTGTTCATCTCAGCGGCCCCGAAAACTATGGATTCGACACCAGTATCGGTCATTTTCAATATATATCCAATCTTCCTTCCTCCAAGTTGCACCTTGAAAGTAAAATAATAAACTTCCCAGGCTCGAACCTCATCTATGTTGAAAATTTTATCGAGATCGATCTGGTGGTTCAAGAGTTGTTAAGTTACAAATATATTCACTTTCATTCTTATGTAATTTGTCGCACTAGAAAACAGGTATTTGTTTACATATAATATTTTTAGTACATAACTTTTATATATAAGTCTATTAGAATATTAAATAATAGCAATTATATGTTTTAATGCATGAGTATTAGTGAAATTTGCCTACTGCTCTCTCTTTTAAGAAGTAATTTGGTTAAAATTAACACTTTCAAACCGATTGTAGTTCCAGAACGACACGCTGTAAACTTACGTTAAATCCGAGCGTCGTTCGGGAACGACACGGCGATTTAAAATTTAAAATACCAAATAAAAAATTAATTCTGTACGCTGTTTCATTAGCCGTGTCGTTCAAAAATTGCACTTCGGCAGTTTTTGTTTGATGTGACAAGAGGATTGGTCTCAAATGTAGGACTGGAAATCCAGAAGCAATCCCAGGCATCAACCGCAGGTAGACTTTCAGGCTATGGACACTACCCATACTACTTACCTCCAAAGGCTGCAGATCCAAGCCGTAAAGGACAGCGAAGGTGTAAAGTGTGTTCAGATCGGGAGAGATTGCGTACAAGGAAAGCCGGTGGAAAACAGATCACAACTTACTGTCCTAAGTGCGACGTTGCGCTTTGTATTGGAAGATGCTTTGAAGTTTTTCACACAAAAGACAAATATTGGGATGATTGACTGTAGGGTGGTAAAAAACAATGTAATTTGTATATATTGAGCAAACTTTCAACAGTTGAGAAGTGTTTATAAACTTTTAAGTGTACATATGTGTGTGGTCATTCAGTGTCTGATAAAGTGGAAAAATATCTATCAAATGGGCCTGTTGCTGCGTGGAACACAAAACCTGCAAGTACATGATACTTTTTCTTCTGATAGATCGCTATTTCTACTTTCATGTCCCAAAGTTGCAAAAGTTTCGAATAAAAACTTAGGCAGATATGATTTTTTAAAATAACCTTTATTTTGTGCCGGACACAGGGCTTTAATAATTTAAATACCCCCTCGGATCGAAAGTGTTAACAAAATTTCACCAGATTAAAGAGCACATAAAGAACTCAGTTTCATTCAAGAGCCCTATTTGTTGTAACAGAAACGCTTCATTATGGTAGATGTGTATGCAATTGTTAACATTCTGTAATTAATGCACAAACACGATTAGCGACTAAAAAGCACAAAGGAAAGGAGTGCAAACTATAAATTATCAAGAATTACGTTTTATTTTCGAATGCTGCTTCTTTTTAATATTCGCAATATTGAAATTTCTCGATTTACCTTTTTCACGCGTTCAAAAGAAAAGGTTCCGTTAGTAGTAAAATTAACCTAATACAAAGATTTTCCCAATTGTTCCATATTTTCCGGAAAGAAACCGAAAAAAAAGCTTTTACTGACAGGTTCAAAAATTTCCGGAAATTTTACACTAGTATCAACCAAAACCAACAAATGTAAGACTTTTGGTTCTTAACGAATATATATATATAAAAAAAAAAAAAACTGTTACCAGGTTAGTGAATGGGATTCCTGAAAAAAACTTTTGGACAGAAAAGTTTTATTTAACAGTTGGTGCAACCCAAGACAGTTGCCAAATATCATGAGGGGGCGGGCGGGGTACTTAGGGGAGGGCTATCGAGCTCAAGCCCCCCCCGAAATAAATTTGATAGTTTTTCGCATTACACGTACAAGAGTAATCCTTCTTACCATTTATACTATTTTATTATGCTCTTTGTTCAGAAATAATACTGTATTTGTCAAATTTCATTCCAAGAACTGCGTTTTTTTTCTTTCATCCATTCTACTCTCCTGTTTCTCTTTCTTAGTTGTTACTTTCTTTCGTTTCTCCTATCATACTTTCCACCGTTGTTAGTTGTGATTCAAGTCGGCCGTCGTCAGTAACACCAAAACTAAAACAAGCTAAACTGGCGTTCTACACTAACTTGCACGGATATCAACATAATGGAACTTTAGTTATTATAGCAAAGGAATATTTATATCGTTCAAAATTATAAAGAAAGGTAAATGTTTGAATTAAAGAAAATCAAGAGGCGGGAATAAGGAGTCCGGAAAATTAGATAAAGCAAGAGAATTCTTCATTTTCTTCTATGAATACGGTAGAATAAAAAGTTAGATTCACTGCTAATTTTTTGTTTTGTATAATATCACATGAGATTCACCAGTTTGCAGTTCTTGCCATTAAATCTGAGATCAGCATATTTCACCTTCAACTTTTCTCAACATTTTCTTTCAGGTAAAAACGTACACAGATAAAACTGAATATTTCCAATTTTATTTCTAAAATGAAATAATTTAAGTTAAAATGCGATTACAAATATTCAACGTGTGTTTGCAGGAGCGTCATTTTAGATTTGCCTGAGGGGTAAGATTCTCCACCGACATACAGCTTCATGTTTTTTCCTAGTACATTAGTAGACAATCGATTAAAATATTAATTCTCAAACTCACGTTGGCAATTGCCCTCCCCTCTTCCCCGTGTTGTGCATAGCCCTCTCCGAAACAAAATCCTAAATACCCCGTTGTCAATATGTACTGGTTATTATCCATACAAATATACAATAACAATATTTGTATGGATAATACATGTATACAATAAAATGTAAGTTAATGTGTTACTCATCCTAACAGCTAAACCAGTTTAGATTACGATGACAGGTTTTAGCCCAGAGAAGGTTTATATCATTGCACTTTGATGGAACAATTATGACCTGAGATAATTCCTTCATCAGTATGTTCGTAGAGTTCCTATAGAAACTAGAAGCAGCCGTGTTCTGACACTTTAAAAATACGTAAAACTGATGGCAATAACATTCACAATTTTCGCTTTTAGTGCGTATGTGTGCGTATTTCTTAAGTTATATTCCAACTCCCCTAAAGAGAGGGAATAATTGATCACTGTACTCAAAAGCGCATAGAACAGTATTTTGTGGCCCCCCTTGTAGGCCTTTCGCGCTTCGCAGTCTGGGAATCATTGTTTTAGAGCTTGGAAGAGAGGAAAAAAAAAAAAAGAATAATTCTATCAAACATATCTAGCTTTCGTAAATCACCGAGATAATTGTAAGCTGAAGAAAGGGGCAAAGTTGTAATGTTATAATATCAAACGTAGACCAGCACTTTTCTTTCTTCACGCAGCACTCTTTAAACATTATCATCCAAGTTACCTTTCACCAATTAGGGTGTAAGAACGTCATACATGTTATACGTAAAATCATCATCTTGTTTCTATGGTAACAAGATTTAATGCTATTTGAATAACGATATCATTTACGGAAAAGATTTTCCCATGTATATTTAGTTTTCTGAATTTATGATTCAAGATAAATGGTGAGAAATATACAGAAAGACTTCAACAAATCTACACGTACACAGACCTTACGTGCATAGTGATATCACGCTTAACTTTTATTGTTTAACCTGATTTTAACACGTATTGTTAATTTTGTAGAGCTCAAAACGTAATATTAACGTGCACTAGAGTCCCGTTTAACCGAATTTGACCGATATATATAATTTAAGAACGTCGTGGACGAGTCAATACTTTTTTTTTTTTTTTTTTTTTTTTTAATATAGCAATTCGGTTAACCTGGAAGTTCAGTTAATTAGGATCCGGTTAAACAGAACTGTAGTGTAATTTCACAAAATAGGCTAACATTAAATTAATAGAAACTGGCTTCCTCATGGATGATAGAGTTGACCGCGAGATCAGACGAGACAATTTTTCGTAACGAGACTACACGGAGCAAGCTCTTATATGAGAAAAGATACAACTCCGTGCTTCCCCTTTCCCCTCATACTGTTCTGTTTAATTTGGTGTTGCTTATTTGTTTTCAAAATGGATAATGGTATTTTCATTCTATAGTTATCACAGAAAAAAGCACTTAAATTAAAAGATACATGCAATACCATATTTCTGTAGCTAGAACGGATTAATGGTATTTGCATTAATTTCAAAGGGGAAAAAAAATAATAACTTCGGTTCACAAACTATTATGGAACGGATTAAAATCTTAACCAATGGGTCCACAGTTCCGACTCTACTTTAAGGTCTAAGTTCACACCTCGTGGATGGATGGAGTTGAGTTTAGCGTCCCTTTCAGCAACAAGGCTATATGAGACGTGAATCTACAGCTTAACGTAGGATCCGAATTCTATGAGCTCCTGCCGGGTACCGAATCCCAGTCTTCCGTGCTGAAAACGCGTACGAAGCCCATATGTCGTATAATCTAGATGCTCCAAAAAGGCTGTTAACACTCCAAAAATATTGTGATCAATTTGAGGGTAAGCTCGAGCAATGTGTGTTAATGGAGGAATTAACTCAAAATTCACGCCCTTTCTCGGTTAGAGCATGAAAGGAAAAGTAGAATCGTGATATTCACATTGTCCTGAAAACAGAAAAGGAATTTCTTTCCCATGTGTGATTGTTGTTCTTTCTGATAAGTTCTCTGAAGAAAAAAAAAAAAAAAAAAAGCAAGGGCAAAACGGATCTTAATTATAACAAGGTCCAGCTGATTCGTTTAGATTACTATCAACAATTAAATAGAGAGATACCACATGCGTAGCATATATACATTCTCACTTTCCCATTTTCACTTCAACTTCCTTCAACAAAGCTTCAAAAAGCAGTTCAAGGGGAACAAAAGCTCAAGAATTCTCTCTTTCAGCCATTGTTATTGTTAACGAAAATGATAATAATTAAACCAGATAAATATGCCAACCTCTCAGGAAATACTTTTTCCTTTAGTTCCTTGACACCTCTTTCCTCTCGGGCAAGGATTTATATACTGTACTGTATGTGTATAATATTCATTTTCTGTTAGCAGAAGGTCAAGTTAAACTAATATTTTAAAGTAAAAGTACAATGCATTATCGGCAAGAATATTGTCATGAAATCGTCGTTTAATTATAATAAACTAATTTTAGTATATTAAAATTAGGATATCTAACTATCATCCATTTTTAAAAGAAAACTGCAAGTGTGTGACGTGAATTCCTAACAGTAAACAGTCACGCTAAAAGATGTCGCCAGCCTGCAGGAAAACTGCCGATTTAAAATTACTATCATAATTTAATTGTGACCTAAAGACTTCATTGCTTGTTTAATTTCAATTTCAACTGTATTGTTGTAATCTAATTATTTGAAAATGAACACTAATAATATATAACATGAACGTGCTTTGTTTAATTTCGTAAAATAAAGGGTCGTATCATTTATTTAGATTTAAGCAGGAGTAAAAGTGGATCTGAAAATGTAGGGGGACGGATGACGTCACGCCGTCCCCTGTGCCTATCTATGCCCATTGTAAGTTTTGGGAAGTGACGTCATATATATTTTTGGAAGTGGGGGAAACTGTGTCCTCCCAGATCCCCCCCACTTTTACCCCTGGATTTAAGCATTAATATTTGCGTAACCGCAAGTTAGTTGGTGTGTATGCTATTTTTTAAAAATATGGTTAGAAGTAAACAATTAGAGCTTTTAATTAAGCACGGTTTTAACCTGTCGTGTACAGAGGACGAAAGGTTTGGGTGATAACCACTAGTTATTTTAATATCAGATTGTATTTATAGTGTTACGCAAAATTTTAACAAGTTTAGTTTAGCTTCACATTGTAAAACTGTGGTCGACTTGCGAATTATACATTATGATTTCCTGTTTTAAAATAATAAAAACGGACAGGAATGGTTACAAGAGGAAAGGATATGACGCAAAGTGAGTCATTGAAATTTTAGGGGGGTGGGGTCGGAAAGAAATTAACTTAAAAATTAACGAGAAACTTAAAACTACATAAGTTTTATCCTTTTATGGTTATTTTTTTTTTTGGTAGAAGTTATAGGACGATTCCTAAGCAAGTATCTATTTTCTATTAATAATAATCAACTAGTTGCACTACTAAATTTCGAACCCATGTACATGGTGAAAATTGCTCATTCTACAGGAATATTTTATAAGTTACCTAATCATACCAGCGTATATCAGTAGGCTCTCGTGTAGCAGAATACTAAACACATTCGTCTTTCTTGTCCCTGGTTCCGGGTGGCTAATATCTAGTTTAAGATATAGTGATTCGGGACTCACGTTAAATGTTACGTCTAGGTTGCTTGGTTGTAAAGTTAGCGTCCCTTTTCAGCATTGAGGATACATATGTTCCGGAAGGAAGTGGACAAATATCTCACATGTAAACAAGATACGTTTATTTTGCACATTGCTGAGAAGTGTGTATTTTCGGATATGCAGGCAGTTTTAGGCAATTTACAAATAATGTCACCAGGTTGGCTACATTGCACCTATCAACAAACTTTGAGAGTTCTTTTACATCAAAATAAGAAAAATGTGTGTATGTACTAAATATCTCAACAAAGTGCAAAATAAACTTTCTTGTTTCGGTGTAAGGAACATGTTCACAGAGTTGTTTGCTAATGGTTACAGTGTAACCATTCTGTCATCATTCACACTAAAATGCCTAAAACTGCCTGTATCTTCAAAATTAGGCATTTCTCAGCAAAGTGTAAAATAAACTTTTCTCTTGGTTTGATATGAAGATCAGATGTACGAAGTTCGTCGGTTTCCTCCCGTAACACACTATATATAAATATATACATAAGATGGACTTACAGCTTAATGTAGAGAATCCAAACCACATGAGTTACTAGTGAGAATTGCACCTGAGTCTCTCGCTCAAAGGCCGTAACGCTATTAATTTAGCGACGAATGAGTTCATTTTTCACTCTCACATTTTTGGTTACATTTTTCTGTATGGTAACAAGGGACGGAAATATACGCCAATTTCCATCACTGTGTATAAACGACAATGATCAAGGGTATCTAAATACGGTACATACCAAATCTGGCATGGTAGTGGCCCTTAACTCGGTATATAAACCGTATAAAATATTATATTGTGCAGACTTTCGATTTCCAAGTTAGAAGAAGTCAAATTTTCGGTCATATGTTCGAAAACAATACCTACATATACGGAACACATTCGACCAGGACTAAATTTGGCACGATGGTAGACCTTGATATACTATATAAGCGTGTGAAATTTATGTTGTGCAGGCTTTCAGCTTCCGAGTTATGCATAATTATCGAAGTTCTAAATCAATTCATTAGCCATAATAAAACCAATAATATACAATTCAAATTGCAACGAAAGGTCAGTTTTTGACAGCAGAAAACAAAAATCAAATGTTCTTTTTTTTTTCGAGTATGTGTATTTTACTTGTGAAACAGTAACAATGGATCCTAATTACTGCCTTATTGCTGGATCCACCTTACTAAACTGATAACACACCTTAGTTTGGTTTTGCAATTAAGATTTAAAATGCATCGGAACTCAAAGTATGAAATCAAAATCTTTAACTTTTACGTCCCACGTTATGCTGGCTAGGCTAAAGGAGACATTGATGATGAGAAATGAATGAAACGGTGGAATGAAGAAAGTGGGAGGAAACGGGAGAACCCCGAGAAAATTCACGCACACTGTGTTTGTATATCACAAAGTTTACTTGGCGCGAGCTGGGATCGTACCAAGGACCTCATGCACCAGAGCTGAACGCTCTACCACTGACTACTGCGGCCCCAACTCAAAGTATGGTACACATTATAATAAAAATAATTTATTACTCACAAACCATGCAGCATTAACAGGATTGGATTTTTCCCATAGTTGCTTACCTGTAAAGATAAAAAAGGAAGTTTAATAAAAAAAATAACTACTTAAAATATTATATATAATTTTTAAAAAATGTATATTGAAAAGCGCATCATCATCTTAAGAAATTATCGCACTTATGAGAAAATCAAAATAGTCTTACATTTATTCCAATACTTTATGATTTAAGTTCAGTTCGATAATTTAGAGAGCGGGCGAAGGTTAGTAGTTAATGTTCTTGTTTCGTAATCTGGCAGTTATATGTTCGAATCCTGTGGCAAACCAACCTAAAAATATGATATCTTTAAATAAGGTTCAGTCTTCACGCCTCTTCATTCCCCTTCCTATTGCCGTTGTACGCGAATTGATGACTTTATTGATATTGAAGAAATTAACAAGAAAAAAAATCTTGTACTGTGTGAATGCGGATAATGGTCGATAAATAACAGGAATGAAGCACGATTCTTTTTAGTTTAACGTCTCACGATTATGCTCCGAGATTAAGGGAAACTGGATGATAATGATGAATGAATGAAATTGTGGAATTAAAAATGTGGATGGAAACTGGGAACTCCGAATACCTCACGTACATTGTGTTTGTCCACCCCAAAGCCCACTTGGTAAGAACTACGGGAAATTTTGAACATAAAGTTTCGAAGAAAATACAGCAAAACCAGGCATAATCAAACCTGTGAATGAAGATTGTTACGTAACGCAGAACTTCAAAATACAGTTGAGCTTTGTTATAGTAAGCAACAACAGTTTCTAAGTCACTTCGTGTGTTTTGCTAGGCAGCCAAATTTTCAATTTTGATATACATTAGCGGCGTTACAACATCGAAAATATTTATTTTGAAATAAAAAAGAATATTTTCATCTCTTTCCAGACAGTTTTTTTTAAACTCGTTTAATAGGATCAAACTGGCTAGGCCGACTAAACCACTGACCCCTCTGGGTGAAATCGGCGAATAATTATGCCCAGGGATAAAAGTGAGGGGGAACGCGGGAAACGCCGTTGCCTCACGTACAAAAATATGTATGGCGTACCCCAACCTTTTCAGATCCACCTTTACCCCCTGATTATGCCAATTTCTAAGTTTCCAGTACGATTTTTCAAAAGTTATTTAGTTTTGAGCACTGCATTTTTGTCCCACTACGCGCCGTTGCGCTAAACATTTTTCTTTCTTTCTTTTTCTTTTTTGAATAGACATTTGTACTTTCATGTGATGCGAATACTAGGAACATTAATCACACAACAATGTAGCATAAATACTTGACGCCTTATGTTGACATCTTACGAATACCGCACATGATGGAAGATGAGTTTGTTTCTAAGAGCACATGTATGTCCTATCTCGTACTACGTACACGTTGATTTTTTTTTGTATGTATACGCATACAGATCTTTTTTGTGTCAACAGATTCACCCAAGTGTCTTCTACACCGTATCGTGTCATCCCAAACAATACCTAGGCCACACTTTCCAACAGACACATGCTTATCACGTTCATCTTCAGCGATTTCATTGTTTGTCACACTGTAAGCCATATCTACTGACGCGATACTATCAGGTCAGATTTATGTGCTGTACTTAAAGAGCTGCGTTACAGTATTGAATGAAAACCAAAAAAAAGCGGTGAAAAACATAAAAAAAGAAAAGGAAAAAAAACGTTTTAGAAAGAGAGCCGTTTCTTAAACTTTTATTAGAATGTTCTATAGACCACTTGCATTTGTCTCCAACAATAAGTTGAATATATTCCAATATACTAGTACATTATCCTATTTAATATAATACAAAAGCATGCCTCTCCTAACGCCAATATCCTGGAATGATATAGAATCCTGCTTAAGAAATTGTAATGTTGGTTGCAGAAAGACACAGGGTACAATGAAACTTCTTTGTAATCAAGAATGCAGACTTCTCTATGCATCAAGCTAATTCTTAATAGAAGAGTCACACTACCAGATGTCACTACGTGTTTTCCTACTTGACGTTAAGAGACGTCGCTCCCTGTGACAGTATTATGTATAAGAAAGCTATGGAATAATCTCATTAAAAGTATGGTAGGGAGTCAGAGGTGTTTTATAGACCAACTCAAAAGCTAATAACCTATATTATACAGCGGGCCGAAGGCTTGGGCGAAGCATCTAGTATATTATATATATATATATATATATATATATATATATATATATATATATATATATATATATATATTATAAAAGAGAACGCACAAATCCTTTGTTAGCTCATCACGCTAATACGGCTGAACCAATTTCTTTTATTTTTGGGGGGTTATTAGGATTTGGACCCTAGATGGTTTTTATCATATCACTTTAATTTTTAATTACCAGTGTCTTGAGATAATTGACCATTCAAGTGTCCATACGTACAAATCCTTTGTTATTAGTTCATCATAGGTAAAAATAAACGTATTTATATGCAACCCGCATGACCGTGTCACTCGGCGGGTTAACATAAATGACAGGCGCTATAATGTTAACATTTACTGCAATTTGAAAGCGAAAAAGTAAAAATTATCTAAGTAACAAAGTTTATTGCGTTCCGGGGTGACCGCAGCGAAGCGGGGTGAACGCTGCTATCACTCGGCGGGTTAACATAAATGACAGGCGCTATAATGTTAACATTTAATGCAATTTGAAAGCGAAAAAGTAAAAATTATCTAAGTAACAAAGTTTATTGCGTTCCGGGGTGACCGCAGCGAAGCGGGGTGAACGCTGCTAGTATATAATATTAAATAAATTATCTTAATTTTATATTGGTATTAATACACGAAAATACGTAGTTTCTTTTTTAATAATTAAAGACTATGACGAATTATAGTCCCCATAAGCTATTTTCCCATGAGCTGTTTGAATTTGTATAATTTTTTACTTGAGTAAATTGTATAATCTATACATTATTTGTAATTCCATAGTTTGTTTTTCTTTTTCTTGTCTTTTATTGACTAAATATTAACAATTTAAATTTATGGGAGGAGGGATGCGCAAAATAATAGATTGAAACTACTTAGTACTAAAGATGCTTAAATAAAAATTAATATTTTATACAACAGCAACACCACTTCAGTCAAAGTTGAAAATAAAATATAGCTAATACCTAGTTTAACATCCCATGGTTATGCTCTTTTAGACTAAAGGAGACTGACGATTAATGAAAAATCAGGCGTTCACCTAGAATTTTTTGTTGGAAGGGAGGGGGGGTCCAAGCTTTGCGGCAAGAGTCCAATACCACAAGCCACTACGTCTATGTAATATATTGAATGGGTATTATTCTGTACCCGAGAAGACGATAAGTAATTGTAAAATACTTTCATATATATTCTCAAGGAAAGAAAAATGATAGAACTAGATTGTTTTTATAAGAGAAAGAGTACAGATCAAACGTAAGATCAAATTTTCGTGTTACACCATTTCCCTGAGTTAGGAAGTTTTTTTTTTTTTTGAGAAGTCTGGATCCGATGAACCCCCCTTGTAGGTGCGCCCCTAATAAAGATTAATGATTATGAAAGGATTGGTGGAATGAAGATGTGGGTGGAACGGGAGAACTTCGAGAAAATCCACAGACGTGGTGCTATGTACTACAGCACTTTAATCAAGCCTGCACATGAGAAGGGGTGAAGGGAGAATCAGTACCCTTGAGAAAAAAATGAAAATAGAAATATATTCTGCAGGAATACATCTGGTGAATTTTAACTTAAGTGGACCTGGCTTTAGTATCTCTAAAAATTTTAAATACATTCTCCACACGCAAAGAAAAAGTTACTACATTTATATTAGTCTTTTATTATGTCCTAACGAGGCTATCTTAATTCCTTGCAGGAACTGTGTAGCATCCAAAAATCATAAATGTCGACTGAAGTTAAGCCAAAAGAAAACTTTAATTTCATTAAGAGTCTTCATCCCGGCGAAATTAAAATACTGCTAATTTTACAGTAATTATGTGATATCTTGAAATAGATAAAAGATAATTGAAATATGGAACAAGAGCACCCTAGACAATATTATTTTGCGTGAGGTACCGTTATCACAAGTCACCTAGTGGCTTTATGTTTTCAGCTGTTTAGAAACGCGAAAATAAATGCCGATTTTCAAAATGGCTCGAAATCGAAAGGAGATAAATGTGTCATGATAACGGTTTCTCATGTAAAATGATATTGTCTAGGGCGCTCTTGTTCCACATTTCGATTATCTTCTATCTATTTGGAGATATCACATAATTAATGTAAAATTAGCGGTATTTTAATTTCGCCGGGATGAAGACTCTTAAGTTGAGCCCAGTCGTACTTAGCTCTTTCTTTAAGATTAAGCACAATGCTTTTTGTGATAACTGTTTATAAATGTGTCAAAGTCATATAAAGAAAAACTATTTCCTGAAAATTGACTGAATCGCACAGTGCTCTACTACCAAAACTTGTGAAACAAGAACAACTAATAAAAGGAACTCAACAGTTAAGAACAAGACATAGAATTCACGCTGCACGCGTCGCCTGTCATGATTCATTCAATGTACATGAAAAGCATGAAGAAACAGAACTGACCATGTCCTGCTTACAGACATGCTGACTGTTACTCTTATTTGCATAATGTCAACTGTTACCCACACATCGTCCATGCAGCGTGACTGACTCCTCTTCTTACATGCTTCAATAGGCTATCATCAAAAGAAACCAGTTACTGTACTACCAGAGGCCACTTGTCTTGCCAGGACTTTGTGCCACATATTCAATATAAGCTTCTGGTTTGTTAAGTTCTCGCGCTTCAATAGATTCATGACTGATAATTTTACGTTTCAGCGACCATGTCACTTTTAGTGTTATTTTCTTTCCAATACTATGACAGGTGAAGGTAATTTGAAAATGTGAAGATAAGCTACAAATTACGGCATAAGAAGTAGATCTCGAATGGTTTAAGGGACATTGGTATGGACAGGGTTTTCTCTAATAATGTTAACACCTCTTCAGGCATTACGTGATACTGAACAAACCAGGATCACACGAGCTCGAAACTTTTGATTTTTGTGCAGAATTCTTGTTACAACTAAACTAGATTCTCATAAATCACGCACAAAAGATAATACATTAATGAAACCATCACATATTACGAATAAAGGAAACAGAAGTATATCAGTACAGCGTAATCATACGAAGAAATTACTTGAACTCTTCTCAGCCCATACCACACAATTAAATATTTTTCACCCAACTTCCACTCCTCAGGATTTTTTCAGCATTTCGTATGAGATTATTTATCGTAACTAAATTGTATTCCTAGTTATGAGACATGGAAGAATTACACTATTAGCGGTCGAGATAATACCCCTTGAAAAATGTATTGAAAACAATGGTAAAAAATCGTGGATAAATTGAACTTTTAAATCTCCTGTTTGCATAATAATACATTAGAAGGATTTTTTGTGTTGGAAAATTGCAAACAGAAGAATGCAATTTCAACTGATTTACAGTTATTCAGAGGCAGCCGCGTAGGGAATAAAGAGAGAAAAACAGGCTCTATCTGATGAAGGTACAGCAGCTCAGTGGTCGGGTGCTTACCTCTGGTCCATGGTTCGATCCCCAAGTAGGTTCCTGGTGGACGACATCGTGTCCGTGGATTTTCTCGGGGCACTTCCGTTTCCTCCCACATTCTCATTTCACTGATTCTTCCATCATCATTCACTTGTCTTAATCATCTGTCTCCCTTAGCTTAAAGAGCATGATGTTAAATGAAAGATTTAATTTAATTTTCATACAATTTATGTCATGATGATGATGATGATGATGATTAAATCTGCTATGAAGAAAAGAAACAGCATGTATCAATTTCATCTGAGATTTCGAAATGGTGGAAGATTTAAGATCTATTTAATATCAATCAAATGTAACTAATAATATATTGTTTCACAGAATAAATGAAACTGAAGATTTCCTTGACTGTGTAGAACTCAAATCAAACGATCACGAACTTTTTAAGTGAGAACAGATAATTAAAGTTGTTACTCGTCTGTGTGGTTATGTGTATGTTCATTCACTATATGTCGTAGAGCCTAGTAGACTTAAATGTTTTCCATGGTACTTGTGGTCTAATTTATGTGCGAGTAAATGTCGCCTGTTTGCTTGCGGTACTGTATCACAAAAATAAAACTTTCCTTAAAAGGGAATTTATTATTATTATTATTATTAATTATGTAGGTACAGTTGTTTTGTTCCCTTAATTATACGGATAATTGGAACTTTTTTGTCCCCTTATATTTTAAATTAAAAATACTCCTCCTATATATAAATTAAATAATATAAGATGAAGAAAATTTATAAAGAAATTGAAAATCTAGTTCAGTATACGGAAGAATGCTAAGCTGCGTCAAACAACCGAGAGATTGGCGACCCAAGATTACTTCACTAAAACAGAGAAATTGACCCTAAATGAAAGAGAATGAATACGAGTGACGAATTTAAGTAGTTTATCAGAACTGCTTTATATATATATATATATATATATATATATATATATATATATATATATATATATATATATATATATATATATATATATATATATATAAAATTTACTCCGTACGTCTGTTCGTTCGCCCATCAGTCTGTCCTTCTGGGAGATGGAAAATCTCAAGATTACTTGATGGATCAGTTTTGGCGAGGATGCGGAGGGTTAAAAGGCTAGGAATCGAGTTTAGTTGAGTTGGTGAGTTTAACGTCCCTTTCAGCAGCGAGGCTATATGAGACGGGACTACTAATTAACGTGGAATCACATCAGCTCCCGCCGGGAATCGAACCTGGGTCTTCACGCCAAAGGCGCGTACGCTAACCGCTTAGCCACGAAGGAGCTCGCTAGAAATAGAGTTCATTCTCTTGTTCAAACCGGAAGTAGATCAACGATTTCCGGTTTTAACGTTGGTCACTCTTAAAGCAAAAACAAAAACAAAACAAAAAACTGCAGTAAAATAGCGAGAAGCAGTTTCCTGTAGTCGGTTAAGTGTTCCAAGAATAAATTTTATCTCCTTTCTTAAACTCTACTAAAACCAGATGCGATAAAAATTCACTACAACTTTCAGTTTCAATACTGACAATCACAGAATTAAAACTAAAATATATATATAAAAAAAGTACGATTTTTAGAATCGATTTAACGCTCTAGTAGGAAAATCAATTGCTATAGAAGTAAAAACGATAATAGATAGCGAGAAGCGATCTATCTGCAATAAATTTAGCGTCCCAAACATGGTCCATCTTCACTAGAATCTTTCTACTAAAAAGCACCAATCTATTACCACTTGCGGTTTCGATCCTGAGAAAATGTCACGCTATACAAACCAAGCTCGTTCATGCGATATTGTCATTTGTTATATTGCTATAACCACTTTATCACTTTATAATTATATATATATATATATATATATATATATATATATATATATATATATATATATATATATATATATATATATATATATATATATATATATAATACTAGGAGACTACCCAATTAACTATGACTTAATACGAACAATAACTAAAATTCATTACTAACTACGTACTTGAAAATACTTGTTTAATTTAATTTCTCTTTTCATTTCTAAACCAGAGTCACCAGTCATCAAATGTTGGATAAGACTTTACGAGAATACGTTTTAGATATTCCTTCTTGCTTTTGGAAGCAACTACGAAATACATGCAGAAGTTTATATTATTATTATTATTATTATTATTATTATTTGGTTTCCTGTAGCTTATATACTAAGAATTTAAATACTGTAATTATAAATCCTTGCAGTCCTTTTACAGTTGTACATTTCATAGTCACTTACAATTCTCAATATATTAAGATACTTTTAAAAAATATGATTCTCAACGCGTGTATCTTAATAATTATTGATAAATAGAAGCTAATTGGAATCAAGAGTTCTTAATATTAATAGTTTTAAATCAATTACTAAGTGCTAGTTATACATTAAATTCCGATATTAAGTTACACGTTGAATTTTGAGAAGAAATTAAGCGTCTTTCAGTCTACTAGTAATCAAACTCCCAACAATGAAATGGAATCTAAGTTTTACGTCCCACGGTTAAGCCAGCTAGGCTAAAGGAGACGGTGATAATGAGAAATGAATGAAATGGTGAAATGAAGAAAGAGGAAGGAAACGGGAGAACCCCGAGAAAACCCACGCACACGATTTTGTCCACCACAAAGCTCACTTGGCGCGAGCTGGGATCGAACCAAGGACCCCATGCACCAGCGGTAAACGCTCTACCACTGAGCCACGGCGGCCCCATCTCAATGAAGTGTGGTAACTGTTAAGAAAGAATTATTTCATAATTGTATACCATCTGAAAATTTTTCGCAAGTTTCCTCGAGAACTGATTTTCCTCTTAACAATTTAATCTGAATATGGACCTGTTGTAGGCGTACGTACAGGAAGCAAGAGCGAGTAAATTTTTTGTCTTGAACAACATACATTTGGTGAACGTTGATTCTTTGTTTTAACGTGTCAGCCATAGTAGTTTTGCTCTCCATAATACTGATGTACTGTACGTGCACGCTTATGGTGTCAACTAATTCTCTTGTGAAATCTCTCCGCTCCGAATTCAATAACAACAGGAATAAGGTAGTAATTTGTAATTAAAGTACTTAGGTGCTTAGTGTTATTTTGTAACAAAGTAAGGTAATGCAACATTATATACAGCGTGCCCATTCCACCGGTAAAACATTAACAATATGCGCTTGTAAACGACATTCGATGTCACCTCGTTTCCTTCTCACGGTTTCTTAAATAGCTAATTGCACTTTATAAATTGTTATTGGATGTTATCTTAGAATCTGTAAAGACTTCGTTCTTCCTACTTGTTTGGCTAATTGTTTAAGAACACACACACACATACATACATACATACATACATACATACACATACATACACTACGGTTAAATATATTATGATAATGTCAGTTTCTCACGTTACAACTTTACAACAATTTCACACTATTTTATTGTATCGATGGCCATCACTTTATGAAATTTTACTCAGTCAGAATACAGCCCACACTTGTTCTCATGTTAAATTTAACTAATGTTTCCTTACTGCGACAATAAACAAACAAATAAATAACCAGTTGAGAATGCTCCAAAGGCATTGCCAGAACGAACTTAAAAAGTATTAATTTTTCTGGTTAATTTCTACAGGATTTATACCAATTGTTCGACGTACTTTATTATATTCATTCAACAATTCTTGTCATGTATCTATTTATAATTTCCTAGAGTAAATTTTTTCCCCACATATTTTGTTTAAGAACTCTGTTAAAACGTTCTGCAGTATGTTGCTATACGAAGACACATGCTCAAAATTGAAAAAAATTCGCAAAATATCATCTGTCTATGACTTACGGTTCCCGAGATATGACTCTTTCAATCTCCCGAAATCGGAATTTTTTGGCCAATATTTCGAGAATGCTAAGAGTGACACGAAAATTTCCACCACTTTCTCACATAGTTTTTGATGTTCTATCGAATGGAGGGCTCAAAATTGAAAGATTTCCAAGTAACACACACACACACACACACAGAGGAAAATTCAGTAAGGAACTTTTTAAGTTCGTTGAAAATAAATCAATCATTTTTTAAACAAAGCCTTGTTATATGGTAGTCTATACACTTCACTTACAACATAGCTAATCAACCGTTTCACTACTTATTTTCTTAAGTCTTAAATTAACATTTACGTACAGAGTTGTTCTATGTACTTTTATTCTAAATAGCTTTTTTTTTTTCGGAAAGTTGACAGTCCAATTTCTAAGTACAGTTTACATCAGGATATTCAGAAATTACATTTGTTTGGACCAAAACTTAGATTTTTAGGTATCGAAGTTTAGAGATAACAATTAAGGAAATACACAAGCTTGAAGACAAATTACTTAAAAGTATACATTTACATACATTTTAAGTATATATATATATATATATATATATATATATATATATATATATATATATATATATATATATATATATATATATATATATATATATATATATATATTACACATTTTATACATATACGTAATATACATTTACTTTTTCCTTTGATATATAAGCAAGTGTTACGTTTATAATTCCTTATAAAATTAAATATATTCTGACAATTGCTTCTAGCAACATTTTAGTTCGTTTCATTATCAGGCGAGTACTAAACTTTTTTTAAAAAAAAAAAAAAAAAAAAAAAAAGATTCTTCTGGCACATTTCGAAAAGTACACGCATTAAACAAAGAATACACCTACATTTCCTCGTTATAGTAACTGCAAAAAGCACAACATGTTTTAATTGATTATTATTTTTTTTTTTATGAAATGGATGAAATTCGTACTTCATTCAGCCAGGATATACACCTAAAAGACCCACTTTTTTCATTTCGGCTACTTCAAAAGGTCACTTTTCCAAGTGCGGACCAAAAAAAAAAAAAAAAAATCCCCGTCACCTTCATCCTTTGTTGATTTAAGTCTTGTTGCGATTATCTTCGATGATATATATATATTACCAGTTGATTTATTTATTTTTGTGTTCGTATAAGTATCTGAATGTGATTATATTGTTTTAGTTTGCCTTTTTTATCTGTACAGTTAAACATGTCCTATATGTAGAATAATATGTTGTACTATTGCAGTTTTTATTTATTTATTTTTAGGGTGTGAAATAAATGATGAGATTCCAATTTCTTGTGGAAGGTATAATTTTGACATTAGCTGGGATAGTATCCATCGTTTTATTTGTATGTTGCAGAAATTCCGTCCTTTTACGTTTAATTATCGAGTTGAACACAATTTATATTAGGTGAGTAATAATTTTCTAGAATATTATTATATTTCTATAGTACTATAATATAATATTCTAATATAATATTACAATATTATAATATAATATTACAATATTATAATATAATGTTATAATATTCTATTATAATATTCTATATTATAATAGAATATTCTAGAAAACTATGCTAGATTCTCACTTTAGGTAGTGTATATTTACAACGAAGGGGGGGTGCACGTGCACCTTTGCCCTCCCCTAAATCCTGGCCTGTATATATATAACAATTTGCTAAGTGAGCTCCATCGTGGATAAGCGGTTAGCGTATACATCTTTGGTGTGGGAGAACCGGATAGCCTTTGTGCTGAAAGGGACGTTAAACTCAAAATCAACTCAACAACTTGCTAAACAAAATTAGGTGTTGAAGGTAAATTCTCATTGGTGGTTTATAAGAAAATCCGAGAAAAAATATTATTTATGGCGCTAAAACATATCGTTGCTGTCAATTAGTGATTTTTTTTGGTTCTATTGGAATAGACTATTTACTTATTTACAGTATACATATACAGAATGGAAGAATGGAGCAGATTGTGTCTACTGCTGTTTGTCGCCTGGTAATAGTGACAAATTCTTAACAGCAACATATCTTCCTGACCATCACGCAATACTACTTGCAATAGCAAAATTTATGTTGTTTTAAATACTTTTCTGCTCTAGGAAATACCGAATAATAGGATTTTCCCCCCTTCCTTGTATTCCTATTATGCATTCACTCACGTAAAGTATCAAAACATCAATACAAATAATACCTTTAATGACATTTGTAACAAAATGAACAAACAATGAACCGAAGCCTTATGAAATATTAGTTATACAACAACAAAAAATAGGATAAAGTTTACGACGAAATCCCCTTTTGGAGATTGAAGGCTACAGCGTGAATTGTACAGAAAAAAATCTTTTATTGTATTCTACAAAGAATATTCTAGACCCAAGTACACAAGGTCAAATTATAAATACAAAAAAAAAAAAAAAAAAAGCTATGTAACGTCAGGAAAAGAAAAACTAATGAAATGCTTTAGTAGCAAATTGAAAGAAGAGAACAAAAAATAACAAAGGACCGGAAGATTTTTTTTTCTAAATCACCATCTATTTGCTGAATGGTGCATTTTCTTTGATATTACAATGCTATTTAATAACCTTGATCATCCGGCTTTTGTGATTTGATTCTAAACTGAATCTAGAAGTGAATGAATGAATGAAGACATTGGATCAATGCAATCAAGTATAATACACTAAACCTAGAAATTAAGTTAAATAATAATAGATCACCACGAGACGCGCTGGAAACTTGAGAAAAGAACAAATCTTATGTAATGTCTGGACTACAGATCTGGATTACAATATAACATCAAAATGGCTGCAGTTAAGTTCAGAATGTGGAAACATCACGTAACATTTGTTTCTAACGGAGTTATTCGCCCCGTAAAAACTAGAGCACAATGACAAGCTCATTACAGATTCAGACTGGCTTCTTCTTCTGTGTTCAGCATGGTTACAGATTTCAAACTGCAATTACAATGCTTTCTATCTACTATGCATGACCTTCGTGACCCAATACATCAAGCTTCAAACATTTTACGTATATCCCTCATGTAGGCAGAGGTAAGCATTTCTTTTTTCTAAAAGACCCTAGCTCAACCCTACAGAGTTTGTTCATCAAATCCAACTAAACTCTAACTTTGATGGCCCATATACCGGCAACCAAAGATCTGTATGTGAAAATACTTCATATTTGAACGAAGAAAGTCTCCATTAGTTATCCTAAGCTTCATGAAGATGAGAAGAGTTTATAAACAAACATATAATGATATAAAAACATACACATTAAAATGACAGACCATACAACATAAAACAAGTTACATACGCAAATATTATAATATAATATAATAAATAAATAAATAGGAACACTCTCAACCTGTTAAAGTATAGATGGTTGCTTCTGAAGTAAATCAAAATTCTTAACTAACGTATCAACATTAGGCAAATCATCTTCAGTTGATAAACATTTATACTATACAGGAACATCTTATACGCAGGCAGCACTTAGATACCACCTCAAATTCCTTGTATAAAACATCGAAACATAGAAAGTTATCATAGATTACAAGCGATCCGTAATGATTCTTCTCTACAGCAACTTCAAAATCCCCATAACAATCTCACATTTTCCAGTTTTTTTTTTTTGTTTTTTTTTTTTGAAACTCTAATTTTCAACGTAGCCTGACAAAAATTAATTTTGGATCATTTCTAGACTATTCAACACGTACTTCTATTCCAAATACTGAAACAATACTCTAAGTAACTCCTTACATTGACACAATAATTAGGCAAGTTCTCAAAGTCTCTTGACGTCCATTTCAAAATAACTAGATTCCTACAAGCTTTCGAAAAACATTATCTACATGCATCTTACTAAATAGAAGATCATTATCGAAGACAACACACACGTCTAATACAATTTATGACCTTAACCAATGTTTTTTTTTTTTCAATATAATTGAAATAAACTGGATTAATTTTGTTCGTAAAGATCATAGGGCTACTAAATGTTTTTGTTACAATTTAATAATAATAACAACAATACAAAACTACATATCTTGTGATGTTATATGAGTATATAAAAAGGGTTACTTTACCTCTATAAAATTAAATTAATCACACTAAACATAATAGAAAAATTTAAAAGCCAAAATCACTTTTAGAAAAGACATCTGAACATATAGCAAAGGAAAAAAAAAAAAAAACTAGCCTATATAGAAAACAGTTACATATTGAATGCTTCGCACAACTACTCACAAATCATGTTACTCCTATTAGCATAAGAGTGCAAAGACGAAACAGTATGAACCATTTCAGGAGGAGAAAAAAAATACGAAAACAAAAGCTGTATATAACGTGACTTCAATTTTTTTTCTCTATATACATATTGATAAATACTTCGGTTAATTAACAAAGAAATAACCAGTATTCATCTTTGATCCGTTTGTTTGACCACCTTCCATGACATGACTTCGCGGAAGCAGACAGTAAGCAATATCGACAATTTTGAATAGCCGAAACACAACGTCAATTAATTAGACAGCAGTTAACAAGCTTTGAATCAAGCTAAATAACAAAAATTATTCCCCAGGACTTACTCTTTTAAGTTTACTATTCTATATTGTATCAGAAAATACATCAACGCAAATACTTTTCTAATTGGAAAATGTTTTTCAATGAAAGACCAAAATGATAATGTAAAAGCAAGCAATTTCTTCTTTGAAAGTTTTTTTTTTTTTTTTTTTTTTTTGACAAAGAAACTTGAAAAATGAAGGAAGGAAAAGTGCTATTGGACAAGTAAGGAATACCTACTAGTGTTAATAGTTCATTAAGAATCCTTTAACTTTAATAAATATCAGTATTTTAGCATTATTATTAACAGCACCCAGCAAAATCAAAATGCGGAACAACATACAATGACCGTAGTTAGTGTAAGCACAAAAGCATTTAGGTAGTAAGCTGCTATACATTGTGAAGGTGATTGGTTGTATATGTAATTTTCATGTGAACCAGTGAAGCGTGGCTTTATACATTGTTGAAATATTTCCGCTTGTCGGTTCAGAAAACAATTTTTTTTTTTTTTTTTTTTTTTTTTACCCTCGCCAAGGAGACAAGTAACACGTAACTCCACCCACTTCTATATACTGTACAAAAAAGACTAATATTAGTAGTACCGTATAAGAGGATAGCACAACAAATTCTAAATGAACATAACTATTTCTTTAATGTTCTCCAAGTCTCAATGTTTCTGCTGATTTTTCAGATTCAGATTGTAAATAACTAAGAATCAACACCCAAAGCCAAGAGTGACTGAAGGTTAAACGTCCCTTTTCAGTACCAGGGCCATAAGAGGCAGGACCTTCTCGGTCCCTGGTGTTGAGAAAGAGCAGTGGTGACAAGGCAGAATAAGAACATCAATAACGTTGCCAATGATATAGCAGAAATATTACTCATGCGTGAATCAGTGGCGGAATAACAGGGGTCCAGCCATTCCCCTACTCGAAATCTTGAGTGGCCCTCTCAATGGCTTCTTCATTCTTAGTAATGGCTATGCTGCTACTAAAATAATTAGAAAAGAAATACAGATTGATAAATATCTTGGTATTAATAATCATCCAAAACTATTCTTAATGAAATAGCAACTACGCAGTCGCAATCTTTTAGTTTACTACTAAGAAAATGGTTAACAACAATGAGTGTAATTTTCTATATAAAGCTATATTGTGATTCCTTTGTTTTGTTTCTATAGAATTTATTCGTGGCTATATGGTTTGTATACGTTCCTTCGATAAGCGAGATCTTGGTTCGACTTCAGACAGTAGTTCGAATTGCACTCTAAACTGTAGGTCCACGTCTCATATTGCTCGTTGCTGAACAGGTCGCTAGACTCCAAGTCAAGCAACCAATCTATTCTGTTGAAAAGCCCAGGAACTTCCTAATGCTCCACTCCTACTTATTATATAAGTGTGTTTGTGTATTTTTTTTCTGAAAGCGTGTTAAATACAAATGGCAGTCATAAAATCCTAGAGGCTCCCTCACTGCCTCCTAAAACAAATACTAGTCACGCTACTGAAATTACAGCTACATGTACACTGCCAACATTTCATTACTCTACTTCATTTCTCTCCCTCCTTCACTGAATTTTCTCTTTGTTGACTCTGTTATTGAAAAACCGTGAAGTATTGGACAGCTGGAAATAACTGCCATAGATAAAAAAAATCTTTTGGTGATCGAACTACCATATGAGATAATAACACCATACGACATAAACGCTGACCCTTTGCATAGTGTCTGGAAATTTCTAAGGCAAAAGAGTCTACCTGCGAAGAATCCATTCCATTAGATGCACCTATTTCATTAGATGTGCTATCACTTTCAAATGACTACAGTTTCCTGTTAGTCATTCAGCTATACAATTAGCAAGGTACACTCATGTCCAAAATTATTGTCGCATGTAAATAAATATGTAGTTGTAAAAATATAATTTGATAACGAATTTGCCCGGTATTTCTTATATTGTTAGTATGTGTATAATCGGCAAATACATGTATATGGCAAATTTCATGTCAAAAGAGCAATAAATAAGAATAACAAAACGAAAATAAAACTCTCTGATCCATTTAGCAACGTTTTGTTTTACTCACTCTAATTTTGTGATTATAATTATTTTCATATAAAATTTACCACAAATACTGTAACTTTTCCCGATTATACACATAATATCAGTACTAAAAGTACCCTGTAAAATCATTATCAAATTATATTCTTACAAAAAGGCACTTATAGATATGCGACAATCCTTTTGAACATGAGTGTACAAAGGCATTATTATTATTATTATTATTATTATTATTATTGTTATTATTATTATTATTATTATTATTAAGAATCTCCAAATGAACAATTTATTATTTTAAACCCGTACTAGACAATATTTGCTCATTGAAGCGGGCGAATGCAACTCGTCTATTAAGAGGGCCATAGACTCACACTTTTTTTTTAAATGACCAACTTGCATGAAAGATTTGTTTCATCATGCATGTTGGAAGAATTTTTTTGCCCACACACGTACCAGCTTGCTGTCCAACTTAACGACTTGGCATTACGGAAGGATTGGTGGACCTAAATATAACACAACCAACTTGCATGAACGAGCACATACACGGTAAACATGCATGAAGAACAACAAAACCATCATACATGTTTACAGAAGATTTTGAAAACTTTCAACATGCATGAACGAGGCCATACACGATCAACTTGCTAGTTTTATAATTGTTCATGCATGTTGGAAGGTATCTTCATGTATGTGTCTGCGTGTATGGGCCTCTATATAAATTGACAAACTATGACTGAAAGGTAGCAAATAAGATACCGATGCAGTTAACTATTACAAAACTAAATTCTAAGATTAAAAGGTGGTAAATAAAGAGACTCAGCTAATCTATTGTATAAAAACTAATCTTGTTTGTTATCGCACCATAGGAAAACGGCTAAACTTATCAATTTTTTAAAAAAAAAAAATATTGTTATCATGCGGCTCAAACTGGATTTTTATCATGTTACTTTGAATAAACTGGTATTCTAATGGGGGAGTATAATCAAAATTTATCCGAAAAATTGAATATCTCACGATGTACATATAAAACTGTACATATGAAACTGGAAACTACATATAAACTGTGTGTACATATATACTCCTTATTAAAAACAAACAGAAACGTGTCTCAGCGTTTTTGAGAATTCCTGTTTTAAGGGCGCGGGGGAATTTTCTATATTTTCCCCCTTCACATTGAAAGAGATTTTGCCTGTTTGTGATTGACTCGTTTGAAACTAGTTTTGGAACACAGCAAGTACCGACTGAGCTGGGTTTATCATGTTACTCTGATTTAAAGGATTTATCCTAAAGAGGATAGAGAGGGTTCGAAATTTATGTAATTATATATATATATATATATATATTACATACAGTATCTCACATGTTCTTCACATTGAAATCGATATCTGTTTTATGTGATCGGATCACGGAAGAACGGTTGACACATTTGAAATGAATTTTTGAACATAGTACCTCTCTCATGCTGGGTTTTATCATGTCACTTTGATTAAAGAGAGTGTCCTAAGTGAGGTAAGGGTTCAAAATTTCTTCGAGAAGTAGAGCATCTAATGGCTTTTCCATTATCTATCTTTTAAAATGCTACAATAACAACAAAAACCCCGAGTTCCAACCTGTAACTTTGAATTTCAAATCTTTGATTTACGGTTATTTGTGATTTCACATTTAACAAAGACAACTATTTTAAAGTATGTGTACTTTAAATAAATTATTTTAATAGATCTTTTTTCACAAAGTTTATTACTTTTTACATTATTGTTCAAAGCCTTTGTATTTTAATAAGCATTTTCCGAAATCAATGGAAATGAATTGTGCTGTCATCTCTGGAGTTCTTTTAAACTATACGTTTGTGGCCAATCCTTTCGACAATGAGATCTCGGACACTACAGGCTCTAGAAAGATGACGTTTTCACTGATCGATTGCAAATTTTATGTAGATTGTCCAGTTCTAATTGATTTTTTTAAAAAACGTGACCATTATTTCTTTACAGGTATACTGGAAGTGTTGAAGTTAGAAAAAAAACTAAAGCACCATATCCTACGCATTATACACCTAAACACTACATAGGGGCCGCGGTGGCTCAGTGGTAGAGCGTTCACCTCTGGTGCTAGGGGTCTCGGGTTCAAACCCTGCTCCCGTCAAGTGAACTTTGTGGTGGACAAACACCGTGTGCGTGGGTTTTCTCGGGGTTCTCCCATTTCCTCCCACTTTCTTCATTCCACCATTTCATTCATTACTCATTATCACCGTCTCCTTTACCCTAACCGGCATAACCGTGGGACGTAAAACTCAACATTTCATTTCATTTTCAAACACTACATAGTTGTATATGGGGTTGCATACCGCTCAGGCGTTTGTTTCATGGCCAAATGATAATGATAAACGAAGGATAAACATTTGTCCACTCTAAGTTGAATCTTTATTGTTTGCAGTGTTTTGCCCAATGAACACCATATATAACTGCCATTATAATTGTGTATATAATGTATTTGCTTATTACATACTGCATGCAAGCAGAAAGAAAACACTGATCATACACGAATTAAAAACTCCCACCGGAAGTAGGCTCAAATCTTGCAAACGGGCCGAGATATTGAAAATGTAATAAAAAAAAACTCCTCTTTATGGTATCTCTTACCAATTTTTATCAAGACGTCCTTCACTTGTGTCTGTAAAGGGACATGTACAGATGTGAAGAATAACAAGGAGATTTATGCTCATATGTGAATGATGCGCTGTGTAGAGAGCGCCGGTTCAGCTAGATTAGGTTTATTTTTCTGTGGTCGAGGAAAATTCATATGTTGCTAATCCTTTCGACAATGAGATCTCGAAAACCACAAGTGCTAGGAACGTGCCGTTTTCGCTACTCGATTCCAAATTTTGTGTCAATTTGCCAGTTCTCATTCAAATTTAAAATAAAACTTGTCTATTTTTCTATTTCAATTTTAGGCGTCATTTTGACCCTGTTAATTTAATATTGTCACTAGGACGTTAAGGTTGATACCCTTGTGAAAGGCAACCAGTAGAGGAGCTACGATTAGCGGGTTGATGGACATTTCAGGCGCTTTGCTATTAATCTGAATTACAAAACGTATTGCCAGCTGGCAACTTCGAAGGCTTGTTGACCCACAATGAGGCGTACTTCAGATACGGAAGTATAAGAAAAAAAAAATTGCATTTGGTATCATCTATCACTTATTCGAGTTTGCCACACTCACCCCAATATTCTATTTATTAAAATACTACATTTATATGTTTAGCTATAGCCATTCACTCCCTTCGAGAGTCTTCCTGTCCTTAACTTGTGTTCGTAAAGGGACTTGCACAGATATAGTGAGAAACGGGAAGAAATTCACGTTTATATTAGAAATGTGCGCTGCGTAAATAGTGCAGGTTTAGCTAGTACTTTCATTAAAATGCGCAATCTAATAAACGTTTAAATATTTTCCACAAATCTATTTTCTCCGAGCGAAGAATAAACACTTCCTGTAGTTATTATAAAACGCGATTCTGTAATTAAAAGGTCGCAAACAAGTTACAGACGGAACTAATAATAATAGATCTATCATTAAATGTTGGCAAATAAGATATGAACACAGTTAAGATTCTATTGTATTATTAAAGGAAGCAAATAAGATACAGACACAGCTAATCTATCATAAAACGAAATTCTATGATTAAAGGTGGTAAACTGAAGTTTACCTTTAATCAATTTCAAACTAATTGCTTTTAGGATTGTGTATTTTGATTGATTGATTTTTTTTATGTTTAACGTCCCATTCAGCAGTGAAGCTATATGAGATGTGAATCTACTGATTAAAGTGGAATCCGAACCATATGAGCTCCCACCGGGAATCAAACCCAGTTCTCCCACGCCAGAGGTGTGTACGCTAACCGCTTAGAGCCACGAAGGAGCTCTAAACTGTGTATTTTCTACACTAAGCGGCAAAAGCACAATACCATATCACTAAACAGCCATCCGTTGTTTAAAACTTTTAAAATTAATTTTAAATACAAGGAAAGGAAAGAAAACAAATGAAGCTTCGGGGACTTCTATACGCAATACTTGGAAGTGAACATTAGCTAACAGATATTCTACATTAAAACCTACAAATGTCAGTACTTAGATTCAACATGAACATTAAGTAAACTACCTGTTGTGTGAAAATTGAAAGCATTTCACAAGAGAAATTGCCATATGCGTGGCATATAAAAGATAAAGAACAATAAGCGAACCGATTAGGTTATTCTTATAAGCACCTTAGTATAATTAACAAGATTTCTTAAGTATTAAAACAGCTACCATCATGGCATGACTGTTTTCTTTAAAAAAAACATATTGTCTTAAGTCTTTCCCTGTCGTTTTATTATTATTATTATTATTATTCCAAACACGCACGACATATAAACATATGGCTTAACAATGATTGTCATTTGGTGGTTACACGAGATAAGAGGACAGAAAACAAGATGTCCTCATGCACGGCCAGTGCATTGCATTGTTCTCATCGCTATGTTCTGCTCCACACAGATGTTGGTTAATTCACTCATTTGGATCTCACCTCTTACTTTTCTTGGTCAAATAGGAAAAGTGAATATCCTTCTCTTTTATCTTCTACTTGTGTAGAACTAGAGATAAAAAGGTGGAAAAGTAAAGTATGTACACTATTGTTTTCTGTAAATTAATTTTCATCTTACCATTATTATTCTTGTTCAGCTGAAAAAAAAGTTTTTTCACACTCTTTTGGTCACTTCACACACATACACACGCTATTACTAGTAGTTTTAATTATAATTTTCAACATTAGCGCGTTCTTTTAAATGAAAGTGTCAACTTTTCAGATTTCACCATCCACTTGCAGAATTCTGTTTACGAAGAAAAAAAAATAGAGGGGGAAAAAGTATCATCCTCATTTAGTTTATTTTGACTCTCTTGGTGAAAAGAGCTTTATCAACATAATTATCTACACTCTCACACTACAATTTAGTCAACGTTAATAGGGATGCGCACGAGACGAGTCGAGACAGGATTTTCCTGACAAAATTCGAGTCTCGAGACGGCTCTTCCAATAGAAAAGTATACATTTTTCGAGTCGAGACATCACTTTTACAGCACATTTTCGAGACGAGACAGGCACAAAATCTTGTCTCGTGCGCATCCCTAAACGTTAATTTTGTTTATGATCACATTTTGTTTGTTTCTTTTGAAATATCAAAAAGCTGAAAATAAATCAATTGAACTGAATACAGTAGAATCCCTGAAACTCGGTACTTCCTAACCCAGACAGTCCGAATAGCTCAGCCACACTCTTGTAGGGCGAAGAAACTCTGCACGTAGATCTGTTCAAAGTCATTGTACAGTGTGTATTCATTAATCTTCATTTTCATGTGTAGGGCTAGTAAAGACTATGCCTTTATAAAGTAAGTACTTTTCCTTTGTTTAAGGGTAATCAAGCAGTTTATTCTCCGTTGTATTCTCAAGCATCCAATACATACAAGTACAGTACTGTATTTTCTGAGAAAACACTCATACTTATTCTTTTTTTAACCTCATTTTCAATAGCTCTGCATTTTCACAAACTCTGACACTCTTCGATCTGCATTAGGTCGAGTTCGGTACTCTACTGTATATACAATACTGCAAGAGCGTTTTAATACATTTTCATTCACTATATCTTCGATTCAAAAATACTAAAATAAATAAATAAATTTCTCTGTGGGATTTTCTAATGCTTATACGAGTTTAATTGTATCTAGTTTCTTCTCAGGACAGCAATCTTTCGATTAGTTTGACGCAGCTTTTTACTCTTTCCCATCTTAAGCCAGACTTCTCATTTTTATGTACGTTTCCATCCCTACGTCTTATTTGCTCCAACAGACGTAGGGATGTTTTCCCATTCCTCCATAGTTAACAACGGGATTCTTGCATGTCTCATAATTATGTCCAATCACCCTAATCTCTTCTTTAAGTAATATTCTTCAGAGTACTTTGCTCTAATACCACTTCTAGTAAACTTTCTCTTGGCACCTTATCCACAAGGATCTACTTTTCAGCGCTCTAATATAGCGCCTATTTTGAAGACTCCCACTCTTAGTTTCAACTTCTGCAAGAGTCCTAGTCTCACATGCAAGGAACTCCACACGATATAAATATACTTCTATTAGCCTTTTCTTTAGTTCTACGTCGAGGTTTCCAGTTAGAAGCTTTTGTTTTTATTTGGATATTTTCTTAACCTGATCTATTGTGAGCTTTAACATCTTGTTTGCACCTTTAATGAATTATTTTACTCCCTATGTACCAGAATACCTGCACCTCTTCCACAATTATCTTGCGCTATCGTTGGCATATATACCTAAATTCCTTGGTGTGGTAGTATAACAAAATACTTTGGATAGTGTAATAATTACCTGTACCTTGGGCAGAAAGTGCTCATACATACGCACTATACTTCATAGAATGTTAATTTAATAATAACAGAAGAAGAATGTTTTTAAGATATGTAAGATATTATTATGGGATAGTTGTTGCTATGTACATGTTTATGGATACCGAGTCAGCAAGTTTGTGTGCTTGACAGTGTTAAGGAAAATATATTATAAAGTATATCAGCTAATAAACCATTTTTAGCACTGTTTATCGACGTTATCATTCTTATATAAAAGGTGAGAACGATAGTATATAATTATTAAAGATTTAAAAATTTTGGTTTACCTCACCCGGGAAATACTGCAAATTCACATCCCGAAGCAGAGTAAGGTTGAATTTACTTTTTGTCATATAGTTAATGAATACAAATTTGACCATATTACGAAGTGGTAGAACAATTATAAGAAAAATGAACAATGAAACAATGGAAAAGGAATCCCATAATAGTGACAATGGTGAACATAATGTAGCACCAGAAATGACATCATCAGAAGATCGAATCTTGCTAGTATTACAGCAGCAATTGATGCAGATGTCTACTGAGTTAAAGCAGACGATGAAGCATAACTCTGAAGAATTAAGTAGACGAATAGAACAGAAGTCGGATGAATCTAACAAGCAATACGAGGAATTAAGTAGACGAATAGAACAGAAGTCGGATGAATCTAACAAGCAATACGAGGAATTAAGCAAACGAATGGAACAGAAGTCGGATGAAACAAAACAATTAATTATCCAGACGATGAGCGATATCACCTCGCAGTTCGAGGAAAAGTTAAAAGGAATATCGGAGCAATGCCAGAGTAATCACAACCACCTGAGCCAAGAAATCAGTAATATAAAAAAGGATTTAGAAGTAACCGAATCTTCTGTTCAACAACAAAAGATCCAGGTCATCAGTAATGCTAACAACATACGTACAAACACGCAATTGTTAGCTACGTTACAGGAAGAAATTAGAATGCTACAGGTTAAGGACCACACATACCACAATAACCCGTGTGATGGTCGCTTGGAGTTTCCACACTCACCAGAGATGAACCCACCTTCGCCAGTATCTGATGAGGATATCATTTTAGAAGAAAGTCATCCGAAGAGTACAGATGGACGAAACATAGATGGTGTAACGACACATCACGTCATGAATAGGAACTGTCACCCAATGGGTACATGGAATGATAAAAGGAAGGTAAAATTAAGTGTTAAGATGAGTGAAATACGAGCCATGAGTAAATTCAGTGGTAAGTGTAACGAGAATGCTACTTCTTTCTTAGAGAAATTCCAGGATGAGTGCAATATAATGTGTATAGATAGATCACAATATATGAAATTAATCCCTCATGTATTACTCCCCATAGATGTTCATTTTACTTCGACCTCACTCACCCTCGCCCTCGCAGTAGCAGTTGGCCCTCGCCCTCGTCCACCCTCGCCCTCGCTAATGGAATTGTCCATCGCCCTCGCGCGCCCTCACCCTCGCTGTCGAAACTTGTCCTCGCCCTCGAGTACCCTCGCCCTCGCTGTCGAAGCTTGTCCTCGCCCTCGCGCACCCTCGCCCTCGCCATCAAAGCTTGTCCTCGCCCTCGCGCACCCTCACCCTCGCCATCGAAGCTTGTCCTCGTCCTCGCGCACCCTCGCCCTCGCTGCCGAAACTTGTCCTCGCCCTCGCGCACCCTCGCCCTCGCCGTCGAAGCTTTGCCTCGCCCTCGCGCACCCTCACCCTCGCCATCGAAGCTTGTCCTCGCCCTCGCGCACCCTCGCCCTCGCCATAGGAGTTGTCCATTATCCTCGCTCGCCCTCGCCTTCGTGCTCAAAACTTTTCCTCGCCCTCGCGCACCCTCGCCCTCATATCATTGAGGGTGAGGAGGCCTCGAGAGGGCCTCCTTCGTAAGGATCAGAGCATCAATTATTCAAAATATTTGTTGAATTATTTCCTTATCGTCAGTGGCGGATCCAGGGGGGGGCGATCGGGGCGATCGCTCCCCCCCCCCAGAAGAGGAAACTTCTTTATTTTATATATACAAATAAAACGCAACCCAGAGTTTAGAGCTCTTAAAAGTAGCTCTAAGTAGCAGTATTACAACCCACCACCCCCACCAGAAGTCCGTCCTGGATCCGCCCTTGCTTAACATACGTCCTAAAGAAAGGAAACTAAACATATCATCGTATAACTTACTCTGCAACATCTAAAATGGAACAACTGTTACAATAGAGATCTCGGTCGATAGTGACATTTACATCATTTATCAACAGTATCCAATGCCTTTACTTCAAAATGTTCCTTGAACTACGATGCAAGCATAAGTATTCAGCCACACAAGGGCGGCTCTCATGAGGGTGAGGGTGAAATCAAGGTTTGATGAGTGGCGGTAGAGTGACTGCCGCGGACTATCTGTCAGAATTTGACAGTCAACACGTTGGCCATCCCTGATGTATGTAGCGTAACTGAGGAATTTGAACAAATTCAAAGGGAAAGATCTAAAGAGCTTAATTTTGAACCTCCGTCAGCAAACAAATAAAATACTTTAGAACACTCGCAGAACACTATTGTTGAATTATCACTCGGAAATATATACCCACTCTAAGCTATAACATGAATGACTTCATTGATTTGAATGTGAATCTAAGTTAATTGGTATCTTAAAATATAAACTGAAATGTGTCAATGTGCTTGTGAGGTTAATTTCGATGCTCAAATATTGTTAATATTCACCACTAATAGAGATACATTTGTCCTACCTTAACAATGTTAAAATTTTTAATTTTTTTCAATAATTGCCATAAATATGAAACTTTGTCTTAAGAAACTACCCTAGGGGCCAATTTGTGTACTTTATCACTTTGGTCTTGGTTCATTTTTGGCAGCTATCATTGTTGGAAAGTTTATTTTCAGTAATTCCCACAATTATGAAATGATATCTTTCAAACGTTGTCTCAAGGATTCCTTACACTACAAATACGTAAAGGCAAATGAAAAATGAAATCTTTAGTTTAAGATCCCACGATTATGCAAGATAAATGCTAAAGGAGACAGAAGTGAATGATGAAAGAAATAGTTGAATGAGAATGTGGTAGGAAACTGGAGAATCCCCAGAAAACCCACGAACACGATGTCCTCCACCACGAACTTACTTGGACGGGAATCGAACAAAGGTAATTTCTCTATCGCTGAGCCACCGTTCCTCCCTAAATGGCACGCTCAGAGCTTAGCGCCTCCAGGGGCCTTGGAAAGATTATCGAGCCTAAAATGATTTAGCACTGACTTTTATAAATCCACCAATTCAACAATTAATAATGTCGTGCAAACTTTAATACGTGCAAACTTTTAAGATTGTAGTAATGAAAGAAAAGATGAAATCTTTAGTTTAGCGCCCCAGAGTTATGTAACTGCTAAAGGAGATGGATGAAATTGCAAGTGAATGATGATGAAAGAAATGGTGGAACGGGAAAGTAAGAGAACAAACCTTTATTTTCTTTAGCACAAATAATTAAATGTGTAGATTAATTGATCTCCAGAAATTTTATTATAATTAGCAATTAAAAACTGAAAGGGCGATCACAAACTTTTCTTGCCCAGGACCTCGCAACAATTTGTTACACGCTGCCATACATCATTAAAACAGGAGTAGAGTGACTGAGTTATTTTACTCTGTGGTTGAAAAGTAATAATGCAAAACAGACAATTATTGACTTGAAGAGATAGAATAGTTTAAAAATTCTGACTGGGGAATAAAATCTTCATTTTTACGTCCTACGATTACCGCAGTCTTGTAGCCAACCTGGAACGAAAGAGATTCAGCTCACTGAAGATTCTTTGCGAACATCATTTCAATGTGAATTTCGAACAAAGATCTAAGCTTACCTTCATGTTTACGTTATGTCAAACAACTAACATATAAGGTGGAAATTATTCAACTTTTTTCATAAGATGTAATCCAGCTGACTAATTAAAATTTTATAAGCTTTATATGTTATATGTTGATTGATTAAATGCTGCACCTGATAATATGTAGTCGTTACTGCTTGTTACATAGTATTAGCGTGTGTAATGGTTGTATGGGGAGAGGAGTATTTAAACGCTAATATTCTAAAGTGAAATATTTACATAAAAATTAGGATAATTAAACATTTTCAATAACTCCCTCTTAGACTTAGACTCTGGTTATAGGTCGATTACCGGTGATTACTGAAAGTTAATGATATTGAAATATACAAAGGAAGTTAGTATAGTGTCTAGCAAGCATGTCTGCTTTGCAGCAAGTTTCAGGGTCGATTTCCTTGAGTAAAGTTTGAACGCATTATGGTGGTTCGGATCCTACCATAAACTATAGATTCACGTACCATTTAGCATCGGCATCGGTGATGAATTATAAAGGGACATTAACTCTAATACGTCAGAATACAGACAGATCGACTGATTCCCTGATATTCATAAGTAAAACTTATATTTTCCAAAACAGCAAATTACGTTAGTAGAGTGCTATTTTTTTCTAAATATAGATCATGAACGGTTTGAAATTATGTTTATTCTGTTGTGTGAGAACGTTTCTCTATAGTTAGAATTTAGGACATCTTCGAAAGTTCCCCTTCGGAAGGATGAACACTAAGAATCATGAAATTATAGGTGTAAACCTGAATGCAGTTTTACCCACTTATCTCAATAGTAATCTATGTAAATGTAAGGTCACTTGACAGGTCCAAATGTAAGGTCACTTGACCAAAGGCTTAGATAATGTCCCCACAACCTCCACGATGCGGGGCCACCAACTCCAGGGATGTAAAATATATAGAAAATGTTTAGAAAGTAGAGGCGAATAACTAGGGGCTGCAGCGGACAGGGGCTGTGTTGCAATAATAGACTATCAAAAACTTCCTGCTCAAGTCCTAAAATTTCACACGGCGTACACCATACTCTTAAAATTTTCACAGAGTATATGTTAGTCTTACAAATTTCACAGGTTATATATGCTAGTTTTGAATATAGTACTACACGCCTTGAAGCAGAAAGTATGCGCAAATGACTAAGATTGAGCAATACACGTTCGTATACTCTCGACTACACCCCTGAATATATGCTTTTATTTTCTTAGTTTGCTTACATACGTGTGACGAAAATCTGGGAGGAACGCGACCACCCAAGCCCCTCGTTACGACGCCCATGATTAGATGAACCATAGCCGAATACTTCAGATAGTTTTGCTTCTTTATTTCTAAGTTTTCCTATGCTTTGCTGACTAAATATCAGTTGTCAGGGAGCTTTAAAACTTGCGATATAGAACCAAATCATTCTATTTTAATATCCTACTTAGCGAAAAAAAAATAATAATAAAAACGTCGATAATGAAGGGTAACAGATCACAGAAAGAAGCCTACTGGACGCCCAAAATAGTCTCCCTTTCAAGACTGTGTGCTGCATATTCTTACACTATATTAAAAACGCTTTCAAAGATACCAATCTTTAAAAAAAATAATAATAATAAATAAATAAAAAATAAAAATAAATAAATCTTTAGTTTAACATCCAACGGTTATGCCATCGATGGCTAAAGGAGACTGATGGAATTGCAAGTGAATGATGATGAAAGAATAGGTGGAATGAGAAAACGGGAGGAAACGGGAAAATCCCGAGAAAACCCAAGTATACGCTATCGTTCTCCACAAACTCACTTGGCCTGGGATCGAACGAGTGACCCCTGAAACCAGAGATTGGCTGTAGCACTGAGCCAACGTGTTCCCGTCCAATAATACCAATCGTGTTAATCGTTTAATTGCAATAAATATTTTCGTTTTTAGTTTTCAGTATTGACTTAATAGTTTTGTAACCGGGTACTTGGAAAACGGATAGGATTTCAATTAAAAACGGTTTGTGGGCTGGCCTAGATAGTTGCGATCTACCTTAACGTAATTATCTTAGAATGAGATTTTATTTACAAAATTGACAATTCAATTAAACCATTAACAGTAGTGCTTTATAAGATAATCCTAATTTAAGATCAATTAAAATTATTGATCAGCCAATAACTGACTTTGATGAAGTGGATTACACTAAGTGTGATCAATTTACAGTGTCTACATTTAATTCATTTAAAAAGTTCGTTATTGAATTCTTCGCCCTCGCGCCTTCGCTTTTCCTCGCCCTCGCGCACCATCGCCCTCACTGCCGAAACTTGTCCTCGCCCTCGCGCACCCTCGCCCTCTTCGTCGAAGCTTTTCCTCGCCCTCGCGCACCCTCACCCTCGCCATCGAAGCTTGTCCTCGCCCTCGCGCACCCTCGCCCTCGCGGCCAAAACTTGTCCTCGCCCTCGCGCACCCTCACCCTCTTCGTCGAAGCTTTTCCTCGCTCTCGCGCACCCTCACCCTCGCCATCGAAGCTTGTCCTCGCCCTCGCGCACCCTCGCCCTCGCGGCCAAAACTTGTCCTCGCCCTCGCGCACCCTCACCCTCGCCATCGAAGCTTGTCCTCGCCCTCGCGCACCCTCGCCCTCGCGGCCAATACTTGTCCTCACCCTCGCGCTCCCTCGCCCTCGCGTCACTGTGGGCGAGGGAACTTGAGGGTGAGGATGCCCTCGAGAGGGCCACCCTCGCGAGGGTGAACATCTCTGTTACTCCCACCTTGTTCACTATGGTTTAAAGCAGTACGTGATCACATCAGTACATATGATGAATTCAAAGCGGCACTGATCGCGAATTATGAAAATGACTTTTTGCTGGCAAATAGAGATGCCACCATTAGAAATCAACACTTCAATCCTCGATTGCATAAATCTGTTGTAGAGTTTGTTGTAAATACATACAACGAATTAAAGGTCGTTAATCCATTGCAATCGGAATCGAGAATAATAGCATCAATTCGAAATTTGCTTCCATTTAAGTTACAACAGATCTTATTTTCCACACAGTGTATGAGTTTCAACCATTTATTAATGCTTGTCCAATGCTATGAAACTCAATACCATGCTATGAATCAACAAGCAGGAATGGGTAAAAATAAGAATAATTCAGATCATTTTGTGTCTGTTCGGAATTTGAATATCCGAAGTGTGAACAATACGGAACATAACCTAAGCCGAGTAAATTCTAGCAGTCAAAACGAGCAAAATAGACAAAGTTATGTAGGGAATCCGCCTAACCTAATTAATCGTAGCAATCCATATGTTAGACCATATAATCAAAATAGGTTTAAAAATAGACGGAATATATGGCGAAATTCCAGGAATACAGCGAACTACGTGGATAGACGTAATGGGAGGACAAGAGATGTCACTTCGCATCAGGATCCAGGTATTGAAGTAATGTCTGTACAGAACAATAATACGGGACATAATCATGATTGTGCTGTGCAATGTACTTTATTAGAACCATACACCAGTATAAATTTAAACTAATTGCGGCTGATGTGGTAGGGGTTAAACCCATATCAGCTGTAGATTCTCATGAACATTTACCTAGAAATTTAAGCGATAATTCTTATGAACATTTATCTTCCAATTTATATGTTCATGTTAATGATGAAAATGATCTTTCACATGACGTCTTTGTAAGTAATTATTCGGAAATAGCAATTAATAGATGTCAGTACCAATTTATACCTGTTGTAAATCGTTGTTGGTTTGAAGATGATACTGTCAATGATGGTTTTAATATTGAAGAAAATTTTGTATTTTTAAAATCCTATAGTACAGCTAAAATACCTATTAAAGTCAATGGGTTAAGTACTGAAGCTTTACTTGATACAGGAGCAAATGCCTCTCTATTATCGTATTCATTGTGGAAAGCAATTACTAGTAATTATTCGAATCCTAAACTACAAAAGGCTGAGAACCTTATCATAGTTGATTTTACCGGTAAACATAAAAAGAGAGTAGCTGGAATTACTCGTGTGACAATAACTATTCAAGATTTTGAAATATCAATCCCTATTTTGGTAATAAAGGAACTTAACGAGAAATTAATTATGGGTTTAGATTTATTATCACAATTACGTGTCATGCTTGATTTTAAAAACCAAACGTTGACTATACCGGGTATACCTCAGGAAATCGTTCAGAAACTGCTTCCAAAATTAGATAATCTTGCTTGTCAATATAATGATATTTCTCCTACAGTGAATAATGTTTCTGTTAGTGCAGAAAGTGGTAAATTAAATGATCAACGAATGGAAGACACACAAAAGTTGGTGGATGTAAAGGACGATGTATTGTTTTCTGAGCGTGTTAAATCACTCGAAAGCAGCCTTGATTTTGCTGATAATACAGTAAAAACTGACTTTAAGGATATCTTATATAAGCATAGAAATGTCTTTTCAGAACGTCCTGGGCGTTGCAAGGATTTTGTTTATTCTTTTAAAGTTAAAACAGACAAACCCATAGTAACCAAGCCCTATATAATTCCATATAGATACAGGGAGAATGTACGTCAGCAAATTACAGATATGTTAAGAGATGGGATCATTAGGCCTTCCCGAAGCGTCCACCTTAATCCATTACATGTTGTTCCAAAGAAAAATGGTTCTCTACGTGTGGTATTAGATTTGAGACGCACGAATTGCCACATTGATCTGGAACAAGTGAGGTATCCTCCAGTGGAAGAAATACTAGCTTCTTTACAAGGGAACACTGTATTCGGAAATCTAGATCTAGTGATGGCGTATAATCAGGTCGAATTACATGAAGATTCGAAACCGTACACAGCATTTAGTTTTGAAGGTCATTTATACGAATACAATCGTGTAGTCTTTGGGCTTATCAATGGTAGTGCGGCGTTAGCATCCTGCTTGAACAAAGTTCTAGGTCAAGACTTACGTAGCAACGTGATAACTTATGCTGATGACATCTTAATCATGGGGAAAAATCCACATGAATATTTGAAGTACTTAGATATAGTTTTAGACAGATTGGAAAGTTCGGGCCTTACTATCAATCTACAGAAATCCAAATTTCTGCAGAATTCTATAGAATTTCTTGGGTACCAAATTGATGCCTCTGGTTTACAATTCAGTCAATCTAAAGTACAAGCCATAGAAGATCTGCCTGCTCCAGTAAATGTGAAACAGACACGACAAATATTAGGACTCTTCAATTGGTTTCGCAAAGCCATCCCGTGATTCGCTGAGATAGCCCAGCCTTTATTTATGATCATAAAGAAAGGGGTACCATGGCAATGGGGTCCGATTCAAGAACACAGTTTTAATAAGTTGAAGGAGTGCGTAAAACGAAACATTCATTTGAATTACCCCAGATATGACGTTCCTTTTTATGTTCAGTGTGACGGTTCTCAACTTGGAATCTCTGCAGTACTCTGGCAACCTAACCCAACTATTCAGGAACCCGCTGTTATTCATTGCGCTAGCCGTACTTTAAAGAAAGCTGAAAAGGGATACACCACGACAGAAATCGAACTTTTGGCTGTACGTTTTGCAATACAAAAATTTGCTCCATATCTTAGCGGATGTCATTTTATAGTACTTACCGACCATAATTCATTGCGATACCTTAACAGCGTACAGGGATATAATAACAGATTACTTCGCTGGTCGTTAGATCTTCAAGCTTATGATTTCGAAGTACAACACATTAAAGGGGTAGATAATGGACCCGTAGATACCTTATCACGTCTGTTTCCTGGAGAAGAGCAACATATTTTGTCCATTAACGAATTTAAGATCTTACAGGATGAAATAGCTACCATTTCAATAGAAGACTTACGAGAACATCAAATGAAGTATCATGAATATAAACAAATCATGGAACATTTATCTTCTTGCGGTGAGGGATGTAATTGTCCCAAGCACTGGAATTCCAGATTTAAATTAACCAACGGGATTCTACTTATTAAAGATTTTAAATTCAAATCTAGGAACAAAATTTGCATTCCACCTACGTTAACAGCACGCATCTTAAAGGCCTACCATGACGATTTCGGACATTTTGGGTATGTAAAGGTATGTGCCTTGGTTAATAAATCCTTTTACTGGAAGGGAATGAGAGCTCAAATCAAAAATTATATCAATGACTGCATTGAATGCATGCGAATTAAACATAATTACCAGGCTATACAAAAACCAATGCTCTCAATAACGCCTGAGAGACCACATTCATTTCTGTCGATCGATTTATATGGACCTTTACCAAGAGCAGCTACTGGAGAAACTTATTTGTTAACAACATGGATATCTTTTCACGATATGTAGTAGCCTATCCCTTGCGTAGAGCAACTTCCGCTGCTATCGTAAATAAAATTTTGAATGTGTATATTCCACATTGTGGCCCTATCGAACATATATTATGCGATAACGGTTCACAATTCAAAAGTGATGTGTTCCTCAAAGCCATGAACAAGGCTAACATTAAAATTCATTTTGTAACTCCGTACCATCCTAGTAGTTCTGTGGTAGAAAATGTACATCGCAATTTTGGTACGTTGTTTCGACACTTTTGTAAAGATAAACATGCCGAATGGATTAAGCATGTCAACCAAATTACATACCTTTTAAATCATTCTATATCAGACACTCTAGGTGTGTCTCCTGCTAATGTGCATAATGGCTCTGATTTGGTTTTCCCTGTGGAACAACATTTTGATGTCAAACTAGAAGATTCGACAATTATAGATTCTTCCAGTTTAGTGAATATGGTAAAAATCCGAAGACATAGCAAATTTTTGAAACGTAATTCACAAGTAGAGTCTTTGCAAGAAGGAAAATATCGGATCAAGGTCAATGACTTAGTTTTTGTTAAACAACATCCACAAAGTAATATGTTGTTAAAGAAGATTTATAAATTTTGTGACATTTTCTCAGGTCCTTATTTATGTTTTAAGGAAATAAATCCTAAGGTTTTTGAATTGTTGAACGCTAAAACAGGTACGTCAATTGGACTTCGTAATATAGATGAGTTAAAGGTTTGGAAACCTACTCAGTATACAAAGGAAAAATGGATGCATCTAGTGAAAGAGTTAGTTGCGCCTGATATTCTTGCTCAAATAAATAGGAATGAAGAATACTGAAAAAAATATATAATACACAAAAGGGTGTCTTTTATGTATGTAAAAAAAAATAGACTTATTTTCTTCCTTTTGGTTATACAAACGTAGGTTATGTTTAATTTTTGATTTTTGTTCAATTTAATTTTCCCTGATTATCATTAACTAACGATAAATTTTCACTGATTTTAATTCTTTCTTATTAACGTGAAGAATTATAATTTATGATCGAGTAAACACAAGAATTGTTTTCATTATATTAATTTGTGTTGAAACTTTAATGTTAAAAATAAGTATTGATGAATTGAAAGATTTGTTAAAAATGTATCTATATATATATATGAAATGTAATGAAGATATATACGAGGTGTGATCAAAATATAAAGAACATATGTAATTTAAAAACATTATTGTAGACGGACCAGTGGTTCTTGAACATAAAAGCCAAACTCGCTTATGACTTTTATATTCAGTCCATTTGTCGGGCGACATTTTTATATAACAAAATACTTTGGATAGTGTAATAATTACCTGTACCTTGGGCAGAAAGTGCTCATACATATGCACTATACTTCATAGAATGTTAATTTAATAATAACAGAAGAAGAATGTTTTTAAGATATGTAAGATATTATTATGGGATAGTTGTTGCTATGTACATGTTTATGGATACCGAGTCAGCAAGTTTGTGTGCTTGACAGTGTTAAGGAAAATATATTATAAAGTATATCAACTAATAAACCATTTTAGCACTGTTTATCGACGTTATCATTCTTATATAAAAGGTGAGAACGATAGTATATAATTATTAAAGATTACTACCACTCGAGATTTGTATATCATATTTCGCCGAACCAGGTTGACGACTACCCTCGGTAAGTCGTTGTAGTAGCTAGCTTTGCTGCTGTGATTCTGGTCCTGTCGTTTACTCTATCGTAACTTCTTAGTGTTCTTGCTATCTTATTATTAGAAGTTCAAATCCAGTGACTCGTTGTAAGTTCACGGGTTATTAATTCTATATTCACCTATCCAGAAATAATCTTGCTCCTTCCATTTTATTTCGTTGACGATCAGTCCTTTTATCTCTCACTCCAGATTTTTTAAACCTACCTAGTATGTTTAAGACTCCTGAAGACACATCACCCAATATGCACTGCGAAAACAGTATTATCGAGTTTTATTGTTTCTCATTGTCAAAACTCTTTGGGGGCCAAATGTTAAGCAACAAGCATCATCTCGTAACTAATAAATTTCCTACGATGTCAAAGTAAGGTTGAAGAAACGGCTTTCAGAAAGGCGAATAGCATGTCAAAGTTCGGTAGGGTGGCACTATCGTACTATGGACTGTACCACCATTGATTGTTTTTATTTTTGGAGACAGATAGGCCTTCGTCTATCTTCAAAAAATTCAAAACATGAACTATCTGAAATTAAGAATCGCAGAAGAGTTTTGTGAAATCACTCCTACAATACTTACAAAAACTGAGTAACTGGGAGAATAGAATGGAAGGTGGTATTTTAAGCAAGTGATGACCATACTGAACAATGGAAAAATTTTTAATGAAAGTTTTGCGTCCGATGATTATATATTCTAGGCTGAAGGAGACGGATAATTGATGCAAGTGAATCATTATGAAGGAACTGATGGAATGAGATTGCAGAAGAAAGTGCGAAAACTTGTAGAAAACAAACGTACACGGTGAACACTTAAATATGAATCTTCTGGTGAGTGGCCTGACTTTTGCTTCATCTGGTACAGTCAGAAACAATATTAAGGATAGGTTGAAGGTATAAGAAATGATAGCTTCAACCTATACTTAACGTTGCTTTTGACTGTACAAGAACAATAATATAGTTCCTTTTCACCCAGACATCACATACTTATTTCATTGGACTTTTTAAGTCTCAAGCAGACAATTTTAAATTTATATATATATATATATATATATATATATATATATATATATATTTGGAGATTGCTTATCAATTATATATCGTGAGAACACAATAGACCTCATGAACCCTTCCGGTACCCAATTTCTACGTACGAACCATTTACAATAGATAATATATATTTTCTTTAGTTTATAAATCATATCATGGTATATCAGATAACAGGTAATATATGTAAGTTCATTTAATTCTTGTAACAAACCGAATGCAACAAAACCAGTGAAATAAGATAGCTTTAAAAATATACACTGCATGTGAAGTGTAATATGTATTTTGAAAACAACATATGAATAACACTAAGTGTCATTTGTAACATTAACACTAAAAGAACTCACATTGTTCTGTCTGTGGTGTGCTTTACAAAATTAAGTAAATGTCAGACGCTTCAGTTTAAAAGTAACAGTTTACTAGATAAAGATAAAAGGTGGAGTTCATTTTGGAAACAAGTTTTTTTTTCTTTCTTCCTACGTAGTAGAAGTGGTGAACAAGCAGGTTTTATGTTTCCTATCAGTGTCATGTTTTCTACATGCACATGCTCTTCTTTAGTTACTTGGCGGCATGCAGCCCAGTCATTTAATTTATGCAGAACGTGACCGAAAACAGGAACACAAAGTTATTTCGTTTTCTTCTTCTTCTTCCTCCTCTTCTAACATTGCGTTCATTCAAATCATCCTTTCCCTTGTATACATGTCTTTTCTGAAGAACATCACCCATACAAAAAACGTAAATGGGACAAAGCCATCAAAACAATACTTTTTTTTTTCAAAGTTCTTTTGAAAGAACAAACCTTTTCTATGCTAAAATGTTCCTCTATACTGATTTCTTTTGCTTTTTCGACAGTGTATGAATAGGAGTACCCTCCTACAAGTAAAGACTTACATATTCTTTACAAATTCTTTAAAACTCATAATTTGTGTTATTCATCTGTACAAGTCCCTGATGGCTGGATATTCGTCTCTTTTAAATGCTAAGACAGCTTCCATTCACTGTCAAGAATAAAATGGATTCAAATAAGAAATTACTCGCTTGTAATTTTAGAATCATGTCAAGCATCCACCTATATTTTCTTCATATTTTCCCAAATAATTTAGTAATTAAATGTCAGAATTTTTGCATTGCGTAGGAAGGCATTCTTAATTGTCAATATTATCATCGTAAGTTTTTAGTTATCACTAGCACACTCACTAGACACAAATTCGAAATCTCCGTGCACTAGGGTAACCTCTTAATTTTAGTGTAAAAATTACATGCGCTAGTAACGTTCATCTTGTCTCTTAAAAGGTACTATAAGACTACATTCTATCACCTATTTCAGAATGCTATATCTTAAAATAGCGTACTAACCAGTTTCCCTATATTTAAATATCCCCAACATGATCCTTTACTCCTCCATTCATAATTGAGTTTTCAGTTTTATCTACATAATTTTCACCATTCTCCATAAACACATGTGAAAGTCCTCTAGTTAGTTGTAATAATATTCGAGTCCCTATACTTCTCCATGCAATATAATATTTCATACCCCATATTATATTCTGTGCCAGGGAATGTCTATTTTCCGCAGAAATAAACTAACTGTGCTAAAAAAAAAAAAAAAGGATGATCTGATTGCTGAGATATATATATTGCTGAAGATTAAATTTTATGCGGCAGTTACTTATGCATAGAGAATCGAATATTTTTCATTAATTTTGCAACTCTGAGAAACTAAGAGTAAGCTCTTACCAGGGTTTTTTTTTTTTTTTTTGTTTGTTTGTTTTTGTTAAACTTCATTTATTAAATCCACTATAGCCTCATAACATCTCCACTATTTTTGTTCTGCCAACTATTTCCATAATTTTTGCTTTTTTAGTTTCGCTGACTTTCACTGGCATTCATGGTTTTGGTGAGCCCTGAATCGTTTGTTCGCAATAATAATAATAATAATAATAATAATAATAATAATAATAATAATAATAATAATAATAATAATAATAAATTTGTAGACTGAATATAGAATCCGTGCCAAGTGCTAAAAATGGAAAAGTTCGGTTTAACGTAAAAATGTGGCCTATGTGATTAAAACTAATCAGTGTAAAATTGGCTATCTAGTATTCACTGTGGAAGTAGTTCAAATAATCCCCAGAAGAATGCGCGTGTCTATATGTTCATCAGTTCTGAAGTAACATCTGGGCTGTTGAGTCAATATTCTCATTTTGGCACTTAGCACGGATTTTATATTCAGTCTACAATTGATACCCCTCCCCCTTTTTTTAAAAAAAAAAATTGCATACATCATGAAAAGATGATCACAGTGTTCTAATTTCTCAAAATTTGCTTACTGAGCTAGATGTAACTGGTGAGTAACAAAAGCCTACAACACAAAATATCTTCCTTAAGTCAACATTGAATCTATTGTGTATTCTTTCTGTGATTTACATTGTATGATGCAAATAATACTATAATCCTATGCTACTCTTCCATTGCTAAATTATAAGAAAATAATAAAGTCATACTTTCTTGCATACGTGTTATAATAATTCCGTGTCTGGATGTGCATAATATAGATATTTATACTGTATTTAGACCCTGTTTCACTATACAAAAGGAAATCCCAATTTACATGTATTAACAATGGGGCATATTTTACGCAACACTCAGATACAGTACATGCTTACATTTCACTCAGGCATAAAAGAAAGAATCAAAACTTAATGAGGAAACCGACAACATCTGTCCAACTGTAAGATGCAGCCGCTGTACTAGTTCTCATTCTACTTTTTAAGTATAATTCTCACATCAGTGGATCCCACTAACAAAAAGAAACAGATGAAGTACAGAGAGAGAGAGAGAGAGAGAGAGATAAATAGAGAGTGGGGGGGTAATGGAACACGCATTATAAGTCATAAATACTTCAAACCACAAACACACGAAAATATCGTATTATCAGTCGTCTTTCCATATCAATCAGTCATTGATTTTAGCGAATCTTCGAAGTACGCACCGCATTTACTTAACATTTAGCAGATTTTCCTTGACCTCAAATTAACGTTTAACTTTTTTCCCCCATGTATTTTCCGCGAATTATCATTCTAAATGACAATTAGTAAAAATGCTTTCCGAATGATTACCCCAACCTCAATTACCAATATTTCGAAAGCATTGCACATACAAATATTTCAAATGCATACTAAACGAATCAAGTTTAACGTAGATTCAAAAGGTCAATTAAGATGCGTACGATATATGCTGGTTAATTATTTTAAGAGAGACATTAAATGATGGGCGAAAATCCTAAAGCTCAATATTACACTACGAGTAGATATGCATAAAATATTGTAAGACCACACTAACGTTTTATTTTACAAGTTTAAAATAATAATAATAATAATAATAAACATATATCATCAACTTAAAATCAAGTTTCCTTCTTATACAAGTACTAGTGTCAATTACTCGCTTCGCTGGGTTAAAATAAGAAATATTAGTGATGTGTTCAGTTAGTCATTGTTTACTATTACTAAAGCGCTCTCTGATAACAGCCATTTTCGATCATTTTTATATATATCTACAACGGTATGTTGTATATTTTTACTTGTAACAATTATTAACTTGTAATTTTGGGCTATAATGTGTTTTGAATATTTTAAATATATATTAGGCAGGTTCTGCTAATAGAAGAAGAGAAAGAAAAAGAAATAATATAGTTATAATGTTAATATATAAAAGGATTATTCAAATGTTTTTATGTAATCTAAATCTCAATGTCGTCTTCATGACAACAAAAATAAATAGAATTATTGAGTGAGTTAAGCAGACATATTAAAAATAAGTGTAGGAGTAAAATGTACTCTTCTCCATTATATTTATTAAATCAAGTGAATAAAAGGTAATTGGTGTATTTTAATGGCTCAATATTAATGTGATGAAGAACCAGTATCGTTATATATCTTCCCCACGATGCACCGTTAAAGTGAAGTGATTAAAAAAAAAATTCCAGGTCTGAACCTCATCTATGTTGAAAATTTGTTCGAAATCGATCGGGTGGTTCAAGAGATATGAAGTCACAAACATAATCACTTTCATTTTTGTTTATATAAATAGGTTAATAAGCACTTAGATATAAGAATCATCATGTTTTCCGATTTATGAACAGTGCTGTCCACTAGACGAAAAATTCCTGATATCGTCTCGAAAACGAGATGAGAAGTACACCTTCAGATTCGAGACGAGATCAGAAATTTCTCGAATCTCGCAGGCAACACTAGTTCACCCAATTCTTAGATCTCAAACACTGTTTTAGTGTTACATTATTGATAGTAAAAAAACTACACATTCATTAGTGATTGTACAAACACGTAAAGACAGAGCATTATCAACGTTTACAGGTATGCAAGTACGATTACACAATATACTTCAATAATAAATATAGTTAAAATGTTATACCACACTCTTTATGGATATCTTCCACCACGCGGAAGAATTATGATAATTTCTAGATGAAATTAAGAAGAAAATCAGGACAGATTTTGTACATAAATTTACAAAACGAAAGAAGATTTTTTTTTTAGACGAGACGAGAAAACCTATCCGAGAATCGAGATGTGAAATAATGATGTCTCGTTTTGTCTTGTACGCAACACTAGTTATGTAAGTTAAGCCATTTAGGTAGAAAAAAAGTGGTTTCGACCTTACTCTTCCCGCAGTTGCTGATCATCTTACGCATAATAGTTCCACGTTGGACTGTTTTCAACGTAAGAATAAAGAGTGTCCAAGTCTTCCCCCGAAATAAATAAATTGAACTGCAATTGTAAGCCCTTATATCTTTTCCTACTATTTCATTTTCAGTTTGTGTATATGCCAATTAATGCCAAAGGGAAATTACTTTCCTGCCATTTTAGTGTTTTATACAAACAATTTAAGTACAAACAAAAGTGCACAAAACTAATCACTACCTCCTAGCTCATTATATTATTATTATTATTATTATTATTATTATTATTATTATTATTATTATTAGTAGTAGTAGTAGTAGTAGTAGTAGTAGTAGTAGTAGTAGTAGTAGTAGTAGTAGTAGTAGTAGTAGTAGTAGTAAAAGTAGTAGTAGTAGTAGTAGTAGTAGTAAAAGTAGTAGTAGTAGTAGTAGTAAAAGTAGTAGTAGTAGTAGTAGTAGTAGTAGTAAAAGTAGTAGTAGTAGTAGTAGTAGTAGTAGTAGTAGTCAAAAAATGTCAAATGACTTCCTCTTTTGTCAGTAAATTATAGTACATTTGGGATGGAACATTAAGCTAAGGCAAGCTTACCAAATACATTCAACTTTGAGAAAGCTCCAAAAATTCTCCTGTATTTTCTACAAATTGACACCTAGTTAAATATTCTCGTTAGACTCAGAAATTGCTAAATGCGTACTCACTTGTGATGTCTATGCATTAATTACCCTATATAATGTGTACTCAGCCTTATAAGAGCATTGGCTAGTTTAGACAGCGAGCTTTTTTGGATAAAAAAATCCAACATATTTCAATCAAAAATTTTCCTGTATGCCTTATATGTGGAGAACTACATACAACATAGCCAAATCCACGATACGAAAACTTGATTTAGGGGTAGTTCAAAATTTTGTGACCCTTGATTCAAAAACTAATTATTGGCCAAGATCGCAATCTTTTGATGCATTTTTGGATTATTCCTAAAATTTTTGGCCAAGATAGTAATCTTTCGATCCATTTTTTGGATCATTCCTAAAATTCTTGTTCGAACATTAAAATACTATGTACTACTAAACATATATTTATTTATTTTCTCATCTTCGCAGTACTTTTTTAAAACTAAAAATACTAAGTAAGATTGAATGAACAATCTTAAAGAGCTTTATCCATATTAACCTCAAATGTTTCAGGAACAACATACTTTCTTTGTTTTCATAGACAATACAACACCACAGTACAGTTCAATGAAAGAATAAAAACTGAAAAAAAAATGAGTGGATTTCAGAAGTCATAATAGTGCATCATATGCATATATGAATAATGCATAATGAAGACAAATAGTTGTTTTTTATTTCCGGTACAAAGATTACGATTTTTAACAAAAGCTGTTAATATATTATATTTTCCGCTTTGGTTGGAAAACAAGTGAAGTTGAAGATACGCTACAGTTGGTTGTTATTATTATTTACTTTTTTTCGAAGTTACAAAGCGAAACTACTTTCGTTATGGACTGGCAACTTCTCGTAAAGCTAGTCTAGTCCGTTGATCCCACAAGAAAAGCTGCTTTACTACAGGCGACTTCCAGAAGCAATCCCTGCTGTCTTCATTGCATTTGCAAAAGATGAAAAAAATATTATATAAATAACTGCCATACGCCTCTTTCCTTTTCATTCGCAACTACATGTTAATTGAGTGCCAGTTATTTCCTGTCTAGAAAGACATTGCACTCATTCAAAAGCCTCGAGGAAGCAAGTAATCATAGGAAATGGTGTAATAAAAAAGGTGGTAGTTTTTGCCTAGTCAAAAAATATAAAGAGCTAAAATGATTATATCAGAAAAATGATTATGTATCGGGATCTCGAGCTTACATGTTAGTGGATAGATCACAGATATGTTCTCTGACTTAACCTCGCTTTAAAAAAAGAAAAAATCTGTGGGGTCACGTTAACTTTCTGCTGTATTCCAAAAAACGAAATCTGAAAGACTGTATTGTTGAGTGCAATGCTGAATCCAAAGGTTATTTTGGACTAACCTCACTCAAATTCACGCTCACATCATTTCGATTTCACACTCAACATCTTTCCGACATCACGCTCACTCGATCTCACACTCAACATCCTTCCGGCCTCACGCTCACAATATCCTTTCGACATCACACTCACTCAACCTCACCTCATATCATATATATATATATATATATATATATATATATATATATCTCGACATCACGCTCACATAATCATCGACATTCACTCGACTTGACGTTCGCATCGTGATTTAAAACTCGCACTCATTCAACCTCACGCTCACTTCGTGAAGGTGAGGTAAAGTGAGTGTGAGTTCCGAACTCATGAGTTCTGACCTCATGAGTTCGGATACCTTTGCTTGAATCGAACCACTGCACCTACGCACAGTGGTAGCAAATTTAGTTAAATCACGTGAGGACACCAGAAAATAGGTGGAAAAATTAATTCCAGTACGAAAAACCAAATACACTACCGGTGTAACTTGAATAATATTGATTTGCAAAAAGAAAAAAAAAAAGAAGTGTTACAATCATGTTTATAAGCATTTTCAGATGTTGCTTCACGTGTCACACGCCGATGAAAATTGTACCTTGTATCCTAGATGGCTGATTTCAAAATCAAGATTAAGATTTGTGACTCCATGACGTCATAGATAACCTACTAACGAGGAACTTGAAAACTTTTGTAATTTACGAGCTCAACCGAAGTCATCCAATCTGGATCAAACTAGGCACGGTGATAGAAATTTATCTGCTATACAAGCTTGTGCAATATTACAGTGTGCAGATATTTTTTCCTGTAGCTGTAAAGTGAAAATTAAATGAAATGCTATTCTTTACGATTAAGTTTCTAATTAATCATAATAGTTTACAAGTATTTTATAAATATAATTTTATTGCACTGTTTTGAAAATACAACACAAAACTGCGTTAAAATTTCTGCTAATATGTCCACAATGTATGATATCTCAGATCGAATGCTGACGAACTTGGTGAGCTTTTAATTGTGGGTCTATTTTCCGATCTGACCATTTTCTTCCCCCTCCTAATAAGTACACTAATATAATATATGAGTATGTCCTGAGTGCAAGTTGCTACTGGTCTTCATTATATAGATATTATTATTATTATTATTATTATTATTATTAGAGTACAACAAAGATGTTCATTTTGCCAGCATGTCATTTCCCATACTGTATGAATAGAGGGAAGAAAAGAATTTTCATGAAGAAAAGGAAGAAAAAAAAGAGGAAAAAACGTGTGACACTCATAATAACCAGAAGTCACAATAATATCTACCGGGTTTGTTCTTGTTGAACTTCCTTCTATACGACTATGAGAGAGAAGAGTTTTTTTTTTTTTTCACTGTTTAGTCTCCGGAGGATATATACCATTTGCCATGAAAGTTTAAAGAATGAACAATTTGCTATCAGTTCTTGAACGAAGGTAAAAACATGTGTAATAGAGTAGCAGTATTCGTATTATGGAAGAACGATTGGAATTACACCAGTTCGGAAAAATGTAAAAAAAAAAAAAAAAAAAAAAAATGATTAGAGTTAAGAGTGTGTATAAGTGATGAAATCGTTAAGACAACCATGGCAGAAATATTTAATATTTTTCTTCTTTCTTCAGTTGCAGCTGACAGGTAATTGGTAATTGAGACAAGAAACCTATAATAGTATAGTATCAGTGCAGCATGATGTACACAATTAGAGGAAAGAATTTTCATGCTAGAAAAGTACTTAAATAAGGGTAAGTTACAAATTCCACAGCGGCACGCTATGCAGAGGGACATCCTGAGCTGAGAACTCCAAAATCAATCATTAAAAAGTCTGTATGATAAATTTAAGAAAGCTGGAAAGCTTGTGAGATACTCCCCAAATGTGGCAAACCAATGGTTCACACTGAGGACAAATTTACGGATGTTACTGCAGCAATGAAGAAAAGTGTCGCCATAGGTTAACTTTTTGATCATTTTATATTATATAGGGTGTTTCAAAACAACACCGACAACGTTTGGGAAGTGATCACTGACACCAAGATAAGGCAAAAACTGTAGACAAACCTGGGTGCATAATTGCTTCCTTTCGGAGTTATAGGCTGCCGAAAACATGAAAAATTGAATTTTAAAGGCCAATAGCTTCAATACTATGAGATCTACTATGAGAACTAGTACATGTCCTATTCAAATATCCATGTTTCAGAATCCTGCGGTACTTTGGCAACAATTTTTATTGAGGTAGTACTTATATGCCTGTAGCCAAACTCCCTCTATAAAAATTGTTTCGTGAGTACCTTAGGATTCTCATGTATTTTTGGCTAGCCCACATATTAGTTCCTAAATGAAGTCTTGACCCGACTACGGTAGGTCCAATAGTTTTGGAGCTATGGACCTTTAAAATTCATTTTTTCATGATTTCGGCAGCCTATAACTCCGAAAGGAAGCATTTGTGCACCCAGGCTGGTCTATACTTTTTGTCTTATCTCGGTGTCAGGAATCACCTCCCAAACGTTGTCTGTTTTTTTGAAACATCCTATATTATAATATATATATATATATATATATATATATATATATATATATATAAAGCATTATGTGGTATTATTCCAGATTGGGCTGAGAAACAGTTTCTGTTGTCTAGTTAAGGGTTAATAACCAATTTCCATATCGAGGCGGCGAAGGAACGCAATTAATTTGGAGAATAACAAAGTAAAGTTTAAGAAATTGTGAAACTGGAAAGATTTGTGTGTGCGCTGTAATTTTTTTTCTTTAAAAATTGAAGACTTAAATGTTTTCCTCCTGTATCCCTAGTTCAATACCTCCTATGTGTACTCTCTGTTTACATCCAGACCACATTATCACAAATGGAAAATAACCACCGTAAAGTAATTTTTTGGATTTTAACTCTTAACTGAGATAATAGCCATTTCCATCTTCAAGTATCATTTCCCGATTATTCATTGTTTTCTAAGATAAAAATAAACGTATATTGATAAGGATTGTATTTAATCAAAACTACCGTGGTACTTGAAAATGCATATTTTATACATATAAAATAAACATCTGATAATGTGTATTGTTTCCTAAGCAAGAATCTTATTGCATTTCACAAAGTATTCTGGAATGCAATCATAAAAATGAGTAATGTCGTCATGACAATGGAATTCGAACTTGTTATTGGATAAGTAACGTTCTTGGACGTCAACAAGAACTTAACTGAAGGTTTTCCATATCTCATTTTAAAATAGCTTAACACGTAAAAATTTAGCTCGTATGTATTTCTGATTTCCAAAGCAGAATTGACTTAATGAAAGACAATAGTTGCTACCACAATTGTTTTATCTATATATTTAAACGAACTAGTCTCATTTCACATTTATGAGACTGCGATAAATCACGTTAATATTTATTGGTTTTCCAAACTAAAAGGTCTTTTCAGAAGTGATAGAGAGACTGACGAGGATGAAACCAATCTACTCTTGGAACACTCATATAGATTTTGCAATGGCATTTGTCGATTGAGACAGATTGACTGATAGAAAGGATAGTTCTCTAAAACTTCCACACTTAGACGTACTACATAGTTTGGAAAATCTAACAAAAATAAACGTGATTTCTAGAAGTATTTCAGTAGGAAGAGAAGGAAAGAAAAAAGCAGAAATCTCCAACGTTTGAACTACAGTACATGTTTGAGTAGATTGACTGATTTAACGTTCATTTTGAACAGCAAGTTTGTAATGAGACTATGACGTAACACTAAGTAAAATTTGAAGTAGGCTCACTACTACCGGTAATCGATCTTTGGTCTCCCGCATTAATAAGGAGAACAGCAACCATTTTTCCACGATAAGCGTAACTGTTCTTTGTAATTCACATGAAGGGGTATATGATTAACTTTCCCTCTCCCCATATTTTGCCGAACATTTTCCACATTTTCCATAATAAGACAACACACTATCACAAAACTGATCTATCTTTCACTAATCCGTTAGACATTACACCAGGTTGTACTGGATTACCTAAATAGCCGATTACAGGAAAATTGTATTTTCCATATTGTACCACGGTGCAATCTCATCTCACTTGAAGCTGATAGGGACTTGAAACTCAGAAGAAAATCCTTTCCTCCGTACCTCTACCTACGGCCTTGATCAAAATATGTTGCTTTTATATAAATTATTCATATTTCAATTCAAATACTGACATTTAAATGTGTGAACTGCTGTACCTGCTCGCATATTTTTTCTAACTTTTTAACAAGTGATTATTATTATTATTATTATTATTATTATTATTATTATTATTATTATTATTATTATTATTTATAGTAACATACAGAGTTGTTAAAAAAATTTGCTAGATTGATGGTTATCACTAGAGCCCGGATTTCCGTACACAAACCAATCCGGAGATATGCATGCAAATATGCACGAAAAATATAAAAAATATGCACTAAAATATGCATTAAAAATTTAACACGTGCGCTGAAATATAGACTAAGAAAATAAAATCTCAATTTCGTACAAAAATATTTTACCTTAATGACCTCTGTTGCAATGAACTGGAAACGCCTTCTTACGTTTTCTTCTGTAAATCCTCTGCGTTTATCAGTGAGAAGTTTTGTAGATCGAAAAATTCCATTCTACATCAGCGAAAGTTACTGGTTCATGTAAAACACACCAAATGTCTTCGTGTGTTAGGTCTTCTTCCAATTTCTTTTTTTCAAGATTAAGTACATTTGCAATGTCATGGATTGTTTTTCTAGCCGAGATTTTTGCATAATATTTGGCAAAGTTTATCTGACGCTATTTTCATCACCGTAAATTTCACTGGACAAAGTCTGCGTCGCCCAACTAGGAGAGTGAATGCTACAAAGCACTGTTAGGGGATCCCAATTATCTGGTAACTTTAGGTATTCTCGAGAAGTGGTTGTGTATGCACTTAATTTTGTTCTCAATGCCACTTGTAGAGAAAAATTTTTGTGACATAAATAGCAGCTACATCATAGGGATTTAGTGAATCGACAACTGTCTTTACTTGATTTAAGTTATCTGCATAATACTACATAGCTTCTAGCCACGAGCCCCATCGTGTTAAAACTAGTTGCGAAGGTACCGGAACATTTTTCGCAACTTCGCGAAAGATACATACGCGCGATGGAGTTCACACAAATATTTTTTTTTCATTACATACAAGTGCGTCTACTTCCGGATATTGACATCTGATTGTTTCTGTTAGGCGATGAAAAACGTGTGCAAGCCAAGTGGTGGACTAATTTAGGATTTGTCTTGGGTGAACCAGTTTTGCCCACAAGACTTTCCAAATTTCTCATCTAGTCTCGAATTTAAAAATTTACTTCTCGTTTCGTTTTGGAGACGGGACGAGAAATTTCTCTTCTCGTGGGCAGCACTAATTACGGTATACAATTTATCTTGATACGCCCTTGTAACTTTTAAACAAGTAGACAACGCTGAAATTTTGTATCATACAAATATCGACATTGAGTCATTACTTGGCATACTCTGTGATACCATAAGGTTGAAAGTGTTGCCAACCCGTCATAAGATTGTATTTTTTCAAGTAGCGTTACGTACTTTAAATCTACATATAAAACAAAAACTTACAGTACCACACTTGTCAGTGTTGCAAACTAAGGACGCTACAATATTACAAACTTTGAAAAAACAATCAAGTGTTGAAGAGTTCTAGAACAATAATATTGCAATTGAGATGAACGAGGTAATACATATCCGAAGTACTTTAATCTCAAATACTACGATCATGCCAAATTTCTTTTTACATTTAGATTGGAAATGTATAATAATCTGATATAGTGCCCTTAAGAAATACAATGTATGTTGAGTTGGCAACAGTTCTAAGCTTGTGATATCGCAGCGTATCCCAAACTATGTTCCCCTGCAGATATTTGCATTGTAGAAAATGTCGGCCTTTTTCGTCTCTTAGTTTTAAAGTTATAAGGGTGTATCAAGAAAATGTTTTACCCTATATATATTATAACTGATATACTTTGGTTATACTTGTTTTAGTGTCCTGATTCTAACATTATATTATCTTATTGAGTCACACAATGAATACATTAAATTGACATAATACAAAATGTCGCTTATTGTATACCTTCCTTTTATAAACGTTATGATTCTTAAAAGGTAGTTGACATTATGTCTAACCTTGCTTCTGTTACCATAGTAATAATAAATATGTCGTCTTGGTGATAACAACAAAAACATTCATTGATTTAATACATTGATTTATAACATATATTTTCTTTTTCTTCTTATCCTAGCTGGCTAGTGCATATTTTATAGACAAGATCACACATTTTGTCCAAAGAATACAAGAATACAACTAAAAATACAATATATCGTTGTTATATATATATCCGCCCTTGGTATAAAATAATTTGATTCTCGGTGAAACATATATTCCGGCATATCTGTCTGTAGATCTTACAGATAGCGTCTTAGAAGGATATTAAACTCTAACAAACAAACTTATTTAGTGCATAATCCACAAGGCTTTCGAAATACTTCCCATCACAGTCGTTTTTATACTTCCCATTACAGTTGTCCACTTGCTACACCTGTTGGTATCTACAGATATGATAATCTCTTAGATTCTTGTTATGCTAACCCTCAACCTTTTTAGTTTTAGTGAACATAAAAAAAAGGAAGTAAACCAAACAGTATCTCTAAAATATTATTACATGAAACTTATAATTGTTTTCAAGACCTTTTGTATAGTGTACAAATTTGAGTGCCCAATACTAATAATGTCAAACTGCACACCCGAATTTCTAGTCTAAAAAAATGTTTGGAAACAAGTTTATTTAATAACATTTTGTATTTACTACCTGGATCGGTTTCCGTATTTTTAGTATTCTTTATTGTCTGTAAGTTATTAGCTAATTTTTAAAAAGTTAGGTGCGCTTCACAAAACTTAGATGCGCTTCACTAAATTCTAAAAAGGTTAGATGAGCTTCGCTAAATTCTAAAAACGTTAGGTGCGCTTCACTAGATTTTACGAAAGTTAGGTGAGCTTTGCTAAACTTTAACAAAGTTAAGTGAGCTTAGCCAAAGATCATTAAAGATGGAAATAATTCTTGAGGGGAATTACCAATCGTAAACAGCCAAAAGTTATCTGATGCATGTTCATGCAGTGACACGGAAGAACTAACACTAGCCAGGCATATAAGTATGAATTCATCATGAGGACCACTAGTTTGTTACTATAAGGTGGAGTTCAAGGTTCGTTATACTTGCAGTTTCAACTTTTCAAAGAAGAGAGAGAGTGAATGCTGAGATGGGTGTAGGCTGCCGTGATTAGTAAAAGAAAGACATTTCCGGAAATTACAATAACTCTTCAAGGCAACAAAACCACATAGTCAAGGTGTCTTGGTGGTGGTTCTTATATCATCTTAAAAACAAGGAAGGAGTATTTCCTTTTGCGATTTTCATCACATTTCTTTTTATCCTTGCATTTGACTACAATAGAAGAACATTCATGTATAAACATTATATGTATATACACGACTGCATTTAGACAACGTTTAAGAGAACAAAGCTTTTTTTTTTTTTTTTTTTTTTTTGTAACTGTGCTCACTGTTATGTGCCTGATTGGTTGTTCACTTATATTTGGTGATTGCTCAGATTCAATATCAATGAGGGAAAGGGTCACAGGATAATTGGGTGTCGCCCAAGCATCGCAAAGCTGTTTGGATTAGAAAATAGCCATGTTTGACCAAGCCAGACGTAGAGGAAATGGGAAGCCAGTGTGCTGACAAGCCTTCTCGTCGTGAGATCACGTCGTACGCTGACTTTAATAAAGAATAATAAGCCCTCTCGTAAGTGTCGACTACGTGTGCGCTCCGAGATTCAAGCGTCCAATCGAGATTTTTAATGGGTGATCAGTATCCATTTGATATCTCTAGTGGAAATTATTTCGAGACTACATTTTCATGCCGTGAAGAAAAAAAAAAAAGTAATCTAATGTGAGCTGTAAAAAATGAAATATTTCAGTTTAACGTTCCACGATTATGCCCTGGAGACTGATGATTAACGCAAGTGAATGATGATGAAATAATTGGTGGAATGAGAATGTGGGAGGAAACGGGAATACCCAGAGAAAACCGTTAGGGAAAGGGCCCAATCTGAGAAACTAAGCATATAACGTGCTCCATAAACCTTACATGAGTTCTAGCTCGTGAACAAACACCTCAAAGACGAACGCTGAATTGTACTATATGAAATGGATGATTTCTCGTGCTTATCATCGAACAGAAGACACGTAAAACTACAACAATCTTTATTTTCTATTAGTCAATAAGAGATTTTAAGCTAGCAAACCGAAAAATCGGTTGGACGCTGTAGGTTAATGCCTCTTTCTTCATAGATAATCCGTAGCGAGCAACATACAAGAGAGTTGTGGTCTTACAATATAAAAGTTACACAACCTGTCACTAAGGCCATGGATGGTATTAGATTTCCTTTTTTTTTTATCTTCCTTTCTTTTATTTGTTCATGATTGAATGCTTATTAGGTGACCAATCAACCTACCATGTCACTGAAGCTTCTCTTCTAGAACTAATCACACGACAACTGCTGGTATTGCAAACAATGTTGTACAATACAGGAAGAAACGCTTCGATTGCACAATCAAATATTTTTACCTAATTGTTTGTCATTGTGAAATTAACTCAGCTTTATATATATATATATATATATATATATATATATATATATATATATATATATATAATCTTAGTCATTATCAGTGTTGATATTTGTCACAGAATGAAGAAATATAACCTTTTAATTTCTAGGCCAAACTGAATCCTGAAGTACTTTAGTTAAGAGTTACTTAGTAAAATTCACACTGTTTTAACTTCTTTTTGGATCAGAAGAGCCAGATCCAATATATTTCAATCTAAAATTTTCTTATACCTGGAGAACTTCATATAGTGTAGCCAAACCCAACAGTATCATGTGCTTATTCCGTAAAAAATACGAAAACTCTATTTACGTTCCGTTCAGAACTTTTGTGACCCCTCATCGAAAAACTAATTATTGGCTAAGATCGCAATCTGTTGATCCATTTTTTTTATCACTCCTAAAATTCTTGTTTCATAAAACTTAAAACAATTGAATTGACATTTCAAGAACAGTGATGAAAAATAAAGTATTTATTTATATATTTATTGGCTCCCTGTGTAACAGGGAGTGTGTGGCTGGCCATCAAAATACATCTGAATCAAGACTTGTTTTTAACAGTGAAAATACGTTCCTTCACGTTTTGATTACTAAGCCTCTTTTGCAAAGTGACGTTGTTGGTACCGGATCGTTTTTAGACAAATTCAGATTCTATGCAGTTAATTTTAATATTCATATGTGTTGGAAACTGGAACTAGCTAAAAATGCCACAGAATGTTTGTATGTGGGTCAAATTGCCGCAGAAGGTTGCATACTTTTATCAGAATAATTGGTAGTTGTTTATCTGCGCAAGGGAGTGACAGCTGAAGTGTAAACATCGTATTAGTGTGTTGCTGCGTAGAGGAAGGGGGTTAAGTGGGATGAATATTTCACCCTTCATAGTACATATGCATCTCACCTACTTACAAATACACACATCCAAATTCTTTTTACTTTATATTTTCTTACAAATTTCTCATTTATCGCCAATTTTTCTGCCCTGACCATCGAGGCAACTGGCCCTCTCTCACTCTGCTCGAACTCCTATCCTGATTTTGACAATATATACTATGACAATATATAATATTGACAATATATAATATTGACAATATATATATATATATATATATATATATATATATATATATATAAAAGACTATTCTCGACTATGACATTCTTCTTTCCTGATTATGACCCAATTACAGACACAACTTTCTTTCATTTCATATTTATTTTTATCACTCATATGTTAATAATTCAGGTAAATCGACATTTTGATCGGCCACTTTATTAAGTGCAAATGGCGGCGAACATCATTTTTTATTCAATAACTCAAATAAATAATTCTAATTTACAAGTTTTTAGCACACAAGGATGAAATATCCGGTGCACTAATTGATAACACCGACAACGGCGATAAACAGTTTTTCTTTCAGAAACAATGCTATGGGAGGACACTTAATATTCCAGGGGGCACTGTTGATACTATTATATTTATTATTACGTTACGGATGTATTTTGGTCTCCTCCGGGGGGGGGGGCAGTGCCCTCCGAAAACATATCTGGAAGAAACACTTATGATAAAGACAGACAAGAGTCTGTATATAAAAAAAAGATATCAAATTATTATCAATACTCTCTAAGCATGTACTCTTTTATGGATGAATCTTTATTTAGTTAATGAGCATGCTTACTTGGTATAATCTCTTTTAGAAAGCGAATTACTCTCTCGGGGATGTAATGTATTGCACTAGTGAGATCGCTCTAAGTTAAAACATTGCAATTACGATACTCAAATAATAGATCTCAAAGTTCATATATTTGTACAGATTTACAACATTGGCGCAATGAACAATATTTTTTAGATTAACAGTATGTTGGGGGCCTGGAGCCTAATTGGCTTAGAGATACGAAGCAAGAAGCAGGGTACTCTGAGTAGAACAAACATTCAGAAAATGTATGAATTAGTGCCCAACTTTATATTCATACAGCATGCAAAATTATGCATTTATTTCTTAAGTCTAATTTATATCTGCAGACGATAACATAAAAAAAAGAAAGAAAAAAAAAAGAACTATACACCAACATAGGTGGACAAATGCATAATTTCACAGTTGCATAGCCAGCGCTGGGAATAGGTCAGTGGATATGCAGATGTGTGCCAATATTCAGTTCCTAATATATTATTTTTCATTTCTAGAAGCCCTCATATGAATGTCCTTCCATTCTTCGAGGCTTAGGCTGTGGTTGTCACTGCCACATTATTGGAGCCGAACTTCGAAATTAGTAATTACTGTTATTTTACCATACCTTGATCCGATAATTCGTTGTTGAGTTTTAATCCAACAATTTTATCGTCCCAACCAATTCTTGGCGGACTATAGGTCCGAAAGAGGCCCGTATCCAGGTGGGGTCTAGGAGGGCCGCCCCCCTAAATTTTTGCTGGACCCCTAAAAGTTTTACAGTAGGCTTGCAAAAGAACTATAATATGATAATTCATCACCATAACCTCTAAGTTTTTGGGCTGGCTACGGGCCTGGTCCGAAATTAGGCATTTCTACGTTAGTCTATAATGTTTTGCCATGTTTTAGTGTCAGGATTTACTTCGTAAATTTGTGTTAGTGTTGTTTTCGAATATTTGTACACAACATAAAAATTATTCTGCATTAGTCGTGAAGACAATATGTTCTGTGCATCATAATAACAATACTTCCAATTTACGTTCTACTTTCTTCTTTCTTATTCTATTTTGTTACTGCTATGACCAGATATTTAAAATTTTTCTTAACTTCTTTTGTATTACTGCCGTTTATTATTAAATTACAGAAAATCGAAATAAGTATAGGAAGAGAAAGCGTATAAATTATTTTAAAAAGGCAAAATAAACAAATGTACAAAAAATACAGTAAACAGACAAAAAAGCAAATTTTAAAAAGATAGCATTTAAAAAATTTACTGATTAGAGAAAAAGTGTTCTTTATACAAACCTACTTGTGAAAGTAACTTTGTTAAACCAACAAACAAACTACCCACAATAAGAAAAATAGAAATCGTCAAAGTTAATCATTACATTTTACATCCTACTCATCTTTCTGCTGCATACATTTCTTCGGTAGAGTGGGAAAGGGGAGCAAGGAAACTCATATTGATTAACTTTGTTATAAAAATATTTGTCTTCATACAAAAAAGAAATGAAACCTACTTGTTAATTGAAAGCAAATTTATTCATAATATGCAAGTCATTTTCTATCCCTACTAATCCAAATACAGCACACAGCTGTAGATGACCCGTTGTTAGTTTAATGAATTAAAATTCATTGAAAAAGAAGTTTTATTTACTTGTTGAACAAACTGAAAGTTAATTCTAGTCACTTTCACGATGATTTTCCAATGTACTAGATAGACTATGTAAGTGTTTTTCAATCACTTGACCGCGGTATACAAATACCTAGCATGAGTTTCTAAAAAAAACTACCAGAAAGATTTGGTTAAGTCACCTACGTGATTAGTTTTTTGGGGGGATTAGAATAACAGGCTTCTTTTCTCAGCAGAAATGTTCAGAAAAATAATACCATCAATATTTGGTCAGCTGTTTGCGTATGAGAAGAATTGATTTCCTAATTGATACGAAATCTAATTTATATTCTAACATTGTGTGGATATTTAATAAATATATCGATGCTCTTCTTATTTAATTAAAACAACACAAGTTGGAGTCCCGGTAAAATAATTATTATTTTTTGTTAATATGCAGTTCTGTAGTTCATACAAGAATAAAACATTACCGATAAATGCCAGAAAAACTTTCAATATTCTCTCTAATATGACAAAAGAATGACTAGTACATCAACATCATCGGTATTCTGCTATTATTGTCAGGTCACTTTCTGTAACTGAGAATTTCATTGCTCCACGATCTTCCGCTAGCCTCTTCGTCCTCAAGCACGTTATATATCAATTGTAGTCTCCTTCGCCCCTCCCTCTCTTTCCTGCCACCATACCCTTTAAAACTTCTCTCATGATACAGTGCCTTCTTAGCCAATGTCCCAACCAGTTTCTCTTCCCTCTTCTTATTAATATCTAAAATTGTTCTTTTCTCCCCCCACCATTTCTAACACACTCATTCGTTTTCCGCTCAACTTAGCTAATTCCTTCCATTCTTCTTCACACCCACATTTCGAAAACTTCCAGTCGTTTTTAATCATTTTTGTGTAATGTCCATATTTCTGACCTATGCAGCATAATACTCCACACGAACTACTTTACGAATCTTTTTCTCAACTCTTTGTTTAAAAGGTCCCACAAAATAGTATTTTCTTCCTTCTAAATGCTTCTTTCGCCATTTCTATCCTTACTTCTATTTCACGTTCACACTTCATATCATCATTAATAATACTACCCAGGTATCGAAAGCTAGTCATCTGTTCTAGAGTCGGCTTCAAGTGTAGGATGTTTTTTTCTCCTCACCAGATACTTTGTGTTGCCTTACGTTTTCTGGATTCGTATTAAGCCACTGCATCAGGAGTTGAATGAAGCCCCGGGATAACAGCAACAAAAGTGAAAACTCTCAACCACGGTTTCAGAAAGTTTTCAGGGCGAGAGGTACGAAGGTTCCAATTTATCCTATCATAGTATTATCATCCCTTTAGAATGGCTGCGATTTCCTGTAAGTTTGAATTTTTATATATGTTCTGTTCTTTAGTAACACCGACGTTATGAAGGACAGAGACTACTATTAACGCACAACCAGAGCTTGAATCCATATCAGTGCAATTGGCGGGTGCACAGACCATCACATAAGATCAGTCATCAAAGTATAGGTCGTCCCCACCACACTATTTTACCTCCAGATAAAGTAGAAGAACAAGAAGTGGTAAACGAAAAAGTAGTAAAAATAGTAGTAGTAGTAGTAGTAGTAGTAGTAGTAGTAGTAGTAGTAGTAGTAGTAGTAGTAGTAGTAGTAGTAGTAGTAGTAGTAGTAGTAGTAGTAGTAGTAGTAGTAGTAACATAGCTGACATAACACCCCCGTCTTCATTCACTATTTCCACTTTTAACAAATTATTGCAGAAGTCAAGGAACAATATACGTAACTTCTCTGTGCAATCTTCTAGTACAGCATTCCTCAAACTATGGTTCGTGAAGCACAAGTGGTTCTAGAAGTATATTGTTATAGTAGTCTTAGATTAAATATTACTTTAAAAAAGACTGAAAAAATAAAGCATGTGAATTGTGTATCGTACACAATAGTTGAGAGTCAAGTAATTTGGACACTACACAAGCAAGCGCCTTTTACTTTCTCTCCCAGGACTTGACATTTCATGAAATTTATTGCCCTCTAGGTTTATAAATATACTCTTAATATCCTTCAATTCTTAAACAAATTATTATTATTATTATTATTATTATTATTATTATTATTATTATTATTATTATTATTATTATTATTATTATTGAGTTTAACATCCTACAATTATACGTCGAGGCTAAGGGAAACTGTAGTGTCAATAATGAACGAAATGGTGGAATAAAGGAGGTGGGAGGAGATGGGAGAACTGAACCCCAAGAAACCCTACTCGCACGGTGTTTATCCATTACAACGCCCACTTGGCGCGAACTGAGGTCCCTTTTTCACTAATACAATAAAGAATTACGGAAATTTTAATTAACACGGTTTTACAAACAATTATAAATATACTAGCTATGAACACCCGTCGTTATCTGAATAAATGAGAAGGAGGAAGAAGGTTTCCACAACTATTAAATTACTCGGGCGTTTATCCTTTGCTGTTATGTAAGCCCGCAACAACAAAAAGTAATTCTCATTGCTTATATGCAAGGAATTTAGGAAACAAACTGTGGGTACATTGTCATCCCCCTACAAAGTCCCCCAAGCAGAGAATATAAAAAAAGAGCTTCGTAGAGGGTTAGATTTGAGTTGATTTTGAGTTTAACTTTCCTTTCAGCAGCGAGGCTATATGAGACGTGGACCTACTGATTAACATGGAATCCGAACCACGTGAGCTCCAGCCGGGAATCGAACCCGGGTCTCCCGCGCCACAGGCAGAGTTAGCTTTATTCATGTATCAAAGTTGGTAGTTCTAGGTCACTCCTTTCTATGCGAAAATCTGTCCACAGATGATGATGATGATGATTATTATTATTATTATTATTATTATTATTATTATTATTATTATTATTATTATTATTCTGAAAATAAAATCAGAAAGGACAAAAGTAATGTGGTCCGTACCACATTTTGGCTGATAAAAGTGGTCCTCACTTAAAGTATGAGAAACTCCGTTCTAGCAATTATTCAACTCTACTCAGGGAGCCAGTCTGCTTTTCAGATGTTCTTTTTTTCTTGCTCAATTCGTCATCCAAACGTCAATTTTCTTCATACTGTAGTAGTTCCTGAGTACTAAATAATTGTGAAGATCTGCGCCTAGGATTTCCTAATGGCCATTTTCCGATTGGTCTTCCCGGTTTAGACTTCAAAAGCGTTCATACTTTCTTTCATCCTGGCTACATGACTTGCCCACCTGAGCCTTCTAGATTTGATGACCCTAACAATGTTTGGTAAACCGTATAAATTATGTAGTTCCTCGTTATGAAGTTTCCGCCATTCCCCATTCCAGTTCCTCTTGGGTCCGAATATTCGTCTCAGGATCTTGTTCTCAAATACTTTTAGTCTACGTTCTTCCTCGACTATGTTTTGCAACCATACAGAGCAACAGGCATGATTAACATTTTATATATTTTAAGCTACGAATTCCTCGACAGGATTCGCGACAATAGATCTTGAAATGAATAAAAACACGAATTCCCTGCTTTTAGTCGACATTTATTTCTTTATGAAAAGTTAGTATTACTATCTGTACAGTATTGCTGGACTTCCGAACACTGAGAAAAACTGTGGGCGGAACCGAAAAGTAACCGTAAGATAAAATAGATACATAAAAAGTGATATCTCAATTTACATGCCTATAGTGAGATAAAATGCTTATTAGGACGAACACTGTGCAACAATGGGATGGTTTTTATGAGATCGGGAGGAAAAAAAAAAAAAGAGTTAGTGAAATGACCTCCAACAGATGTTGTGAAGCGTAGCAGATTCCTCATCTACTGGAAAGCCCTCTCGCAATGTTTTCCCTCGCAAACAGGAACAGAGACCAGCAGATAAAACATTATATGTATACATAGTGTGTACAGTAAATACGTACGGAGTACCTTCCAGAACAGGAAACATTACCACAGAGAACACGTCCTTGTATGGCTACTAAATGCCATTAAACGAACGAAACTGGTCGGCATACGTTACCACTTTTATTGTAATTTTTTTATCTTAATTGGCACAAGTTATAGTGTATGCCTTATACACTCATAAAAGAGATGTACAAACTATTTCTTTCAGACTTAAAACAATAAATTGTGCTTGTCTCCTTAAATGTTTCCTTAACTTTAATGAAGTAATTAAAATGTTACCTTGCACAAAGACAGAAAGAAGCATCATAGTTTCAAACGCATCTACCTAAGTAACTTTCTCCTTTCCTGCTGCACGTAACTCTGTTATTTTAATTTAATTAAGTATAATCTTTTCTGTAACACATATATTCGTTAGTAAATTAAACTTCGAAACTAATAATAGCAAAAAAAAAAAAAAAAAAAAAACTGTATGCACATTTAGTAAACAATTGTTGAAAAAGTGGGCAATGGAATTATCGGTAAAGAAAAATTGCATACTGCTATGAATATATATACAGTTCTCAATTTTGATGTGAGAAGTCTGGCTTTGGGTCTCGGAAAATACGCGATTCGTATCCTATGTGAAACTGTAGGTCCGGATCTCAAAAGCCTGGGTGCAGGGGCGTAAATAAGGGCCCCGCAGACCCCGCATCGTGATGTAGGACCACGGGGTCCCAAATCGTGATGTAGGACATAGAGAAGGGGCCCCATTCCACGTTGTCTGCGGGGTGGCCCCCAAGCCCTTAGTTACGCCACTGCCTGAGTGCTGAAAAGAGGATAATAACTTACAAATTAAGATAAATTCGGTTAAAACAATGGAAGGCAAGGGCGTGAATGGAGTTTTAATCAAATATTATTTAAGCTTCACTTATCTATAATACCAAATTATAGTTTTACGATAACAATTGATGAGTATTACGTTATATTGCAAGACGATGAGTGGTTTACACAAAATTAGTTGACGAGGAAAACACAGATTAGAGTAACTGGGACCTACGAGGTGCATTCAGGTTGTAATGCACATTCATACTTTATGTGTATATATATATATATATATATATATATATATATATATATATATATATTTTTTTTTTTTTTTTTTTTTTTTTCTCAGAACGAATTTTTAAACATAGTTAGGACTTTGCTCCAGCTGAGTTTGTATAAATTCGCTTTGATTGAAAAATAGATCGTAAGGGAAGGAAAGTAGGTTGAAATACCTTTCATATATTCTCTAGAAATCCTATTCTTCGCGTGCGAAAAACTGACATTTCGCCTAGTCTATAATATGAAAGTAGCAGTCCTGAATGACCAATACTCAACGTCTAGGCTCAACTCCTTTAAGCTAGAACCTTGAAATTTGGACAGTACATACGATTTGTGACGTAAAGTACCGGTACTCTATATTTCTGGGCTTTCGGCATATATAGCCATATTAGTCCTTCACATTATAAGGAATGACGTCCCTAAGCAATCACAATCCCCGAGGAACTGGAGAGGAAGAAAGGAATGGGAAAGAAAGGAAACGGCCTGGGACTGTTATGTTAGGTACCATCCCGGCATTTGACTGATGTGAATGAGAAAAAAAACAGGAAAAACCACTCAGAATGGCTAGTCTGAAAAAGCTGTTACACCTTTTCGACCGAGTGTCCGGGAAGTGGAAGAAATAAGGGTAACAATTATGATACTAATAAGATATCGGAATTCCTTAAGCTTGCAGACTTCAGACTTTTCATTAAAAATAATTAAACATATGTTTTAGAGTTTGATATTTCAACTAGAAGGGAAGAAAAAGATGTAGGGAGTAGGTCATTAAAATGCCCATACGAAATGTTCGATTTTTATGCGCCACTTCGAGTTCACACGAAATGAAATATTTCAGTTATTGAGTCAGTCCCACGATTAGACCCTTTAGGCTAAGGGAACAATGATCAAAGCGAGCGAATGATGGAAGAATTAGTGGAATGGGAAAAAACGGGAGTATCCCGAGAAAACCCACGGACACGATGTTGTCCACCACAAACTAACTTGGCCTTGAATCGAACCAGGGACCCCACACACCAGAGGTAAACTCTCTACCACTGAGCCACCGCGGCCCCCTCTAGTTCATATGAATTCTACTGCATGTCAAAGACGTAGGGAGAAAGGACGAAAAATTCTGCCCACAGTAACGTGTGGGGGAAAAGCGGGAATTTGCTAGTCGTTACATAAAAATATTCATTGGCAATACGAAGACACGAAAGTAAAAACATTTTCTTACCATTGATTCTTTCAGATAGGCAATAACGCAAAGCATGTAATTTACGAAAAAGTTGAGATTATGATTGATACATTTATTTATATCTAGTAATGGAATTTAGAATTAAATTTGTTTTCTAGGATTTAGAATTATAATGGAATAATACGATGGTACAAAACAAGCTCCGCAGAACACTCTGTTACTACAAAAGTTAAACGTTTAAGACGAAACAAAATTTGTCAGTACTTAAGAACACTAATATTAAGGTTAGTATTTCAGATGACGATGAGGGAAAAACATTCAGGATGACACACAACCAAAATGGCTTCAATATTACTGTATAATATATAAATTAACTTGCACATATCAATACCACAAAAAGGGGGAAAAATTGTGGCTGGATAGAAATGCTTTAACATTCTTTAAATGCATAAACATCTCTCACTTTTCATTCCTTTCGTAAATTTAACATTTGAAAAATAGTACTTTCACATTTCTACAGATATTTGGCAGTCAATACGGAAACTTTCTTTAAAATCGCGCCTTTCGGTTACGCCAATTGTTCAATTATAGCATAAACTCGAAAACTGCTATTTTTCCTCTCCATGAACAATCACACCAAATCGATATGAAAGAATAATAAACGAAAACGATTCATGCTAACAGACCTTCACAATATAAAGAATGAAAGATGATATGCGGAAACACTCATCTGAAATAGTAAATAATAATAATAAAATTACTGTTATTTATAAAAATCACTGTTGGTTGATATTTTCCAACGAAAGCTTCTTTTCACGGTGTAGGATGTATCAAAGATACTTGTTATCACTGGAGAATGAAGCGTCAATTATATAGATTGATCAATGGTTATTTCTGTTTCTTAAAGCTTTTATTCTTTTTTTCATTCATTTTATGATTTCACGACAAGAAAAAGTCTTTCACTCTGATCATTTCGTCTCTTTTCTTTCTTCCTTGTTCTTGCATTTCCTGCGGAAAAGTACTTTTCGTGAACATAAACACAAAAAAACAGGTGAAAAAGAATGAAGGAAAGAAGACAGTTCTCGAGCTCGACCTTCACGATTAGTCTATAAAATAACAGGGTATCATGGCGTCATAAGGTAAAGAAACTTTAATGATATAAAGAATAAGAAAAAGAACAATTTTGTTTATTTCGCTTCAGGTTTTTTTTTTTTTTTTTAAAGATAATGTCCTCATTCTCTGCTATGGGAAAAACATTTTGTAAATGATGGAAACATCACCTAAAGGGAAATAAATATATATATATAAAGAACACATACGAAACATGTCACCACACCAACTGCGTCAAAAATCATAACTAAATCCACTTATGTATAACATTACAGTTATTTTTCGCCGCTTCCTCCGTGATCACCTCATTTAGCCTGTGATAACAGCTTCCAGTGTTAATGACATCTCCAATTACTGCGAGCGGCAGTCTACGAGATAAAGCAGAGGAAATGTCAAACTTATAATGGATATTATTACTGGCTATATTCAGATAATAAATATCTTAGACAATATATGTACGTCTGGGCATGTCGGAGCATCCGGATATCATCCGTTGTCTATTGTCCTTGTATCTAGATATATTATCCAAATATACCGTTGTTACTCGAGGATAAGCGCCCCTTTCCCTCAAAATTTAGGGCTAGAATTCTTGAGGAACCCTTAAAATCACATTTGATTTTCGACAAATGGTAGATACCAGTAGATGTTTCTTAACTGTTGTTTACAAAAATACTAAATTGTAAACAATGATGTAAGAATTTTGATCAAGGGAGAGTTCCATTGTTAAGTATTTATTTTTTGTTTAATTCATAACAGTGTATAGTGTATTTTTTTTTTCGGAAAGGATAGAGGTACTGCTGTACTACCTATTAATCTATCTGGAGTGATACTTTTAACAAACAAGAGTCACTGGTTTTGCTTGCAGTCAATGAAAAGTCGCTGGTTTTGTAGTTACGTGAATTTTATTTTTCTATGTACTGGAACTTGTAATGAAGCTTGCATCCAGATTATAAACGGATTCTCAAAACTGACAAAATTTTAGGAGAACAATTACATTTTAGGGGCAGTTATATTTGAATAAATATGGACAATCTTTAATCCTGTACGTACAAGCCACTATTCGTTATCCGGATAGTGTGAACAATCCTTATAATGTACAGTATATGTTGTATATTTACAAGAACTACACCGACAAACTTACTGAATCGGTTGGAAATCCGGAACTACGAGGAAAACTATTAATACACAATGAAAGAGAGGGGGAGCGTAGTTGTTAACTTGAAAGATCTTATAAAGATGTATGATATTATACGAAAAGCGAAGACTTCAGGAAGGGTCTGTATATCTTCTACAACTTCTTTTGTAAGGAATTCTCGCTTCCAGAATTACTCAAACAAAATTCAAATTTCCAGATAATATTTGAAAAAATATTTTCAAAATATCAGAAAATATTGATATGCATCCCTTTCCTTTTTCAATTGAAAAAGGAGTGAATTCAGTTTTTATCATTAATTGAAAAAAAAATCGAATTCTATTTAGATTTTTTAAACAAATTTACACGATTTATGGTCCCCCACATGCCGAAAAAAGTTAATTTTCAATGTTCATCTGTTTGCTTGCCCATTCGTAGTAAGTCATCAAATTTTAAATTATTTTCTAACTAGTAGTTTAAATTTTCCCCTTCCCTCCAAAAGCAAGGAGAGGTATTAACTTGAATATTAATTAACCTTTAGCTTATTTAAGAGAAAAAATAGGGAGAGAGCTAATTTTCCATATAGCCTTTAGCAATTTTGTTTATATTCCATGAATCAGTATTTCTTTAACTACTCTATAATATGGTATAAGTAATTTCTCTCGGAAACTCTAAGAGAGATTTTTGCTAGTGGAGATTCTTTTTCTCTCTCCTTGAGTGAATTTTTTCGGAAACTCCTATAGCTATTTTCTTCATATCATAATCCACAGATCCTTGTTCACATCTTGTTAACTTAACAATATTGGATAATTGAATTCTCAATTTTTTTTTGAAAGAACTGAAAATTGTTTTAAAACAATTTAAAGGCCCATTTACATTTTATAAATGAATTAGCCTTTGGTCAGTTGGCAGCCCTGCTCCCAGAACCCCCCCCCCCCGCTCATTGGCCTGCTTGGCCTGCGACCTCGCACCTCTTAAACCCACAATTCTACCAAATTTCAGGTTTCTTCTCCTATTTTAACTACCTAAAAGATAACATTTTGTATCCTAAGAAAATGTTCATTTAAATCACATGGGGAATTTCTTTATCCCCCGCTCCCGTTTAGACTCCCTAAAAATTAAAAATATTTACTTTGGCAGTTTTCCTGTGGGTTAGTCATGAGAAGCTACAATCATGCCAAATTTCAACTTTCCACGTCAAACGGAAGTACCCGTTATTTTGTCAGTGAGGTCATGTAATTTGATATATAGTTAGGATAGGCTTAGGATATTTCATACACCTTTACAAGATGGCGTAACTAGTGATACTGTCCAGTTAAGCTTCTACATAATAATAATAATAATAATAATAATAATAATAATAATAATAATAATAATAATAATAATAATAATAATAATAATAAATGTGTTAGTTTTAATAAATAGTGCAACATTAAGGAACTACTACATTAATTATGTTACTATAGTGAGAGTTGAGTTGATTTTGAGTTTAACGTCCCGTTCAGCAGCGAAGCTATATGAGACGTGGACCTACTGATTAACGTGGAATCCGAACCACATGAGCTCCCGCCAGGAATCGAAACCGGGTCTCCCACGCCAAAGGCGCTACGCTAACCGCTTTGCCACGGAGGAGCTCTTTACTATAGTGAGACCTGTCAAAGGATACCGAGTAGAATAGATTTCAAAAGAAAAGAAAATAAAACAATAAAACATCAAGATGCTACTTCATACGAAAAAAAAAACTCAAATGGAAAGGAATTAAGTAATATTCCTCTTTCAACAATGTAAAAAGCTTTTATCATCTTCAAAAATCTTACTTCATTTACACATATTACTTGCTCCACCCATTATGAGATTTAAAAAAAAAAGCACTGTCAGACAAATAAAACCAACATATATACATTGTGTAGTACGGTATGTACCGAAAAAACAAGTGTTACGAGATTTTCGTTGTGGGGGGAGGGGCACAAATTGAAAGGCAGGAAATCTTCACAGTTGTTGGTGAAATCCTTTGAATCTTTTTTTTTTTTTTTTAATAATTTATTTAAAGGAAATTTATACAGAAGTATACGAAAGATTAAAGAAAGAAAGAAGAAGAAGAAGAAGAAAAAAAAAGAAATTACAGACGTCAACACAACACGTACGGCGCGTGGGTTCACTTTCAACATTCACGAAAGCTTTCGATCGCTGTGTGGTTGATTTCTCCGCGCCTTTCAAACAACAGATTATAGGCCTAACCGCAAGTATACAGTACGTTAGCGATACAGTTTCCGGATTCTGTAATAGAGGCCTGCGTACTCTAATGCGTAGTTTCTTAGCAACTATTCCACCTTCCTAATAAAAGTTTCACCTCTTACAACCCAATCGCATTCTCGCATTTTGAATATTTTTTTCTTTTTTTAAGTGAAGTTGGAGATTGAAAAATTATGTATTAATTAAGCAGCGTACGGAGTGAAGAGATGCTGGTAGTAATGCTGAGAAATATGATGCAATGTGAAGCGAAGCAAAACAAAGTTGAGTGACGAAAAAATATCTAACATTCTTGTATCTGGACAAGATGATTACACGTAATATGTGCAACACTGTTTAGGATCGGGATGGCCAATTGCGGAATATTTACTTTCCGGATTCCGGAAAGTAAAATCGAAAAATTCCAGAATTTAGAAAATTCCAATTTCGGAATTTCCCCAAAAACTTGAAAGTAAAATTTCCAATTCCAAAAAATAAATTTTCCGTAATCCACATAGTTTTGGGCACCCCTAGTTTAGGAATATTTATGTTACTGTTAGAAGAAATCTAACAACAAAACTTACAGTCTGCTATTTAACCGTTCATATTAATCATAGTATATATTACATAAATACATTCGTATATATTCTAGCAGAAAAAAAACTATTATTCGCATTCAACGACACTTTTTTTGGCGCCTAAAAATTATTTTCTCGATTTTATATATATAAAAAAAATGAGATTTTGCACTCAAGAAATTAATTTTGTTCACAATGAAATTATCAATTGATTATTATATACCATCTCTCAACCTTTTTTTTATTATTATTATTTAACTGCTAGTAATATTGACAGAGCTGGGACAACATAGACTGTAAAGAAACGCATCAATTTTACGATAATAAGTAACATGTAATTGGGTCAGAATATTGATGATTTTTTTCTAGTAATCTAATAAAATAATATACTGTATCTTAGAGGAAAAAATGTTTTTTATTTTAATACTTGGCGCAGTAAATATCACGTGAAACAACTATTTTTAAAAAATGTTTTCTTTATTTCTTGCTAGTTTACATTATAGAAACCAAGTTGCAGTACTCATTATTACTATCATCTGCAAGTACACAAACGCAACTATTACCTAAGGTCAGTAAGAGAAATTCCACTCAAAAACATCGAAAAATTATAAAAGGAATAGCCTCTAAGTATATTAATTAGATATTACCTCAAGAATTCTTTTTTCAGAGTAATATTTTTATGCATAGTCCTCACCTCAGACGTTAAACAGAAAAAAAAAATGAAAATAATTTTGGATATGATCTCCAAAACTATTCTCATCCTCATCGTTACAAAACATATCTACACACTCTACTCTTTGCAAACTTTTTAAGCATAGTTCTATTTCTTAACTAAATGCCTATGAACTGGAACATGTTTGGTAAGCGTAACCGTCTGGGATGTAAATCAGAAAGTGTGCAATTTCTATCATTTCCCTGAAAATTATTGAATAAAGTTTTAAGTTAAACCTCCATACTCTAAACCTCTTCTAACATATTCTAGGCGATATACTTTAAACCAGTGGTTCTCAACCTAATTCTTATCACGACCCCATTTTATCACATCCCCTTGCAGCGACCCTCTTATATTTTCTGGCTTATAATAAGTTTGTGTGGGATTTTTAATAGCCCTATACCTATTACGGAGATCTCACGATATCCGTCTATTTCTATAATAGTAGAATTCATTTCTTGTATATAGTGGATATAGTAATTTCCCTAAAACCGAATGGATTAAAACTAAATTTGATCAGTTTTTTTCATATTACAAATATCGAATCCGATCCGTCGATCAATGGAGGCAGTTTGAAAATTTTTAAACTTCATAACTCCCTTAATTTTGAGTCATATGATAAAAAAATAAAGTGATATCTAATTTTGGTTAAAAAACTTGGACAGTTGTTAAAAAAGTCATTGAGCATTTTAAATGACTTGATAATGTACGTCACGAAGATTGAAGCGGACATTGCCGCACTAGTGAAATCACACAATGCACAGGTATCTCATCAGTTTTCAATTTTAATTGTATTTGAATATGCAGGTTTTGCTGCATTTTTATTTTTCTGGTATTTCAATTTGCAGTTCTTATTAGTTTCATATCGTACTTCTTTAAATTGATTTTTAAACACTGCACCTGTTGAAAATTTTTCTAGTAGACTTTTTTTTTTTCTTAACAGTACGTATAAAAATAAAAGTATACCTATCAGAACAAAATTCAAAATAATATTTAAAAATATTTTCCGGTATTAGATTCTAATTATATCTTCTGTTTATCTTCGCGACCCCATGAAACCCTCTCGCTATCCCCAGGTTGAGAAATCCTGCTTTAGACTGTCCTTTTCTTCGGCTTTTATGACATCCCTCACTAAAAAAAAAAAAAAGAATGTGTAGGTGGTCCATTGATGAGGATTAATAGAGGTTATCCATACAATAAAAAATCTGTTCTCATGCATTTCTATGGGAGTACTAATGGATATCATCCTTGCTTGATAGACTACTGACAGTGCTCTTGAGATCAGAGGGCTAGTATAATGCTCAGGATGCAAAATACTAATTTGTGGATTACAACACTAAAATTCAACTATAAATAATCTGCTAGACAAATTTAAAGACTTAAATATTTTCTATATTCAAATATTCATTCGTTATAAAGTATATTACATTTTAATTTGAGATGAAATACCATATTAAAGTTTAGTCTAGGTAAAATTTAGCTTGCTAACGAGATTGGTTGACCGAAAACCAAAGCAAACTCCTTTACGTGGTTTACACTGTGACACTGCTACCGTATATTATTATTATTATTATTATTATTATTATTATTATTATTATTATTATTATTATTATTATTATTTAGTATTAGTATTATTATTATTTAGAGCAAAAGACCAAGTCACAAACTGTATTCATTATATAAGAATTTTACATATACATTACTAAATAATGTGTGTAACCCACAATCGCTTTTGCAGAAGAATCTAAAATTGCGTTTCATTTATTTTATTTTTTTAGTTTTACGCCCTATGATTATTTCCTTTATTCTAGGTTAAACGAATGATAATGAAATGAAAACAATACATAATGCTTGTATCTACAGTGGGATTTGAACCTACTACCGATAGATCTTGAGATCATCAGTCCAGTGCACTAAACCGTTTGACCAATTCAGCCGTTAATTATCCATCTGCTGTGTATGAAATAGTTGGTTCTTGTAATTTGTTACAAAGAGATATAACGTGCGTTAAACAAGAAGTGTCCCACTTTATCTGCCGCTCTCCTAATTATAGGTTTTTTAACTTCTCTGATTCTTTTCCGCTCATGCCCATTCGAATGAACATTTTCTTTGAAAAAAAAAAAAGCATGTTTTTCATATTTATAAACTATCTCCTTTTAAAATCGATGCGGCTAAGAACCTCAAAGCTAGTTTCATACATAAAATATATCGATGAAGAATGTAATACGAAAATAACTGCATACAGAGTACATCGTTCTCACATGTAACTACTAATAAAGACACTTTTATCGACATATGCGCATTATTTCCTATATACGCTATAAATTAAGCATATTATCTACGTTAATCATGAAAAATCCATTGCTTCACATTCATTGCTGATGTGTGGCAAAGATCTTTGAGCAATAATCAGTTATCTTAATCCCTGCATTATTCCCACACGAAAAGAAAATGGATAAGGAGGTACTCGTAATAATAATAAGACACTGAAATTTGCTTGAGAAAATGCTTTTTTTTTTTTTCAATCTTCTTATACTCGTAAGAAGAGAAAGTAATATCTTTGGTTGTTAGATGTCGAATAATTTGGTGTCTGAAAAGGTCATCCACTTTCTCAACTCCTTCATCCATCCAAAGATCATTACCCGATGCGCAGTTTTTTTTTGTTCTTCCGTATATTATTGAAAAATCCGGTTACAAGGAACGCGCCCTACTGTCTTTGCCTACACTAAGTATGCTCAGGCTGTGAAATATTACTGATACACACACACTTTAAATTACAATATGAGGTTCTAAAGCATACATAATCGCCATTGCATTAACTCAGTTGTTCCCAACCTGAGGCGTATAAGAAGCGAGCAAGAGGGGACGCAAGTTGCTGACAAACTGCATTCGTAACTACAATTATGAATATTGTATTACGTTAAGTCAGAGGCGGATGTAGCCCGGGGCCAAGGGGCCTAGACCCCCTCAGTATTTTGAGTGACAAGAATAAGAAACTATTATTTACATATTTTTGAAAGTTAATAGTAAACTCATGATATACCTACCATTGTCTGGGTTCTGGGTGCCCCCTCCGTTTTTACCTTCTATATCCGTCATTGCGTTAAGTTAATTACCACACGAACACAAAATAACTACTGAGTAAGAGCTATGGTTTCATTAAGAGCAAATCTAATAATAAAATAATTCAATTCAAGGGCACAAGGTAATTCAAGGGTATATATAAGTCCTGTTGGAAATACATATAAATTGGTGACATAATATTAATGATTATTTTATTGAATATTTGAGAGTTCAATGTTGCATCTGAAATCGCAAAAGAGGTCAGACAAAAAACCATGTATGACCAATCAGGGCCGTGCCGTGGAAAATCAGCGCCCGGGGCGAGAGTATACGACGGCGCCCCCATACATATATTCCAAGCAATTTTTCCTATCTTTTATTCCTTTTTTCCCCCGAATTTTTTCGCTCCCTTACTTTGGCGCCCGGGGAGTAATTTGTAGTTCAAAGTAGTACAGTGGCAGATGACTTGTCTGTGCTGGCAGAATATTTAGCCTACGATCATGCCGATGACTATTATATGGCATTGGCAAGTCAACAATAAAAGTTTCCTCTGTAGACTAGATAGTATGTAAAGAGCAAGAAAGAGTTTTGAACATCCAAATGCACGATACTCCTAGATTCTTCTATGTTCTTTAAGAAAAGACATACTTTCAGCATTTTTAAATCACTTGCTCAGTTAAACTACATTTGTGTATTGCGAGACTACAACAAGCAGGAATAATACAAGTCACTGAGACTTTCAATAAAAGATGCATAAGATAAAGCATCCAGTCTTCTAAATCCCAAACGGCTGGAGATAAAAAGGATGAAACAAACAGAAAATGAGGTAGACACATCAAATGGAACATTGTGCTTCCCTCATAGTGCCTCCTATTCAGTATCGTCCTTCCAGGTTTTTCTTCGTGAACTAAACACTGTACAGACATGGGCAGTTCCAAGTTTTTCCTGAGTATATTACTGCACTACTGATTAAAATGCATATTATGCGTTATATATAGACCCCTAATTAAACTCAGGAGGAGCAATTGCCCCTTCAATCCTTTAAATGACGTACCTGAAAAGTTTAAATGGCAGAATATGTCTCATGCATGATATATTATTAAAAAGTAGGAATAGGTTATTCATGTGAGGCACAGTTTTTGGGATGATCGCCATTAAATTTAGTATGATATAGAAGCAGAAAAAAAAATCTTGCAGGTTTCCGTAAATGGTACCCAACATACCCAACACGCTCACTTTATATACAGCCTTTATATAAACTGTCGCCCACCTCTCTTCGAAACATTCTGCACTCTTACCTACAGCTGAAATGAGATCAAAGAAATTAATTTTCTTTAGCCAATTGAGAAATTTATTTAGAGCCATATTAGAATTTCCTACATAAGTACTGTTGCCACAATATGCCCCTTTTTTTAAAAAAAAAAAAAAAAAAGTAAGGTGAATGACCAAGAATTTTTGAGCAAGAGTGTACATGATAAATGCAAAATAGGAACACACTCAGAAATTTTTGGTGGTAGGGGAAAGCTGTTCGGGACGGTTTGACCCCTCAGTGAGTGCGTCTCTGGTACAGACAAAACAAGCATATTATTTAGAAAGAGTAAAGAAATTTCCTTAATTTTTAGGGGAGGGGGGAATCCGAACCCTGTGGACCTCCGTGTGTTCACCACTGCAAAGACCGTTGAGAAAAAAATTGACTTTTTTTTTTTTTTTTTTTTAAGAAACAACCGTCACTTTATGAACATCTTATAGGTGTATAATTATAACCTTTATGTTGTAAAAAGGAAGATGAAAAGTGACTATCTGGATGAAGATTGTTGAACAAAACGACTTTTAGAAAGAAAAAAAAATACACATACCAACCGATCGAAGTAGCAATAAATAAAAAGAACAAAAACTAATTCTGTTTCTACCTGAGTGAGCATCAGAACAAAATGGAAGGGAATTTCCGTTTCCCTTGTCCTCCAACCCAACACAGAGCCAAAGCAATAGATTTTATTTAGAATTTGTTGTTACATTCGTTGCTCCAATTAGATCTCCCACTCGTCTCTGCTTTGTCTGTTGTCATGTTAATTGCTGACAGGAAGGAAGCAACGAAGGGGGGAGGGACACGGGAAGGCAGTTGTTCATTGTATTTGTATGTGGTTTCATGTTCATACAGCAAACATACGTTCTTACATTTTATGAACATTACTGAGATTCAGTGATTTATTTGTGGATTTTGTAGAAGGGGGGAATGTTTATGCAAGATTGTGTTCCGTATAACAGAACAACTTTAAAGTCAGATTGGGACAACGTTATTTTTAAACCTACCTATTTTTAAATTATGATACTAGTTTGATAGGCGGTCCCCAAGTTCCTGATTTTTTCACGTTTTAAAAAACAATTTTATGATAAATACGGGTAGGTACGTTATTTTGTTAGGCAGATTTGTTTACATGTGTTACCTTGCTGCTTTTCGTCCTACTGGTGAAGACAAGTGTGCGGCATCCAATAAAAGCCCTATAGTTACATTGCAATCTGCACAACTTGTCGTAACAAGTGTCACACTCCCACGTAAAACATTTTTGTTATGACAAATAATTCTTTAGTCCGTTCTAATTTGGTCTTTGAAAACCAAATTCCTCGCCCGAACAATAAATACGATAAAAGGTAAGAGTTTACTTTGGGCAGAACAGTGATAGGTGCACGTACACTTAAACCTGATTTTATTAAATAGAAGGAGAAACACGATATTAAATGTCATTCCTCATAACATAAATGAGTTTTGCGCTTGCTCCTTCTACTTAATAAAATTAGATTCAGGGGTGTGTGCCCTAGCACTGTTCTGCTGAAAATAAACTTCTGTTCAACAAAACATACTGGTATTAAAACGAATCCAGAATTGAACAAAGACTGTAATCTGGTCTCCGAAGAATCATGAGCATGTATTAAACAATTACCAATATGATACTACCTAGGAAAAAAATGCTTTACCTTTTCTTTCACTTTTACTCTCGAAATTGAAACAGCCATTGTAGCGTACAATATTTACAGTTATTACAACAAAATCACAAGAAAGGATTGACTGCCGAAATCACCTTGAGTTAAGTATGCTGAAGCATGACTTACGGCGTGTTATCTAACACTGTCTTTAGAAATTAACAATATTTTCACAGCGTACCTCACTTTAGAATAGTGAACCAATAGGAGGTTGGTTTACATCGGATACCGTCTTTTTCAGTTGGTTTGTCGGTAGCAGCATGATGTCCACTTTTTATCCAGCTGAAGGCATACTTTTCTGCATTGAAAGAAGTAATGTCTAGTCCATTAACGTTTATGGAAAGAAGGGATTTGAGTTTATTTATTTATTTATTTATTTTTTTTTATTATTATTTTTTTTTTTTACAGATAAATGGTTTCTAGCGTCAGTATGTTGTAAGTTGGAAAAGCATCTCTTACACTCTGCAGAAGAAACTGAAAGCAATTCTATGAACAATTCTTCGGGTAGCAATTTATAAGCAAGACCAACATAGCTCGCGACAACAAACATACTGAAAAAAATAAAGAATCGCTAGTAAAACATGAAGTTGAATCATTTCACTTCAAAACAGTTTATAGCTTAAGAAAGGAGGAAAATATCTTCCCAGGCTGGGAAGACTGAATTAAGCCTAGAGACAGGGAAGTCAAAATTTAGAAGGGGGGAAATTCCCAGGCTTCCCTGGCTACAAATAAATCCCTGCTGAGATTCAGAGTATGCATAACCTTTTTGCGCAAACACCATATGCATTGCCGCCTCATATTATTTCCCCAATATACTTAGAGTTCCCAGATCTCCAGGCGTTGTCTTAAATACCCAGGTTCGAAATACATTCTACGAGTCAATAAGGTGAATCTACAGAATAAAGTAAATTAATTATAATTACCAGAAGCATAGTAGTCACTGTCAGCAGAAATCCAACATCAACAGTTACAACCTGCTACGTAACAGTGTTCATTTTTTCAGCTACAGCACATAAATGAAATCATTTATTCCAACAGAAAAAAAAGCTATCATATTGACAAAAGAAAAATAGTTTCTTAACACTCTTGAAAATCTAAGCATGAGAATTTATCGTTACGCATGCTAGTTTGTTATTTATCAATATTATATATGAAAGAATGTCGAAAAGTCTTTGCGCGTACTGATTTTGTTACCAAATTATAAACCATAAACTAAAAGCAAGATAAACATAATATTCTCTATACACACCTTTGTCTATTTTGCCACGTCATTACCACATCTGCTGAGACACTTGTCTCTTTCGTGTGTTTCTCGATGCCCGCTGTGTAAAATGTGGTCAGCTGATCACAGAACCAACTACGAAGAACGTTCTGAGATTTTGTATCGTTTACAAACATCTCTTCTGCCAGAACTTTTTCAATGGACCAAAAAGATTACAGTCACTGAGGGCAAGTTCTAGACTAATGGGGACGCTTCAGTAATATCCCACTTCTAGAGAAGTTTGGTGAGTGTTCTGTTCGCCACGTGCGGTTTTGCGTTGTCATGGAGGAAAACTACATCGTCAACATCTCGAATACTCGGACACTTCTTCCTAGTGACTGCTAGCCAAAGAAAGTGTGCAACAGTAACGTTTCGCGTTGATGGTTTCATCTCTGGGCAGGAAGTCCAGTAGGAGTGATTCCTGACTGTCCCAAAACACTGTGAGCATCACTTTACCGGTCAATGGTGTTCGGAATTTCTTCGGTACTGGCCAACCGGAATGTTTCCACACTATGCTCTGCTGCTTTGACTCGGGATATTAGACGTCTCGAGTATAATCCAGTATCCAACTTCGTTGCCAGTGACAGTGAGGTCCACCAAACTCGCCTTCCTCGGCCAATGACATGCCCATTCACTTGCTCTTGTTGGCATCATTAAGAAGCTTAGAAACCCATCGACATGACACCTTGTGGTATCTTAATGCATAGTGGACAACGTCAAACACTACCACAGGAAATATACTCACAGGTATACTCTCGAACATTTTTTTCGTTAAACAATAATAATATTGTAGAAATTATTCTTTATACCTTACCTTTATACCTTAGTTGTTAATTATCCTGCCTTTTATACCTTACATATTGTACTTGCAGTTGTTAATTATTCAAAAGAATTGCGTTTATGATATATTATCGAGGGACACTAATTAGTTTTCAAATGATGATATGATGGAGATGAAACTTAAATAGTTTCAATGTAAATAAAATATAGCACGAGTTATTTTCCGTTTCTAAAAAAAAATATAATACCAATACTTAGGAAAGATAGTAATAATTGCTGTAAATTATGGAGTGTATTTTTGATTTAAAATGAAGCAGATGCACAAAACTTGATCAAACTAATGCAGTATGTTCTTGCTATACTAGTCAGTTATAATAAAAATCTCTAACAAGTATTTAGTATAATGAAGTTTTATGGTCTGGTGATTGAAACAGAGCATCCACAGAATTTATGATGCTAGAACTTTGTAAACTATTCATTATAGCTTTGGAAAAATTCTAGATTGCTAATAAAACTCCAACTGACCAAAGCAGTAATATTATATATATATATATATATATATATATATATATATATATATATATATATATATATATATATATTACTGCTTTGGTCAGAGTTTGGAGATTAGCAATCTAGAATTTTGTGTTTATCTAATCTTGAAGACGACCTTTCAAGAATTCAAGTATTAAGGTTTTGTTCAGTTTGGTATAAATACTTTTGGTTAGTAGTAAAAATAGTGTTAATATATTTAGTAATAGTACTTATAAACATTAGAAGTAACAGTGCTGATAACAAGCATAAAATCTTCAGTTTCAAATTTGTACCGAGTTTCACGGAATCTCGGAGTTTGCGTTTAGTTCAATCTTACATCCCTAAAACATGTCTATAGAAATTGTTGAGAAATGCAACAAAAACAGTGTTCGTTGGTTTTCTCGGGGTTCTCCCGTTTCCTCCTACTTTCTTCATTCCACAGTTAAATTCATTCCCATCTCGTTTAGCCAACACAGCGTAACCATGGGACGTAAAACAAACTTTAAAAAAAAATACACAGCGCCCATCCTCCGGAGTTTAAGTTTATGCTCTGGTGGCATTACTTAAAGCTTTATTAGTTTTCTCGGAATAAATAAGCACACTTCTCTCACACTGTAATTTCAGTAAATATAACTCGACATTTATTACAGTCCCTTTAGATTCAAGCGCATAACTTCAGGAAAATAATGTGCTTTAGAACTAAATATTTTCTTTTCAGCCTGCAGCAAAGGTAAAAAGATTGTTTTTGTTACTCTCACGTAAATTAGTTTGTGTGTTACTTTATTGACATGTAAACGGTTCGATAAAATTTGATGAGTGAGGTACTGATCGATTTATTTAATTACAGTTCCCCGAATAACACTAGATATGGCATCACAAATTCAATATAGTAGATGCTAATCGTCAATATTGTTAAAATGCAGAAATTGGATTCCAAAATCATGTACTATATGGGGAGAATTCTATTATACTGTGTTTACTCGCGTAATAGTCGCACCTTAAGATTGAAGTAAAAACATTCACCAAAAGAACTTGCCCGCACAGAAATCGCAGTCTACGGGATTTTTGTCTTTATGAACGAGGCTTCCTTCGAAATCACTTACCTTGCGCGAGTCCGAGCAAAAGAACTATTCGTATTAACTGACACGTAACATCGTGACCCATCTGTCAACAGAGATCAAGCAACCTGCTGTATGTATCGAAATTCGAAATTATGTTGATCATAACGACAATTGAATGACAGTTTTCCACGCGTAATAGTCGCAGTTGCATTTTCACATTCAAAAATTCGTACAGAAAGTGCGATTATTACGCGAGTAAACACGATAATTTTAAAAAAAAGTGCATTAATGAAGTTAACAGTATGAAATCAAAATAAATTTGTAGGTTTATCAAGGCTTATATATTAAATAAAAATAATTTCAATTAAGACCCCTTCCCTCTCCAAAAATAAAGATTAATTTGTGGCCTATGCTTGAGAACATACAGTTTAACAAAAAATAAAAAATCTATTTTTTAATTCAATTAATCAGGTATGCCGGAAACCGTTAACTCCTATCTTAGTTTAACTGCTCTTTACTAAATTTCGTTAAAAAAAAATAAAGTATAAATCAAATTATAAGCAGTTAACAGCCATTCAGCCAACAGCAGATCGTGTCGACAGAAATATAAAGTATATGCGAAGGAAAAATACTTTTTTTTTAATTTAACCAGTGGCGGCGGTTGGACGTTAAAAGTGGGGGGGGGGAAAGACATGATCTGAATATTTGCATATAAATGTTTGTTTTCCTGCTTGTTTCTAATATTTTATTTGACGAAAGGTTGTATAACTAATAGGATACTATCTTTTTCAGTTAAAATACCATATATAATATTTCATATTTTATTAAGTAACTTGACAAGAGCAACGCCAGTAGGTAGTAGCCCTTTGTACTCTTAAACAACGAAAGTAAGAAGAGATTTGATTCCTTGCTCATGAACACCTTAAAATTATGTCTGGAAAATTGTGTGATCAGATTATTGAATAACAAATTTGCAAAACAAATAAATAGAAAGGATAATATTAATCATAGTAATAAATAATGATTAGGGGCACGAGTTTTTCGTATTAAGAATTTGAAAATTTCGCGTTTCGTTTTTCATATTTCGCGTTTTGTCGCATTTTCCAAATAACTTCTGCATTTTTTAGCTCTTGTGAAAAAGATATTCCCGACATTTTTATAATTGTTCCTTCTATTCATAGATCACTACACAAATAAACCATTCATAACCTAAAAACAAAATACACTGAATATTGCACTTGACATTGTAAATTTCACTTATAGAAAATTATATTTTTTAAAAATCAAATAAAAGAAAATCAGTAACTAAACTTACTATGAGTAGGGAAGTTTTGCTGTCTTATGAAACATATAGGGACAAGATACATTTAAGCATTAAACATAAGCATGTTACACATTTCCACATTTTCCTTCATTGTTATACGTTTGCCACTTATCACCAGTCCATACTTGGGGAAAGAAAACTCTCACAATTGGCATTGCTTGTTGGAAGCCACACATATGTAAGTGCGTTTACAACAAATTTCAAACAATCATCACTTCAGAACTTTTGTCCATTCAAGATATTTCTTTCTGTTGGATACACTGTACTTTCCAGACAAATCACTTGTCAAGAGTTCATAGAGTGCTTTGTAAAACTCCAAATGCGGTACTTCATAATCAGATGCTTTCATATTTTTAAATGAAGGCCAAGCTTTAAAAAAAACTTCCTAACGTAACAATGTCTGGTTCACTGCCACATGCAATTACAGAAGGATCAAATAGCTTTCCCAAAGCATCATATACTTCTATAGTTTTGGAGTCTTCTCTTTGCGAAGAAAGCTTCAAGGATGATCTTTATGCACATTTTTAAAAAGTCACATTCAACACTAGCCCCTTTTCACTTCATAACAAACGTAAGTGTGTTTTAGTTTTTCCACCAAAGAGGCCCTGCAATATGTTCTCTGTCCGAATTACCCAACATGCACCGTTCATGCCACGTTCTACCGTTCCGACAGCGGAAAACTGGCGTTTCCAAATTAATGAAAACGTACGTTTAAAATTTCGCACAAAACTGCCAATTTCGCGTTTTATCGCGCAACAGAAAACAATGAAAATACACATAGAACATCACAAAACGTTAAGAAACTGAAAATTGCTTAATTCTGACGCATTTCATTTTGTCGCGCAATGCGAAAAACTCGTGGCTCTAATAATGATGTTTGTTTTGCAAAAGTCATATTGAAACAGGGATTAATGAACAACTTAATTTTTAATTCCACACATGCTATTAAATGTATATTACTCTTAGAAAATGAAAGACAGTATATACTGCAAGCATAATAAAATTGCTACGACATTTAAAGAAATATTTGCTTTTGCAACTTCCCGAAACATGTTCCTTGCCATTAGGTCCAGTTTTAATTTTCTTGGAGCACATCAAAACACAATACTACTTAGAATCACTCCGTACTCCAGTTATACAAAATAACACTAAAACCTAGAATTCTGTTGAATTCACTAAATTTAATTGTATATACACTCGTACATCTCTAACACACCATTTCATTCATACATTACACTACAGAACAATGAAAAAATAGAAGTTGTTTCTTATTACGCTTTTCCACCCTTACTTTAGAAAGAAAAGACATTTTAGGAACTGTCAATTTTTGTGCAATTAAAAAATAATTTGTGAAAGACTTTTTTCTTTTGCGAAATGCTCCCTGAATTGGTTCAAAGCGGCTGACTGATACATCGAGCCCTTGTAAGAGGTGAAAGTATGCTGAAATTGTTGTGCTCCAATAGGTTAATTTTGGAGTTATTTTCTGTGGCAATTAAAACGCAATTCCTGTAGTTTTCTTTACTCCACGGGAAGACAACCAATACCTACTCACGAAACGGCAAATATATGGCACCATTTTTTCTATGAACCAGCAATACATACAAAAACTTTATATTTCTAAATGAAACTATATACATTAATAAGTTACTTCAAAAAAAAGTGGGGGGGCAACTGCCCCCCTTTGCCCACCTAATCGCCGCCCATGAATCCAACACATTAAATATTGCAAATATCTTCACCCAGTATTAAATATTATCGAAACAAAGGAAACTGAAAATTTGCCCTTAGTATCACTTACGATTCTTTTATATAGAATTCCTTCCATCAACAAATGTAGTTAACCAATCTTAATTGCACTTCTTGTCACATAATGCTAATTCTTCTGTTGTTACTAAAAGTTTTGTATTCTCTATGTCAACTTAAAGGTTTTCAGCCTAATTTTATTTATAGTAGTACGTATATAAGTCGTGTACGCCGTGGATAATTAATTTCTTTTCCGGATTTTATTATTTTTTTTTCAATTAAAAAAAGATTGCTAGGAAGAAACGTCTACACTTACTGTACGTATATCCGTTTCATTATTCAATAATTATTTTTTTTTTCAAGTTTCACCATGGCGAAATGTTGTTTCGTAATAAATAAAGAAAAAAAAAGCGAACAGTTAATTTTCTTTTCCGCGTAATAGTAGAGTTATATTGTTTGTAAGTAAATTAAAAATTGTGCTGCTACCCAGTTTTCTCTTAGCATAACTCTTGAACTGAGTGTGATCAAGGATTTATAATGACAACAGACGAGCAAGTATTAAAAAGACTTTGCTGCTACTCTTTCTGCTTCCTTTTCTTAAAATTGCTCTTATTCCTTTTTTTTCTATCAAGTTTATCTTCCATTAATGGATTGTCGTGATTAGGAAGGACAGGCCCAAAAGGAAAAAAAAAAAAATGTGCTATATACAAGACAGCTCTTCCCACAATTATGTGAAAACAACCATTTAACTGAGAATTACTAAGTCCTATATACACATGAGAACTAAATTTGTCTGGAGGCTTTGCTTACTGTGACCAAGTGATCCAATTTATGTAAATTATTCATTATTATTCAATACTTAACTCTTTCATCATTAAATATCGATCTTTGTCTCTCTCTCTCTGCCTGATCTTTCCCATTCTAAAGTAAACATCATCGTTTCATAAAATTCTCAGCAAAAACAGAAGAATTAATACACATTACTCTCATTTCTCGTTCTTACGGACCTCCAATCAAAGGATAACTAAAAAAAAAGACAAAATCTGAAGAAGAAAGTTGATTCAGTACGCAAGTCCCGATTTTACATTAGAATACAGTAAGTTCAAAGTTTTTAATGTATATTTAGTGAATAGGTACGTATTCTACACTGTAAGATTGGGTAGTGTTCTTATTGTTCCTATCAGATTGAAAATTCAGTACTTACTATTCCCTCTTTCCTTCGTAATGTATAATTGTGGATTGCAGACTTAGTTTTGGAAATTACGATTAATCGACAACATTGGATCGCTATCGCTCCCTTTCTATCCGTTAAAACGAGGAATGAGTGTCTTCCAAGAGCTGGATTAAATAATAATAATAATAATAATAATAATAATAATAATAAATAAAGTGAATGTTGAGAAAAGTGACAAGGAAACAGAAGAACGCACAAAAGGTCAATGGAAACAATATTATCCAAAACAAGCTCACGAGTTCCCTCGTGGATACAATGCGAGATTTCACGCTTTCGGCGTTGCAGACCCGAATTCGATTCCCTGTGGGAACTTAACATAGTAGATTCACATTCCAAATAGTTTCAGTGCTTAAAAGAGTAATAAAAAAAATTCAAAAACCACATGCTCAAAGGGTTTGGGATTGAACCACATTGGAAGTTATTGCGTTACCACTGATCCAATAGTACAGTGATTTCGAAATTGTGCCCAATAATATAACAAGTGAGTTTCGTTTCACACTGTGAAACTGTGGTAGATTCCCAAACTATGGAAATTCGATATTGAAATCGGAAGTGATCCAAGATTTCTGGTTACAACCAAGTGATAAGTCCAGAGATGGGAATTGTTCTTCAATAACTAATCTGTACAAAAAAAATGAAACCGGAAGTAACACCAGAATTCTACAGCTTATGGTTTTCCTAGAAAGATAAGGGCGGAGATGAGAACATATTCTTGCAAGACTGAAACCATAAAGAAAAAAAAAAAATCTTTCTTCAGATCAATAGTATTGAAACCGGAAATCTGAAGATTCTTAACCAGTACCAGCTTGAATTAACCAATTAGGTTGAAGATGAATCTATTCCTGTGATGCCGAATCAACATCAACAAGAATTATTCGCTCTCTCTTATAGTTCTTGTTCTATGGAGATTAATGTTGAAACCGGAAGTGGTAACATCTTTCAATGATTCCCGGTTCACAAAAGGATGAGGATGAAAATGAAATTACTTCTTGGGACCAAAAATGTACGCAGAATATTTTCCAAGCGAGGAAGGGGGGGGGGGCAGACCGACAGATAGGCGCAGTCACGAATATACACACTTTGATGGACATAACACTTCATGCAAATAGTCATTGACGCACATTGGATAACCACAGCAACCATTATTAGTTACAGTAAATATATTACGAACATTAAAGTGGGTGAGGAACCAAATTAATGTCTTGACTTGTAATTTGAAGAACCGAACTCCTTCCGAAAATCGAAGAAGGGACAATTGCTCTTCCTGGCCTCCACTGTGGTCACCCATGCTTGGGACACTAAATCCATTTTAAAAAATAGCTTCTCGCTATTTATGTCGTATTGTTCTATGGTAATCAACGTTAAACCAGAAATAGTTAATTCCTACTACTTCAGATTTGAATAGTGAGTTAAGGAAAAAGATGGGATACTTAATCCACACTTTTCATTTTCCTCCCCAACTATCGCTTATCTTCTTGTTTTAATATCTATCGACATTTAATCGTTCTATAAGACTTCCATAATTCTGCATAGGAGAGTCTGAAACCTAATAGTGTCGTAATCATCTACAATACAAAATGTGCTATATAGCATGCACAAAAGAAACTACTCTTTTTTATACAGTATACCCAGAGCCCTCAAAAACTCCTAAAGTTAAGCGTAGCAGAATTGCAGAATCTCTAGAACACACAGAGTTTAATTAATTCCCCTCCTGGCTTTTTTCGGCATCATCAACACTGACGCTAACCAATGACTGAACTTTCAATTTCTGATTTCCGCCCAAGAAGGAAGTAATCAAGGAGTCGTTAAAGAGAAAAATGAGATTATGGTCATATTGTGTTATTAAATTATAATTATGTCCCAATTAAGTAACTCGGATAATAACTGCTCCTGTCCCTAATGAAAACACACAAATAACAAATTATGGACTACATTCCAGCACTAGAAGTAGCAAGTAACAGCAGCAATAGTTAGCTACCTGATAGAACTTGTTTCATGTTCCATCGCGCCAGAAACAAGCTTAATTAATGACAATAACAATGCGTGATTGGTTAGTGAATAACTTACTTTTAGCTGTCCTTAAAAATGGGAGAGTATGAATATTGAACATGGTAACAAGGTAGAATTAAGTGACGATTTAACAAATTTCTGAAGCATAAAAAAATAACATTAGTAAAAGGTAAAAAAGGTGCAGGGCACCGCACTGAACCTTTTTATTCCCATTTCTTAAATTAAAGTCCTGTCATGATACAGTTATTAATGAACAATTTATTTATGAAATATGAATATAATTATCTGAATAATTTTTGAGTTCTGAAGACACTCTACTCCCCACAAGAGTAAATTATCCCTTTCGAAAGGAAAACTACTTATATGACAATATCATAGGGTCAGTGGCGTATTTACGATTTTGTTTCGGGAGGGGCTTTGCTAACTTTCGGTGGGGGGGCTTTGCCTGAAAATATGAAAATTCTGCAAGATATGTCATATACTTTACTATAGTAAGTAAGATTTCGGGAGGGGCTTAAGCCCGGAAGCCCCCCCTAAATACGCCACTGCATAGGGTTATTACAGTAGTTTATGAAGTACAAATTGTTAGAGCTATTTTCCAGAAACTGCAAAATGAAAAAATAAATAAATGAAATCTGAGTTTTACGTTCCACGTTATGCCGGTTAGGCTAAAGGAGACGGTGATTATAAGTAATGAATGAAATGGAGGAATGAAGAAAGTGGGAGGAAACGGGAGAACCCCGAGAAAACCCACGCGCACGGTGTTTGTCCACCACAAAGTTCACTTGGCGGGAAACTGCAAAATGAAATTAAGTTAAATGTAATAGTTCAGTTTAACGTCCAACGATTATGCCCTTTCGGCTAAGGGAGACTATGATTAAAGCAAGAGAACGATGGAAGAATTAATGGAGTGAAAAGTGGGAGGAAACGGGAGTGTCCCGAGAAAACCCACGGACACGATGTTGTCTACCACAAACTTGGCTGGGAGGGATCGAACCATGGACACCACGCTACAGAGATGGGCGTTCTACCACTGAGCCACCGTACCCTCCCCAGAAATCTGCTATCATCTAGTTTCAGTTCTCCAGTAATTGTAGTCATTTTAGAGAGATAGAAAGTTCTTATCTCCCTCGGAGAACCTCATCAAAACCTTGAGTTTAAAATTTGGTTTAGGTGCTTTGAATGGTATGCACTCTAGGCAAGCGTCAGTATATCAAGAACGAATGGCTAGATGAACCGACATCCAAAAAATAACTTTTTTTTTTTTTATAGGCATGAGAAAAGATTAGGAAATTTAAAATCTTGTAAATATCAAATTACTTTTTTAGCTATTACTTTACCTTCTCTTATCGTTGTTCAACAGTAAACCAAAACATAGGGTTGGGTTTAAAAAAAAAAGTAATATCAGTTAAATTCAGTTTTAGATTGTTTATATTATTATTATTATTATTATTATTAGTATTAGTATTATTATTATTATTATTATTATTATTATTATTGTGAACAGTACAAATAAAAATTTAAACTTAATAGACCTCAAGAAGGGCTCATAGGTGCCACACGGCTTTGTGCTACTGTAAATTTAAACTCTGTAATTTGAGATGAAGAGAGAGAGAGACTTGTCTGAAGGAAAACTAATTCAGAAATTGAACACCATACGTCATCCTAATCTAATAGTGTAAAAACACAGGTCTTTGATAGCAAATTGCTGCTTGCTTTATCATGTAGCGGACAATCTTCAATTACTAATTTCCGCTGCACTACATACACTATTGTAGCCACTGACATTTCGATTCATTTCTCATCTGAATTTTTACTGTTTTTATTTTTGTATGTCATTACAGTATTTTTTATATATTTGTTTTTAAGTATGTATAGGTACACAGTATTACATAGAACATTAATCAAGCAGCTTGCCATTATCATACTTATCTCTTATGATTTTCTTTTTGCTTACATGTATTTTATTACACAGAAGTTCCGTAATGAAAAGGATGCCACAATAGAAACACGAAATTTTTACCTGAGGAAATTATTGTAAACACAAACATTAACAAGCATATGTGAATGAATGAAAAAGCCCACAGGGTAGTTGTAACGAGTAGAGGGGGGAGGGGGGACAGGAAGGTCAAATTCTGACCCAGCTACATATTCAAGACTTTCTTCGGTCTCCTTAACGATGAGTTTAATTACTCTCCGCTTAACAGCCGCCGCCAGGGATAAAAAATGGATGGATAGAATTGGTATCTTGTGTACGGAATTAAAAAAAAAAACTATAATTTCTTATGATTTCATCATCCTAAGAAGAAAAAGGGGGGGGGGTTGAGACTAAACAAATAAAAAATAAAAGCACTGAACTCTTCGCAATGTAAAAGTTAGGAGGGGGGAAAAGAAGGGTGCAGCACACGAAAACAACAACGGTCGAATCGAAAGCAGGAACTGTGAACCTCATTTCCAGCGGAAATATAAGAGCGAGTTTCAAACTCATCCACTGTGACTTTTTTTTTTTTTTTTTTTTTTTTACATACCTTCCTATATGAAAACCAAGAACTTTTTTTTTGGTCAGCACCAGTAGTACGTTACGTTTATACTCGTACATATATACATGAAACGCGTCTACGTAAACCATATACAGTTTAGTTTTATGTTATTTCCCGGAGATATTCCGCCAGCGGCACATAATCATGTTGCTCATCCAGAGTTCCCATACAGGAAATCGTAAACGTATACATTGTTCTAAAAAATGATAAGAAGAACCATTCTTCGCTTTATTATAGAACAATAACTTTATATGAGCGTTTAGCATTCCTACGTATAGGTCAAGATTTGGCTCAACTTTCAATAGAAGGACCAAATAAATATCAATTTAGTCACGTTGTTCCTTTGAGTTGCCGATCTCTTATTTTAAGTATTAAATCAGAATACCAAAATGTTCCCAAAATATTTATCCATTTATTCACTCAATTGTCCTAAATAACCATTAGACTATTTTTATTATTTGCAAAAGATCCAAGTTTTTTTTTTCTCTAATTTTTGTTTATCATTGTTATAGCAAATTACAAAATGTTGCTTGTTTTAAACAAATCTAATAGCAAGATGTAAAGCAATTATATAGTAGATTAGAACAGAAAACACTTCGCCTTAAACTTGTCAATAACAGTTAATCAAGATTATTTTTCTTTAATAAACTCTGGTAAAGACAAGCAAGAGCATAAAGTGAAACTTATATGTAGATCTATGATATACAGATAGCCACAGTCAGGCAAGTGCGGAGGAACTTATTACAGAAGGCGTTCAAAGCTTTTAGAGGGTCCTAATTCAATTTGATGATAAATTATATTAAAATTTATAAAAATCATCCCTATAATTAACTAAATTTACAAAAGAAAGTTGGGATTTCGAAGAAGGGGCCCAGACACCCCCTCAAGATTCTAGATTCCGGGATAAAACAGAATCTCAGGTAAAAATTTCCTGACATATTCATACTTATCCTAGAACCATGATTCATACCTCATTCAAAATAGAACAGACTTTCAAATGGTACCATTCACATGTCTTCATGTATCTGAGGCGGGAAAATCGCGAAGAAAGGGATTTTTTGGTTAAAATAATCCCTTTTACCCTTTTTGCCCCTCTGGATCGTTATCTATTGTTTGAAATATTAGAAATATTTCTTAAATGACTATAAACACAATATAACTTTTGAAAGAATTTGAGATTATCACACCATATGCCCAGAAACAAGAAAAATCTAATCTGGAGAAAAGATAAAAACTAATGCATTACTTCGGCTATCAATTTGTTAACGAAAGTTAAATGTACGGTAATACGTTTAAGTAGGTTTTGTAAACAATAGCGGCGAGCAATATTTCTAAGAATTACAAAAGTTTGAAGTCATATTCCTTCAAGGACTGCAATGAAATTTTTAATTTGTAGGTAGTAAATTCACTGCTATTTTTTTAAAAAATATTTTATATCGAACTACTACTGAGCCTTACTTCTTTTAGACGTGAACGACTGTTCTTATCACTAATTGAACATGATCTTATAATCAGTGATGAGCTAGGGGGGGCAAGCGCCCCCCCTGTGACATCGTCCGCCCCGACGTGTTGTACTATATATCAAATAATATAAAACTACTATTTTCGATATATACAAAAAATAGCTCCCCCTCAAAAAAGTCCCTCCGCTTCCACTTGCCCCCAAGAAATTAAAACTGGCATCGCCATTGTTTATATCCTTTCACAGAATAATGACAATGGCACATCCACTGTTAAACGCCAGAAATAACTGTGGAGAAAGCTAATGCGCTTATCACACGTACTAATACTCAATCTAAAGCTGTCTGATCGACTGTAGCCTTTTGTGACAGAATTAATGAAATATCTAACAAGTAAATACAAAGTTTTTTAGAACTGACAACAGGAGTTATGGTTTTGATTTACGTACAAGTACTGTCAAGGCACTGCTCAAAAAGGGATAGAATCAGTGATATACGTAGATCAGAATTTAGTTTTTGTGTAAGTCTTTATAGTTGACAGTTTCAATGTGTTTTTGATTATTGTAGCAGCGTCATTTTAAGTTTTTCTTGGGAAAAGAAGGGGAGAAGAGACGAGACTCTTCACAGATATAAGTAAAGTTTCACATTTTTTTATTAGTAGATCTATATTGTTACACTATTGATTAAAATGTATTTCTCTTAAATTCTGGAGAAATTGCTCGCTGCCCCTCTCAATGATGCTCCAGGAATGTTGTAGTTAATTTCCTCTCTTCAGGTTCGTAGCCCTAAGTGTTTTAAGACTCGAGTTTACATGGCTGAATCAGACTATATCAATTAAAAACATTTTTGTTAGATGTTCTGCTTTTATTCTATACTTATAAAAAAAGTTAAATAAAAAATTTGCACGATGAGGTTTTAAAGAAAGAAATCCCTCAGCGTCAAGTTGATTCTAATTACTTTTGCGTGCAGAAAACTGCATGAATTCTAACTGCTTCCAAAACTGGCAGTACTGGAAACAAAAAAACATACATTCATTGATAAGTAGGGAGAAGAATTTATATGTGACCTATAAAGTCTTTTTTTTTTTTGGATTGAAACATATTTATGGAATGTGAACGACAAATGAAAAATTTTCACAACTATTCTTATTCATATAACCAGAACGAGAAAATACAAGAGACCGAAAAACTACTGAAATCTGGCTTTTATATACATAAACAATGATTACGTCTACAATGATGGGAAGTCACACTGATGTATCCCAATTAACAAAAATACATCAGATTGTTACGTAATGCTGATAAATTCAAAACATTTGAGAGTTACGGGTTGCATAAACACCTAAGCGAAAATATTTAAATATCTTAAACCCTTATTAAAATCAAAAGACGCCTCAGTCTTCCAGTCACACTAATTCCCAATAGTCCCCAGGCTAATAGTTGTCACTTGCTGCGCTGGCTTCTATTTGACGCCAAGAGATTGATTGATTGAAAGGTTTTGACTGGGCGCGTCGTCAGTGAGATGTTTTGCATTTTCCTGTGACACATTAAAAAACAGAAAGAAAAAGAACAATATTTCAGGAAACTAATGCCAAGAGATGTCGCTAGGATACAAGTAATTTGCGGGGCGAGTCGAAGGTTTGGGAAGAAGCAACAATTTTTCGTAAACCATGAGATGTGCCTTTGACATTGCCCGATGTTAGTTTTCCAGGAACTATTCACCAGTATCCCCATATGAAATCTTAGTATCAGAGTTTTTGTCTGGAAAATTTCTCTGTGCAATGCTAAACTAGCCACACATTAATTTTCTTAAACTAGGATGCTATACCTGAAATGACATTTTTCTTCAAACCTGAGAAAGAAAAACTTTTATTTAGATTTCTAAATTTCTTGAAGTCACTAAGCACACAAAATCATACTTTACGTTAGTATAAGGCTTATTTTCCTTCTTCAAAGAATTTAGCTTACCAAAAGCCCTTTCATATATTTACTGTCTTCTTATGTACCTGCCTGGGAGTAATCTTGATAAATCATCATTTTTGACTAGGATACAGAAGATCAAAATTACGACTAGAGTTTCTTTATGGACGTAATCTATTCAATTGATCTCAATATATGAACAAGCAAAAACCTGTTCTCCATATAATCTTATGGGAGTTCGTATCAATAGCATCCTTATTTGATAGACTACCCAAAATGCTGTTAAGATTAGCATGTTAGTATAACCATCAGGGTACAAATATTAATCTGCTCATGGAATACGAGGCTAAAACGAAATTATATGAGTTGACAAGTCTAAAGACTTGAACTTTTTTTAAAAAATAGAAATCATTTACTAAAGCTTTAGAGTGGGGAATGGAGGGTGAGGGGAAAGCAAAATTCAAACCAATTTCCTGCAGAGTGACAAACCAAACTCCTTGACGTCGTGTAAGGTAAACGCACCGGACTTCGACAGGTTAAGGACCTTTTTCAAAATCAATTGCCTATTGTGGCCATAATATTGGTCGGTGTTGGCCCATTTTTTCCTTGAAATGTACAGTCTCTACTAATACTAAAAGTCACTTCAAGGCTCAAATTTTAATGTTACAATTTTTTATGAAACTGGAACTCGCCAATGGAACCCGAATTCGACAACTTCACCTGGTTTCGACAGTTGCGGTACCTGAATTCGGCACCTTCAATTATATCCATGTAAAACATTAAGTCGGCATTATCAGTAGTAGTAATCTCTTCTCAGCTTCAAATATTGTTTTATTATTATGCAGAAATTACCAGACGGGCAAAAGAACACAACTTAAATTTTCTGAACTGAGTAGTTACTTCGATGATTCTCAATTCGACATGCAGGAACCCGATTTCGACATTCCAGGTCGAACTGAGGTAAGAACTATCGGAGAATTATGCAACAAATAGCTTTATGAAAGTCTTTGAACATACTTGCACGTTTAGATATTCAGCTAAAATTATATTTGCACTACTGAGCATGAATTCGACAACCTTGTCGAAATCCGGCTCACGTTACAAATAAAGGCTTGTGTTTTCGACAACCCCCCGTTTATGTTACATCACAACCTTTATCCTCACAGAAGAAAACAAAACGCACTGATTGAAACTCCTTTACAACATTAAAGTACCACTATTTGCTTGAAGCAAACCTAACTTTAATAAAAGTCTTACGAAAATAACCTGTCGTCTTATGATTTTCTTAAGATTATGTGTTTTTTCTCGAAGAGTGTATCACACACACAACAATGTACTTCTTTTCTCCATACATATGACTCATCTACTGTAACCACACTTTTGACACGAGAAAAGACACTCCCATAATGTTGCCACTTCTATTCACGATCGCAGGGATGACGTCTTACGCTCATTTCACAACATTTAAGCACAGGTATGTCGAATTCGGGTGCCTGTCGAATTCAGGCGCGTTTACCTTATATTGTGGGACTGGTACTTGTTTGATTACACTGAGATCAGATCATTAAATATGGATGTAAAGTACCCTGAGTATGCGGACGAAACCTCGTGTCTGAAACCGCGGTTCATCTTCTATTATATAAAATTTAAAGTGAGTATGTTTGAGACTTCATACCTTTTGAACTACTCGATCGATTCGTTTAAATTTTCAACATAAATGAGGTTCGAGCCTGGGATAAATTTTATCATTTCACTTTGACCGTGCAACTTAGGGTAGAAAGAGAGGGAGTTATTTGAGAATGACCAACATTAGTGTGGAATTCATAGTGTTCGGGGTCGCTGTGACGAACAGTAACACTGTCCAAAGTCAGTCCTTTATATCCAAAATAAAACATTCTCCCCGTGCGAAGAACGAGCAATCTGCTAGTACATTATATAGACACATTAACTTCCCGCGACGCGATAAAGATTCTAATTAACTTCTGGATAAAATAAAAAGACAGGGCATACACCTTGTACACACATTATCGAAACGAGACGAGACAAGCTTTTCGAGAATCTAGAAAAGACGAGAAAATCTTATTTCTCGCCTTATGGGTAACACCACAAATCACTCTAGAAACACGCTACAACTAAAGGATATTCTCAGCGGGCTAAAATAAAGTTTTATTTCATGGTTATTTTTCTTCAACGGTAACAATAGCAGCTGCTGGTAGCCATGATTTCGTGATGTGATAGGCCTACTCTTTCTGTCCATGACACTTGACCTCATTAGAGGCTTCCTTCAAAACTGCAACCAATATTATTCTGTACATAATTATGAATGGGGGGGGGGTTATGGAAGCTACTGGGAAAGCAATCTGACAGTTGATAAATGCGATGGCAAGTTCTATGATAAGAAGTTCAATGCCATTTAACAATGGAATCACGTGAGTTATTAGATTCGAAATTAAGGACCACAGTACAGTAAGCCTTGGATTTATTTATTCACTAGGACAAAGCCTCCGGTAGTTATTAAATACACAATGTCACTTAAAAAAAATCTGAAATTAATAGAATCACAAGCAAAATTATGTTATCCTTCCCCTTCCCTTCTGTCAGTAGCTTCAGAAGAACTAAGACAAGCACAATTCGGAGGTGCCATAGTCACTCGCTTTGGCTCAAAGTATATTGCGCCTATTTCTTTCCACATTTGTTTGAAATTAATTTTCTCTTAGAAAAGACAATGATGTATACACACAAACTTTCCTCTTTGGAAACATAACCATTTTGATATTTTGCTACTGGTATATATGGAACTTCAAGCACAATATGAATTCAAAGGAAGTGAAATACCTCCACAATCTATCTTCTGCACAAGTTACTTTCATCTGATCAGGGTCGGTCCTAGGCAATATGCCACCCCGTGCAATGGTATCGTTTATTGCCTCCCTTTCTCCAGAAAGAACAAATCTTAAAAGCAACGATTATAAGTATTCTACCCCATCATGAACAACGACGGGGGAAAAGAACACTCGCACTCAAAGTTCTAAACACCACAAATACAATCTCGCTGTGATTCTTATTTTTCTTTCTTTAAATAATAATCTATTATGTTAGTGAAAAATAAAGCAAATAAAGCTGCAGAGGAAAAATAATACTTTCTTTATAAATTTCAATCTGAGCATATCCAGTGCAACTAGCTCTTTTACCTTTATTTCTTGATTTTCTTTCCACCTCTGCTAATTATTAAAAAAAAAAAAAAATCTCCACTTCCAATGATGAGGAACTTGGTTGTGACAAAGGCAAGACTAGTCTTCATATCAAAACTGTGATAACTAACCACATAGAACAGGTGTTCGCTGCTGTTGGAGAATGGAATTCTTGTATTTAACAACAATCAAGCAGTTCATGCTGGGATTTGTTTGACCATTTGCTTTAGCATTGTCCATGTAACATGATTTATCAACGTAATATTCAAAGAGAAGGTCAGCTCAATAAATTTAACTATCATCATCATTAAGTATATTTCCAACAGGAAATATATATTTGAAGTAATATGTCAGATTATGCCACCTCGTGCAAATGCAAGTGTTGGACATGTAGAAGAGCCGGTCCTGCATCTGATGTATCTTATCTGACAAGTTTAAGAGTTTCAACTGTCTCTGGAGTAACAATCAGTCATTGCAAAATGTGATGAAAAGTTGGTAGTGTTTTTGATAATGGATTAGTTTTCGAAAACCAGAACAGTTACTCCTATTATTATTATTATTATTATTATTATTATTATTATTATTATTATTATTATTATTATTTTGTAAATTCAAACGAAAATAATTATACGATAAGTATTGTAGACAAGTGAATATTATACAGGGTGTTTCAAATCAGCACCGACAACGTTTGGGAGGTGATTCCTAATACCAAGATAAGAGAAAAAGTATAGACCAACCTGGATGTACAAATGCTTCCTTTCGGACTTATAGGCTGCCGAACACATGAAAAATGAACTTTAAAGGCCCATAGATCCAAAACTATGGGACTTACCGTAGTCGAATCAAGACTTTGCTTAGGAATTAGTAGTGTTCTATCCAAATATCCAACTTTCAGAATCCTGTAGTACTTCCGCAACAATTTGTAGAGAGGTGATTATTGAGTACTTGAAATTAAATGCCCGTAGGAAAACTCCCTCTACAAAAATTGTTGCGTAAATGCCGCAGGATTCTGAAAGATGTGTCTTTGAATAGTGCACATATTAATTCGTAAGTGAAGTTTTGACCCGACTACGGTAGGTCCTATAGTTTTGGAACTCTGGACCTGTAAAGTTCATTTTTTCATTACTTCGGCAGCATATAACTCCGAAAGAAAGCATTTGTGCACCCAGGTTGGTCTATACTTTTTGTCTTATCTTGGTGTGAGCAATCACCTCCCAAACGTTGTCGGTGTTGTTTGGAAACACCCTGTATATAAAGCTTACAGTATACACACATTTGGTCCATGCTTTATCGCTCAATAGAAGACCCTAATTGTTAAACCTAAATGATGACCTAAATCTCTTCTATTAATATGTAGTCCTATTTTTTTCCATACAGCATTTTTATATTGTCTTGATCCCGGTTATTTTTTTTTCAATTTCCAAAATCCGCAATTTTTTAAAGATATATTTAACGTCAGGAACATGGGTTTAGAGGTAAATGCAAAGAAACTAAAGACATGGAAGTTTGTCGGGATCGTAATACGGCAATTTATGGATTTGTCAAATAATACTTTTGATAAAGTGGATTCTTTTAAATATCTAGGATCAATATTAACAGACTAAAATCATTATCACAAAGAAATTAAATGTCGACCAAAAGCAGGGAATTAATGTTATTATTCAGTTCAAAATATCTTGTCACGAATTTGTCGAGGAATTTGAAGCTTAAAATATATAAAAGGATAATCATGTGCTAGTTGTTCTGTATGGTTGTGAAACATGGTCGCTTACTCTGAGGAAAAAACACAGGCTGAAAATATTTGAGAACAAGATCCTGAGACGAATATTCGGACCCAAGAGGAACAGGAATGGGGAATGGCGGAAACTTCATAACGAGGAACTACATAATTTATACGGTTTACCAAACATTCTTAGTTTCATCAAGTCTAGGAGGCTTAGGTGGGCGGGTCATGTAGCTAGAATGGAAGGAAATAGAAACGCTTTCAAAGTCTTGACTGGAAGGCCAATCGGAAAACGACCATTAGGAAGACCTAGGCGCAGATGGGAGGACAATATTAAGATTGATCTCGCAGAGATAGGAATACAAAGTAGAAACTGGATCCAATTGGCTAAGGATAGAAATCGGTAGAAAGCTTTTGTGAACGCGGCATTGAACCTCCGGGTTTCCATAGGTCATAGAGTGAGTAAGTTAGTTATATTTAACGTCATCTCTAGCATAAATCATAGTATGCTCGGTAATGGAAATAAGTATCAGTTGTTTCACTGTACAGTACGTAATAAAAACATCAACTTCTTGTACTAATCTTTCCACTGTCGTTCTTCACTATTTTCATAAACTTTCCCAAAAGTACGTTTGGTGTAAGTGCCTCCCCAATGCGAATTGCAGAGGAATTGGTTATAGAGTATGCACAGATAAAAACATTCTACCGTAAAGGAACATCATTGTTTAAATTATGCAACTCTATATTTAATGATATAGTTTAATTAAAATATATTAAAATTGAAATGAAAACTTGGATTGATGGTCAAGCTGTTCATGATGAGCCATGAGCTTCAGCTACGCAAAGGTCTCGGACTACGCACCTTGAGACTTGTTGCTACTATCAACATCTTTTTTAATATTGGTTTTCATTGCTACTGTGAACCAAGTAGTATTATATAAGAGTAATACAAGAACAAAACAAACTAGGAAAGGTATTACAAACCAGACCTTTGAAAGGATTGAGAAATTCAGATGTTGGAACAGTTATAAACAAACAAAAACTAAGTACAGTACAATTACAAAAAGTTTGAGATAAGCATAGTTAGAACATATGGACCAATAAAATGAGATAGTTGTAGGATACGGAATACAGTAGAGTTCCTAAAACTCGGCCACATCCTGGCAGGGTTTAAAAAAAAAAAAAAAAAAAAAAAAAATCACGAGCAGACTCGTTCAAAGTCATTACCGGGCATTTTTCTGAGGTCTGTCTTATCAGATAAATTACTGCACAGCGTGTTCATTAATTTTCATTTTCATATAAAGGCTCCATGGCCTTATAAAGTACGAACTTTTCCTTTGTTTAAGGGTATTTTGGCCATTTATTCTCTGTTGTATTCTCAAGCAACCAATACATATAAGTACAGCACTGGTACTGTATTTTCTGAGGAAACATTCGTACTTATTCTTTTTTAACTCCATACCCGATAACCCGACATTTTTACAAACTCTTCCACCCTTCGTTCCTCATTAGGTCTAGTTTTCGGGACTCTACGGTAGTAATAAATTAGTGAAATTCTGGAAAAGAAAGATATAGTCAGATTTCTAAAAGCAAAACTTCGTAGCTGGTTGTGATACAATTAGGATGGAAGATTATAGAACGTCGAAAAAGGCCATGAAAGAACATTTACTCTACTAGGAAGAGCTCATTCGTGGCTAAGCGGTTAGTATACGCGCCTTTGCCGTGGGAGACCCAGTTCGATTCCCGGCGGGAGCTCACCTGGTTTGAATTTCACGTTAATCAATAGAACTACGTCTCGTATAGCTTCTCTACTGAACGGGGCATTAAACTTAAAAATCTATCCAATCCATCTACTAGGAAAGACTACGATGTTTAGATAATTTAAGGAAGATGAGAATTCAAACATGAAGAAAGACCTGAAATCTGAAAGAATGAACGCGACTTATAGAAGAAGCCAAGGCCCACACAGGGCTATACAGCTAGCTCGAAAGGTAATATTTGCTAATGGAACATATAATCTAGCGTTGCCTATAATTTACACAGATGCAGCTACTTTGGGGCATAGATCTGGGTGGCATTTAACACACTCCTCTAATGAGAAACAGGAAAAAGGATTTGCAATATACAATTAGATCTTTGAATTATGTGTTGACAATGTAATGTTTCAACAGAAAGTAGTAATTTACTGATTACGGTCTACAAAGGATGTCAAGAATAATGATGTCTCAAGTAGATTGCAGTCAAGGGCACAACAGAAAGAACGAAAAACAAAACTTGCAAATTTCATAAATTACATTCACAAAAGAAAAGGCAAAACAAAGATATTTGTAGTTGCTGCATGATGAATTGGAAAGTAACCCGACATTTCCTGTCAGAGCATTACACTTTACACGAAAATTTATGTGTACTTCTGTTTAATTATTATATTGAAACTTTTAGTCACACACCTACATTAAATACTCTTATTTAAAATTATTATTATTATCGTGTGTACAAAATTGTTAAGGTTAATGCGATGGTAACAATCATACATGTTAGTGACTTTAACGGTAGAACTAGAAGGACGTGATTCAAAAATACCCACAATACACCCTACAATCATGAGACTGAGTTCGCTTCAGGAATACCACTACCAGTAATGCGCAAAAGCAAAGGTTGAGGCCGACTCGCCTCGAAAAATTGTTCCGCCTCGTATTCAACCCTAATTGCTACAATCTGGTCGAAGTTTCTCAGTACTTAATATGACCAAGAGAATACCGCGATAGTATACAAACAAGAATACCCACTGTGGTTATCAACTGACTAGATCGCTTTATGAAAAAAAAATAAAAAATAAAATAAAAAATAGGTGCTTAGCTTCTAATTATAATACCGTAGTGACACGGACATGTATAATTTATCATAGAATTTGAATCACTCATGCTCATACTAGATGAAATTTCCACTTAGAAGACTCGACCACCAATGTGCCTCAAAGAAGCAAATCACTACATTGGTTGGTAGGTAGGAGTTCAGCACCCGTTTTCAGCAATAAGAGACGTGGGCCTAAACTTTAAAATTGAATCCAAACCAGCGTAATGCACTCAAAAAATATAGTCTCTCCCATCGGAAATCGAACCCGAAACTATTAAAACCAAAGGTGCGCGCCAATAACTAGACCAGCCGGGTGGGAGATGAAACTACTAACGCTGAATATGCTATATGTCAAGAACACGATAACCCATGATGTGAGACTACCTTGGTACACACGGCGCACAACAACTTTGCACTTGAGAGACGTAATGCTCTTCGCGATTTGGCTGCCGTCTGACCATGATTTGAGAGGCAGGGAAGCCAAGTTATCAACGTTGCCAACTGAAATAAATATTCGCCATGAATCTAAAATGTGAGGTATTATTCATAATTCGTACGTTGTACTTTTTCATGTATATATATATATATCTAGAGCATTGTTAGTAGACGTTGCACTAGTCTATACACACTACACTGAACCAGACAGAGTACGATAATAACACCCTCGCAACCACAAACATCTTATTTTCAATTTACCAGCACATTACACGAAACCCAGCCAAAGGACAAACCTTATCATACATCAGAAATATCTTCTTTCGAGGAGTGAGTGAGACATGTCTCTTGTTCTAAGCGAATGGAATGCTACGATTGCCAAAATGTAGCATGTGTTCTGATGACCAACAGCTGTGTGGGAAGATTTTTTTTGTAACCCAAAGGTCACAAATAACAAGGGTGAAAGAATGTTTACCACTCAGTACTTCTTAGCATTGTGTTGGTGATGTATATAAAACTGAACTTTTGTGTTTTGTAAAACTATTTTAAAATATCGTGTGTATCTCTTCTTTTGTGTGTTAATATCGCATTGTGTGGAGATATTTGTATTGGTTGTTCTTTACTATTTTTTACGTCGGCATGTTCAGGTATATGATACATTAAGTTATTCTTTAATTTTAATAATTGACTTCAAATTCTCTTGTACTTTCGTTAATTAATGCTATGATTACGGAAGATAAACGATCTTTTTAAAAAAAAAAAAAAAAACGGGGGCGGTGCTACGATCAGAAGTCAAAGTTGGGAAATGGTATATAATGTCAGAGCTTGCTTTGAGGAAGACAGACAGAACGATGGTCCATGATTATCAAAAGTAGTAAAGAGGATGTGTAATAGTTCGCAAATAGGAAGACATTCAGTAATAAACTAGTTTTTTTCTTTATTAACGGCTAGGATTTACTACTGAGAAGTTTGAATAATCGCGGTTGGCAACACATCTTGCGCATGCGTGGTATCAACCATTTCCTCTCGTTTTCATCTCACTCACTCGGAAAACAACGGTTTCAAAGTGCAAAGTTAGCTTGCGCCATGTTTACACATAGCTACTTCTAGAACTCAACACTTCCATATATCCGCTTATCGCTTTTTAAGTGGTGCCGTTGACGGTCGCTATGAATATATTTAGTAGTAAAGTTACTGGTAATAAGTAATGAAGAATCTATTGGGATTGAGTCTCCCTGCTAATAGTCCCAAAATAAAAACTTCCTCCTGCTCTCCCCACTAATCTACTTAGTGATAGCCCTTGCATTTTTGATGCACACACTCCCGGGCTTACTGGTAGAAGAGAATTAAAATTTTGAACAGGTGAAAGTGATCCGGATTCCAAAACAAACTCTAGATCCGTGACTCATGTAGTCTCGGTGTAGAAAAGGAACGCAAAACATCAAGCAAATATCAAACATTCTTCAATTTCTCATTTTCTCCCCCCCCCCCCTAAGGAAATGCCGAGAGAATAATGTGACCATTGACGAACTCTCAGACACTAGACTTAGTACGTGCAGAAAGAAGGGCAATCCTTGGTTACAGTTCATTTATTACTACCCTGGCCGGTGGTATGGAAGTTCCACATTCGACCTCTAGGGCGAGAGTAGTATGGATTCCATGTTAACCTGTAGGTCTAGTCTTATGGAGTAAATTTTGCCAATAGGGACCAAACAACTAATACTCGTAACTGATTTATGGAGATGGAGCAAATTTAGGGTAATTAGCAGATTTACTTGTAGAGAATCACCTTAAATTGGCCCAGTTTCCTAAAAGGATTGTTCCTTTGAAATTCATCGTTCAATGAGTTTTACTGTAATTACCCAAATTTGGCCCTGAAGTCAGAATTGTTTACGTATTTTTTAAAACAAAAAAAAAATTTCCCCTTCGTTAATAACGAGTCATGTATTATTACTAATTCCTAAAAAAAAAAAAAAAAAAAAAAAAAAAAAAAAAACTCCCGCACTAGTGACATCCATCACGAGTTCCTTCCAAGAATCTACTTTTGTTCTTGCTTGCAGCGGCGCCGATATCTATATAACTTTTTTATTTTGGGCGAAAGGAACGCATTCAGGTATGTATCATTAGCATGCATGAAAGCAAATATGCCGAGATTCTAGGGGGCAGAAGCAAACTTTAAGGGGGAGCGGGGAGAGCCCAAGATCAGCGCCTATGCTTGCCTGGTATTGCGAAGTAAGGTATCTATCAGCATCTGACGTTACTTGACATCCTGATATGTTCGTCAAAAATTGGCAGTATTTTACATACGGGTGGCTGCATATGTAACAAAGCTTTACATGTTCAGTCGGAAAGCAGACGTGTGACTTCATTTGTTTGCACTTTGGGCATTACAAAAAAAAAAAAGTTCGATTTCGACAGTAATTACTATTCCTAGACATGTAAATAATCATACTTGAGGCCAGAGTGTTCAGTTAGAGCCTAGAGCGGAAAGTGTTAAACCTGAGAATTATGTCAAACATTGTATGCACTTATTTGTCAGGAACATTATTTAAAACAAGTCCGAATGTTAGATAACTTTCTATTGAGGACAAGTAGCGCACCACATTAAATGCTTCTTCTTCGTATGGTATTCTCTATTTTTTTTTAAATCTAATATCTTACATCGAAAGAAAAAGAAAAGGAAAGGAGAGACTACTAAGTCAAAGTAAACATTAGGTGAAACTCTAGTTTCGGTAACCAACAGGAAAATTCCAAAATTGTGATTGGCAAGGTCCCCCTTCCCATTTAGTTGTAATAAAGACGGAAAACAACGTGCACTGCGGGGCTCTAACCCGCCTTCACTCGCTAACGCTCGCTTGGCAATACTATGTGAATTAAATATTAAACTTTGGTGCAGAAAGAAACCAACATAGCTACTAACCTATATGGGGGACCTGTGTTCTAGAACCTTCCCATTGTGACTCATATTTCCTTGAGAAAGACACTACAACAGTGCACTTTTGTTGAATTCCGATCTACAGTGTTCCACGAAGTCAAATTCTTCTCAAATTGCGGGTTTTACTTATCCCATGCTTAAATTACTACTTTATTTTTTTTAATTTTCCACACACACTTATTCTACAAATTATTTTAACATTGTCCATCTCTTACTCTCTGCCTAGTGTTGGTTCCAACTTACAATAGAATTACGGTTCACTTCAAAGCAGCCAGTGCCACTGCACTAAAAGATCAAAATTTAATTACCTTACATATCTGGATCCTATCATAGAGAACCCCAATGGCTTAGTGGTAAAAAAAAATCTCTAGAAGAACTCCAATAAAAAAAAAAATGGAATTGGTGTTTAGTAATGGGCCAAAACATTAAATTCCCATGGTTTATTTCTACTTTATCCAACACCAGAACTTGCGGAACTAATCTACACAAATGCAGCAGAAGCAGCGGTTAAACGTAAACATACAAAGTACTCCAGACTGAAAGAAGACCATCTTTTTGTTGCCTTTGCTACAGAAACGATGGGAGTTTTTAGCAAAGAAGCCAGTGAATTTTTGAATGAGTTAGGAACAACTTTAATTAAGAAGTCAGGCGACCCAAGAAGCAAACACTATTTAATACAACGAATAAGCCTAGCAATACAGAGAGGAAATGCAGTCAGCATTTTAAAATCCTTCCCATCAGCACAAGAGCTGGATGAAATTTTTTACTTAAAATAAGTAGTATAAACATGGTGATGGACAGCGATTTGCTTTCTAAGTTTATTTAGTAAACCCGTTCTATTTCCCTTTATATTTCTTCGTTGCGATGATATTCTTATTTCAATTTTTTATGACTAATTCCGAAAAGATTTGCCTAAGATATTGAACTTAGACGGACATCTACACAAATCATTAGCAAATAATACGAACAGCAACAACAATGGGATAAGAAGTTGATCAGCGTCTATATTTAAAGGCACTATCCCAGTATTCGTCGGCGGATGAAAACTAGTAGAAACTCTGGAAAACCTCAATCTTAGTAAGTCGACAGCAAAGCTAAACTTCGAATCTCTAGATTACGAAAGAACACTAACCACTACCCTGCTCACACTCTTACATTTTCAAAATGTTCACAGCTCACAGAACAGAACTATAGGATATTAAAGCAAACCGATTCCATTAAAAGGAAGAACACAATTGATTAATGAAATATCTGGATAATGAAAACAATATTGGAAAAAAATAAAACTTCGAGGAACCACAGATGTACGTTCATTCACCACAAACTTTACTCCTTCTAGAATCGAAAAGCCAGCTTCCATATACAGAAGTTAGTAAATCGGCAGTAAAATTGTATGCCTACTGAACAAATTTCTCTACAATGGACAGAAATACTAACAGGAACAGCCACCAGCAAAAATTGGTCCAGTATACCCAGTGGTGTACGCAAGGAGGGGTTCCCGGATTTTAGACTTTAGTATGGGTATTATGCGAAAAAATAAAGATTCACTATATTAAGATACGTACACAAACACCTAAAATTATATGAACTTGGGAGCTTGAACCACTCTGCAACGAAATTCTGCGTCCACCACTGAGTACACCCACTAAATACTCGTTTGTTAAAACATCTGGTAAATGGAATACAAAGTAATAAGTTAATAATAATTAACAATAATGGGCAAGAGTGTACTCTGTGCAGAACAACTGATGTCACATTGTTGACATGATGCAAGATAGGAATAAGTAGGGTATGGTCGGGTTAACTTAGGATTAGGGAAGTTTGGACTCATTTTGTTAAAATTAGAGTAATTACTCGTATTGCTATTTATTGTATCCGTTCCTATGGATGTTCTGCACAAAGTACATTCTTACCAAATAATGAAATCTTTAATGTAACGTACACTTTTCTATTCTGGATAAGTAGATGAATGATTATGAAGATATGGGATATAGTATACATGAAGCTGCATCAGTTCCCGAAGGAGCAGGACGCTCTCACTTTTAGGGATTATTCATTGAGTATGTACGAACTTACAAAGGGGGTAACAAAGTGACTTATTTACTTATCGACTGATACGAAAATAAAAAAGAACGTACCTGTACTTTATATCTGCATGTGTAGTGCCCTTGTACTTCATCTATGACTATGTGTGTGTGTGGGGGGGGGGAATTTAACGCATATCGCATATCTTGTGCACATGGATACTTCTTACTATTGCTCTACGTAGAACATTTATGGTATTTCATGTAGAAGTGGTAATAGAACACAGAAGAAACGCAGATCAGGGGGTTCTCATGTATACTATTACCAAAAGAAATGGAGGAATGAGAATGTGGGAGCCCGAGGAACCTATGGGCACAATTTTGTCCGCCACAAAGCCTTATAACCTGGAACTGAACCAAGGACCCTCATACCTCAAATAAGAATCTACCGCTGAGCCACCGGATACAAATCGAGTTGCTAACTTTTCAAAATGATAGATCTGGATATTCTTGTCATGACAAGTGAAGAACTGAAAACTATACCTAACAAACACTGTACAGCAATAATTTCTCTCTCCTAGAAGGGAGGAGAGGACATATAAACTTTATGGGTTTTAAAGTACCACCAAGCACAGTAAATTCCATTTCTCCCGGATGAAGTCTGTAGCTGAACGGGGGGACTACAATGGCGGATCAAATATCCTAGGCTAGAAGGGGCGGATTCTAAGGGACGGTTGCAGTCCCGCTGATCTCATGTCACACAACCACAAATTCACCAAGCACTTACACTTACCTTTTCGATGTGTCCAAAGTGGTAGAGAGGTTCTTGTGTTTATTTGAAGTTCAGCACAGATCTATACAATTATAGTCATTCCTGCAGAACTCTCATCAACCATATACTAAGGATATCACTCCTTTCTTATAGAATTGTACACACGAAACGGTATTTTTTTTAATTAATTAAAAAAATACTGTGGAATACAATACAGTTTATTTACACGTTAAATGTATTCCAATAAAAAATAATTCTCACATTATGCACAATTATTCATAAGCACTATTTATGTCACATATTATCCCAAATTTTGCTAGTGAAGATTGTCAAGCATTTGTGGTTCACTATAAGCTCCATTTAAAATTAATCCAACACTACTTTAAAAAAAAAAAAATAAATAAATAAAACAAATTTATCAAGCCGATGAAGTATATAAGTTTGGCAAGTTAAAAGGAAGTAAATATTTGCACTATAGCACAAAAATATACACAGTACGCTCGCTATTTGTATGTTTATTTCTTTTAAAAGTATATATAATTAATTTCAAGTAGAGTTCTTTCACTTACTCTTTCAATAACAGCACTTTATACTAATATACACATACACACACACAGAGAATGAAAAATAAAATAGTGTGTAAATATACATACACGCGCACGTGGGAGTGTGAGATTTGCGTCCTTCAATAAATTTTTATTCAACGAGAGATAACTGTTGTATGGGAAGTAGAGCTGTCTTGAGAAACGGGGCACACAGGAGCACCGCTCTTTAACCACTACCAGTCACAGACACGAGAAAAGAAACACACACACACATCCACCGCCACTGAGAGTTCGTTTCGGTTTGTCGGTTGGTTACCTTTCTTTCTCCACCTGAACCCTCACACACAGGTAGAAGGGGTATTGTAGCAATTGAAATGCGCAGGCGCAATGTCCATCTCACACACACACCGGATGCTATGCTAAAAGCTGCTGCTCTTCGAACCTCCCCTTCACCACCTCACCTTTTGTGTTCTCTGTTGTTGTCTGTGGCATGGCATCAGTGCACTGAACTGAGCACCTCTCTTGTTCTTTGCCTGCAGGTTCTTTCTCTCCTACCGGTTTTTTACTTGTCGAATGCTTCTTTCTTGTCATTACTTGCAAGGAAGGACCTGTTGCTGTTGTGTTGTCTGTCGTAACCTTCTGAAGGCCAGACGCCGCCGATGACTTCCTTATTGAGAGGAAGGCAACTCCCAACAGGGCAAAGATATTGTTTTAGAAAATATTTTCCCCTTTGAAAAAGTATCCATTCATTAATATTTATATAGTAAATTCTAATGTTGCATGGAAATTAGCAGCTTCTGTTCATTGGCTTGAACCTTAGCTGCAACTAGAAAAACTAAAGAAGTCAATACTCAGGTCAACTTGTTTACTGAAATATACGATAGGCCTATAAAGCGTGCAACAAACGTTAGATTACATGATTAGCTGTCTTCGATTGGTTGATTTTGTTTTATGTTCTTAGGCAGAACTAGAGATTATGAAAGATGGGACCTGCTATTTACGTGGAATCTGAAGCACATAGGGAGTTGAATATGGCGCAAAGATCTTTTCCGATCGTATTATCTCGGCTCTAGAGAAATGGATTCCAGGACCACGGTTCAGGCAACTTGATTGTTTCTGGTGCAGGAATTCCGGGTTCGATTTCCAAGTTTCACTACAACATCGAAGCTATATAAACTTGGATCTATACTTTAATACGAGTCCGAACCACATGACCTCCAATGCAATAGCGGCATTAACGGGCCCGTAGTACCCTATCAAGTTAAGATTCCATAGGGTTTGCTATTTTTGTTCTGTGAAGAGAGGAGCATAACCAGTTTCGCTATCACTGCTCCAATAAGAATAAAGCTATCTGTAATGAACGAAATTTAAGAAAGGCAAATTGCTACCCAATAATGTCTTACTAATTATAATCAACTTTGGATAGGCACAATCTCGTTTCAAAAATCCTAGCAACCAAACTCTTTTAAAGAAGTATGTATTTTAAAAAAAGAAATCTGTAAATACAGAGGTGCACATCCCTAAGTGCTTGGATGGAACTCCGCAAATTTATCATTTCCCGCCTCCCCCCCCCAAAAAAAAAGTAGTATAGGAGATCAGAGTTAGTCGTGACGTAGCCAAGATACTGTAATAATTTTTATCCAAATTACATGTTATTTATGCTGTGTTTTGTTTCATAGTTAGCTTTCTTAAGAACATCATTATGGTATAATGAAAGTTCGATTGTAACATTTTCAACGAAAAATTGTTCGCTCACTCCAGAAATTCTTAGAAGCGAAACCTGCGCCCTAAAAATCAGCATGTAGGCACTCTTGTATAAAAGAAATTACAACAAACGGAAGGAGATCTGACCTTCTTTGGTCAATTTGGGATTTTTTCTTCAGGGAAAAACATCATAATTTTGTAAACATCATCATCATAGGCATTCTGAAATTATTGGCAGGTCACTTGCCGCAAGTGAGAAATTTCCATGGTCCACGGTCTTCCGTTAACTTCGTTTTCACGCGGGAATTTTCTGTTTTGATATCGTCCATCAATTGTAGTCTCCTTCACCTTCTTCCTCTCTTTCCTGCCAAAAAAATATCCTCTAGCATATCTCTCATGATACAGCTTCTTAGTTCATGTCCCAATCAATTTTTCTTCATCTTTTGAACACTATTTATATTTTACTCCTCCTCCATTTCTAACACACTCATATTTTTCCGGCTCGACCGAGCTAATTCTCTCCATTCTTTTCTACAACCACATTTCGACAACTTGCGGACGTTTTTCATCAATTTTGCGTAATATCCATGTTGTCAGCCTACAGCTTGAATTTCACATATATGGAAGTGGAAGTGTTTTTTCCCCTCTTTTTTTTTTTTTCAAGTAGGCTAGTGGCAGCACACAACTATATCTACATTGTTGCACATGAAAAAAGATGACAACCTATCATTACTCTGTAATTTGGTCATTGGTACTGTTTAAGATGGGCATTTTGTCAAATTATACTATATTAACGTGGATCAGAACTAGTGCTGCCAACTCTGAAAAACATAGTTACCAGTAGCCCCTCACAAATTCATTCCTCAGTTCGCACCTATAGGTACACAAAGCTTGAAACATAGTCATAATTATAATAAAAAATATTGCTAGCTCTTATTTCCATTTTTTTATTAACCGAAAACAAATCGTTCTAAGGTTAAAATGTATCAAATTTGTGACTTCAAAACCACCGTATTTTCTCGTACAGTAGCTACGGTTTTTGTCATTTGTCGTCTGAAGCACTATTCAGATTTGTATTCGAGTACACGCCATCAAGGCGGGACACCCGATTAGATTCTCCAAGGGAACTCATGTCGATTATAACTAGTGGTGGGCACAAAAAACGGTTTTCGGTTTTTAGAAAAACCAGTTTTTGAAAATTTCCAAAAAACCGGTTTCGATTTTCTTCAAAACTGGTTTGGTTTTCACCGAAACCGTTTCGGTTTTTCACCGGATTCGCTTTCGGTTTTCTTCAAATCCGGTTCAGTTTTCTTTTTTAAAAAATATTCTTCTATTTCTGACCAGAATAGTGTTTCGTTGTTCTCCGGAAACCGATTCCGTTTTCACAGAAATAGTTTTATGTGTTTTCCAAAAGTTTTCACCGAAATGGTTTTGGAGAAAACCGAAATGTCGGTTTTTCGGATCTCGGTTCTTTAGAAACCGGTTTCCGGTTTTATAAAAAACTGTTTTGCCCATCCCTACGTTAAGCTGTAGGTTCTGGCGTAGGAGACCTGGGTTCAATCTCAGGCGAGAGCTCATGTTGTTCGAATCCCATGTTAAACTGTAGGCCCACTGCTCATTATGGCCTTACCACTAAAACGGACTCTAAACTCAAAATCAAATCAAGCTGTCGTTTCACATCTCTTACAGCTTTGGTGCTGAAAAGGAACGACAAACTCAAATCAATCAATGGTTAGTGCTTGTCGTCGCAAGTTCGATTTGTCGTAAGTGTAGAGAGTTTTCTGTGTTAACGTAGCATTGCGAGGTAATTGAGGAACTACTTGAAGTAGCTAACTCTAGTTTAAAGAGCCAGAAATGTTGAGAATGGGATGAAATATTCTGGCCACTTTTCACCCAATTACAAGTCGTATGTTGGACATAGCTTTTGTGAGCTATAATGCTAGAGGTTAAGTTTAACCATTATCTTGTGTTTACTATTGCCTTTTTTTAACACAGAAAAAAGTTTTTTTTTTTGTTTTACTTTGATAACATAAACACACCGTGTCCTACAATATCCTATATGAATAAAAATAAATCATGGAACACTTGAAGAAACCAAAGAGATTAAAATAACAAGTGAATTAGAAATCTCAGTTGTGGGACACAAAGAGTGGGCGAGAAGAGTTTGGGAAATTGCCTCACTTCTGTTGACTCAGGTGTCAAGTTCTCAACAGGTGATTCCAAAGTAACCCAGACACAAAGAACAAAGGCGTACATTCAACTCTGTATTGGAAGACTGGAGCTGGTTGTTTACCATTTTATTATTTAACTACGAACCTTGGTAGATAACTACATCCTCCTTCGCGACAATAGGAGGGTAGACATAAAAGTCAATTTACGATTTCTTAAAGAGCAGTTTCTTATTTTACTATATGAAGTTTGTTCGAAATAGATATCATAATTTTCAGTACATAACTCACACTGTAATCATTTATTGATAATGTAAGGTCACATGATCGCCATGACGACCATGATCTCCATGATCTCCATTTATTCGTAAAACTGTTAAGATGTTCTATGCGAAGTAGCCGTATGAACTGAAAACAAGGTCTGTTTTCAAGCGCCCCTTTGTAGTGAAGTTGCTAGCGCGTATGGTCCTGAGTTTGATTCTTAATGAGGGTGTCTTGTCTTGGATTCAAATGCGTGTAGTGGTTCGGACCGCACTTTAAACAGCAAGTCTCGTCTCATCCAATCTTAGTAACAGAAAAAGGCATTTGGGGTGGGGATGGGGATCCCATGCCAAAACGGCTAACTACATTTTTGACGAAATTGAGATAGAGTAACATTTGTGTTGTCAACTAATAGGTTTATTATGCCAGAATGAACCAAGTCTGTAGTATCTTTAGTTTGCCAAGAGATAAAATAGTTTGTTGTGACGAGTGCATTCTGGTACGATAACATTTTCAGTTCTCAACACAAATATCACTCTATCTCAATTTTCTCAAAAATGTAGTTCGTCCATTGCATGGGATCCCCTATTTTTACTTCAACCAATTAGTGAGGCGAGGGCTGCTTTCATATAATTCTATATGTCACACCAGAAATATTTAAACTTTCAGTGATTACAATTTCATATGGGATTCCAGAAGTTCAGTAAACAATTGGGCCAGTTCTTTTTTAAAACTATATTTGTATTTACCAATTGTGTCAGGATGATAAAACTCAGAGACCAGGCGTCCTAGAGAGTGGTAAGGATAAAAAAGCTCTCAAAGATCAGACATTCTAGAGAGTGGTAAGGATGAAGAAGCTCTCAGAGTTCAGGCGTTCTAGAGAGTGAAAGGATAAAGAAGCTCTCAGAGTTCAAGCTTCTAGAGAGTAATAAGAATAAAGGATCTCTTAGAGACCAGGCGTCTTAGAGAGTGGTAAGGATAAAAAAGCTCTCAGAGATCAGACATTCTAGAGAGTGGTAAGGATAAAGGATCTCTCAGAGATCAGGCGTTCTAGAGATTGGTAAGGATAAAGAAACTCTCAGAGTTCAGGCGTTCTAGGGAGTGAAAGGATAAAGAAGCTCTCAGAGTTCAGGCGTTCTACAGAGTAATAAGGATAAAGGAGCTCTCAGAGATCAGGCGTCCTAGAGAGTGGTAGGGATAAAAAAAAAGCTCTCAGAGATCAGACATTCTAGAGAGTGGTAAGGATAAAGGAGCTCTCAGAGATCAGGCGTTCTAAAGAGTGGAGGTGATCAATCGGTGAAGATTGATGCTTTCTGTGGTTTGTGGGCTCCTTTTATCTGAAGATGTTGCTGATTTCATTAATCTTCACAACTTTATGATGGTTGACGATTACCTCTTCGTGTTTGTCGTCTGAAATTGGTTTACAGCCAGCACATGGTGTTGGGAGCACATGTAGAAACTTGCAACATAGTTTGTCGCCTTCTATTTTTTTTGGGAATCAATATTGGAACCACAAGTGGTAGTAGATTTCTACCATTTTCCGGTTGCAATAGAGGAATGCAGGTGGAGATGGAACTTTTTTCTAGCAAAACCGAAACCACATCAAGAAACTGCTTCTCGGTATGTATTGCAGTCTATTATTATTATTATTATTATTATTATTATTATTATTATTATTATTATTATTATTATTATTATTATTATTATTATTATTATTATTATTATTATTATTATTATTAAAGTTTTACGTTCTTAAAACTCAAATCTTTAAATTTTACATTTCATGATAATGCCGGCTAGGTTAAAGGAGACGGTGATGATGAGTAATTTAGAAATTGGGAGGAAACTGGACAACCCCGAGAAAACCCACGCACACGGTGTTTCTCCACTACAAATTTCACATGGCGCGAGCTGGGATCGAACCAAGTACCCCATGCACCAGAGGTGAATGCTCTACCACTGATAAAGGTCGAAAGTAAACTTACTCTTAAAACACTGAATCCGTATGAAAAAGCCACTACCGGCTATTCCTGACGGTTTTTGCCCTCATACCTACCACGACACAGACGCACGAAAAAACAACTATAGGTCTAATGTAAGATCTTTCATACTTATGCATATCATAGTTTGAAATAATAATAATAATAATAATAATATTAATAATAATAATAATAATAATAATAATAATAATAATAATAATAATAATAATAATAATAATAATAATAATAATATACCTTTTTAGTACGTAAGAATATCATCTTAGATTTCTTCATTTTAATATTTCCATGTAAACCCTTTCTCTTGCATCACCACTGCTAATTCCAAACATGTTTACATTCATTCTACAATTCAACAAAACCCACAAATTCTCTCTGTACGCCATTGCTAATTTCCCATAATAAGCTTGCACTTTGAACTTTTTTACACGCACAGCCACTGTTCTCTATTTAGGTCAACTGATATAATAAAGAGTTTATTTTTTACCTCATTCAATTTTTTTAATACTAGCATTTCATATACAATATTTCATCATAGAAAATACGATACAAGGTACTTAAATGTCTTACAATAGAAGAAAAGCCACAAAACATTCGCAGAGTTGAAAAGAAAAAAAAGTTTTAAGAGTGCTCTCGTTTTAAACGCTATAGGAAAACTTCTTATTTTGCAGATTTCATTTGTCTGTCATACAGATAATAAGATGGAGACACCGAAGATGGATCGGGATTATGCAAAAGAAGTAGACAGATAAATTCTACGAGAGATTCTAAAGAGCCGTTCAAAAGCGTAAATATAATACTTGACAATGTATATTTTTCTCGAAAAATAAATGTATATTTTTCTATTGAAATAGCCGTATCTCGACTCGTCTCGTTATTTCGAACAGAAGGAACCATAGAGTAGTGGTTCATATCAGCGTAAAGGGGTTTGCAAATACGCCATCCAAAAATGCATATTTCAGCAATGCGCATAGATTGCAAGGGATAAAGCACTCACAGATATAAAGAATTCGCAGACATACTCGGATTTCAAAGTAGGCAAAAAGTAAGTCTTCACAGTAGTGAATACGTCAGCACGAGTAGGCACTACTGGAAACTACCAGCTCTACCGTTCCTCGTGTTCAGGTTAACGCGTGCTGTGGTGTTTTTCCTTTCTTTCTAAGTTTTTTGACAGCCCTAGCTCCGAAACTGTGCACTTTCTCGCATCCTACACACATACTCATATAAACTTTTTTATTTTATTTTGATGTGAGGAATCAGCTCTTACCACTTGTCGGTCTAGTATATTAACACACTGTGTAAGAAAATGAAATTTGTACTTTTATTTCCCATATAGTATATATAGTGGTTGTAGGGTAAAGGAGACTTTGATGACTGATAACAAACGACATAACCCCGAAGAAACTCACGGACACGACGTAATTTAACACAAATTTCAAGTGGCTAACTTGTGTACTTTTTGTGTGCATGATCGCGGAAGCTTGCCTCGAACGCGGACCCGAGTAATGGTCCAAATCCCAAGTAGAGCAACAGGGCTCAACTTATATAGCCTCTGTGTTGAAAAAAAGGACATTGAACTCTTTATAAATCAATCAATCACATGAACTGAGATCGAACCAGGTACCTCTCACAGAAGAGATTAGCACTTTATCCACTAAGTTACTGTGCTACAGATGCTAGTATGTTGAGTTCGAGTTGCAGAGGTAAGACGAAACAGGAAGAAAATGAAAGGATATTATAGAATAAATAAGGAAGTATCATTTGACATGTGTCATAATGTATATACTACAGTTCCGTTTAACCAAATCTCGATTAACCGAGTTTCTGGGTTAATCAAATTGCTAAAAAAGCATTTACTGAAAAAAAGAATATATATATATATATATATATATATATATATATATATATATATATATATATATATATATATATATATATATATATATATATATATATATATATATATATATATATATATATATATATATATATATATATATATTCACAAACTGAATTAACCTTCATCGTTTTAGTCGTATGGCTTTGCGTTAGCAATGTTCACTTTTGAAGACATTATATGTTGCCAACAACGTTTTTTCACTCGGAGAATATATCAACTACACATGAACTGAAATGAAAATGAAATATTTCAGTTTTATATCTCACGGTTATGCTGTGTAGGCTAAAGAAGACGGTGATAATGAGAAATAAATGAAATGGTTAAATGAGAAAAGTGGGAGGAAACGGAAGCAGGAGCCTCATTTCAGATTTTGCTTGGAGGGGGCAAGACCCCTTGATATAAGTAAAATTTCCCGTTTTTCACTGATTTACTACCACTTTACTACTATTTACTACTACTATATTAATAATCTATATACATCTCAAACTCAGGGGGGTAATTGCCCCCTTCCCCCCTAAATGACGCCCCTGAACGGAAGAAGCACAAGAAAACCCACGCACACGGCGATTATCCAACACAAAGCCCACTTGCAGAGATCTGGGATGAAAGCACGAACCTCATGCATCAAAGGTGAACGCTCTACCACTAAGCCATCAGTTATAAGCCCCGCACTGTGGCCCCGCATAACATACTGTATAAAAAAAATCTTTATTCCGATTTAGTCGAATTTTCGTTCAACCGAAACACCTTCGGTCTCATCAAATTCGGTTAAAACGATATTGTAGTGTAGCCGGGACTTTGATATATACTTACAGAGGCGTCAATTCCGGAGGTGCTCAGTACCCACACAAAAGAAAATATGAAAAGAACAAAAAAAAATTAATAACTCATTGTATTTCTTAAATGATAGTAGGGCATAATTTTTTTCCCATAGAGCGGAGGGGAGAGTGTGGGATAAGACTTATGAACTAAAGAAAATCATTTCCTTTCAACCCGTTCTATTGTCTACATTATTATCATCACACACAATTATACGATTAAATTTTGTTCTATTTAACCAACTTCATCTGCTTTCTTTCCTTTTAAAATCTGTAAATCCAACGGTTAGCGTACGGAATGAAAAAATGAATCGAGTTCTTTAAGTTTTACGTCCCACGGTTATAGCGGTTAGGCTAAAGGAGACGGTTATGATGAGAAATGAAGGAAATGGTGGAATGAAGAAAGTGGGAGGAAACGGGAGAACCCCAAGAAAACCACGCACACGGTGTTTGTCCACCACAACGCTTACTTGGCGCGAGCGGGGAGCGAACCAAGAACCCTATGCACTAGAGGTGAATGCTCTACCACTGAGCCGCCGCGGCTCAGGGCTTTGGAATGGCATGACAAGTTCTAAGATAGAGGGTTAGAAACTACCTGGTTAGCATTTACAACGCAGCTAGTCTCACTCAAGAATATTTTCCACTATTAGAAAAAAACTCGATTTTGATTCAAAAATTTTAAGAAAAGTTTAATAATAATATCCTATTGTAATTTGAGTGCATCACAGTGACTCAGATTTCACCTTAAACTGTAGATTCATGTCTCATACAGGATCGTTACTGAAAAGGGACTCTAAAACTTCAATAAACAAACCAAGTTGATTATTGTGGTTACGATGACAGATAATGAAAATGTGTCAACAGAAGTACTTTTAACCCATTTTCTTATGTATCATCATCATCGTATTAGATCATCTTTGCTTATACGTAGAATATTCACAAGCATCATCGCGGCAAAGTACATGATTCTTATTGTTATTGCATTGTTCTGTTAGCATTCGAAAGCCCTGTATTACTCATGTAATTGTCACATTTAACAACCCAAGGACTAATAAATAATTGATGACGTGATAACAGGTATTTTCAGTTGAAAAAACGAATGCATTACTTTTATGACATCACCAATTTTTGCAGCTTATTTCTTTTTTTAAAAAAAATCCGATCAACTTGCTAGTTCTCAGCAGTTTTTAAGATTTTATCATTATCATGAATTTATCGAAATCCTTGTCATCGTGCTTTCACTTTCTTACGCTAGAGATGTGGTATCGTGCAAGAAGGGATGATGACGCTTCAAAACTAACAACGATGAAAAATACTACATTGAGAATTACATAGATAAAATAAATAAGAAAAGAAACTTGGAACCCATTTATTCATCAAGTATGCTGTTTAATAAATAATTAGACATGAATTGCCCTGGAAAATGTTGGAAATTTCCATGTGAAAATATTGTATTACATGATATCACGTTATTTCACGGTTCTCGTAACATTCAGCAGCAAAAAATATTTTTCAAAAATGCAGTTAGAGAAAGAGATAAAGTACGATAATGATTAGAATAATGAATTAAAAAACGTTTGCTTCTTAAATAGCAAATTATGTAAGTACTCTGAGAATTGATTGGCAATGCAGTTCTCCTATGAAGAAAAATCTCATATTGTAAAGGTTAGGGCTCCGATTACGCGTGTGAGATAATTTTTGCTAGCAATAGATGGAGACAACTTGGTCAAGTCCCCACATTTCACATAAAGAACATTAAGAGCACACTTCCTATGAAGCAAATACGCAAAGGTTTCTTCTTAGTAGGTGACTACGTTTGGAAAATTTAAATCAGTAAAGAAAATAACAAGACACTTGGCAAACTGGCATAATTTATTAATCCACCAAATAGTCAATTGTTACGTTGTTATTCATGGAAGCGAGGAAGAAGTCTCTAGCTTTTCAAAATAACCAGACTTATTTTTATTTATTTATTTATTTATTTATTTCTTCCAATTGCAATTTTTACATTAAACTTTCTAATATGTATCAGGAACCAGGATTAGAGGCATTGATTGTCTTGTTTCTACTAATGACTGAATATCTTGTAGAAGGGTAACTTTCTAATACGTAATAGGAACCAGGAACCAGGATTAGAGGCAATGATTGTCTTATTTCTACTGATGACTGAATATCTTGTAGAAGGTTAATTTTCTAAACATAACTGGAACCACGATTAGAGGCATTGATTGTCTTATTTGTATAGATGACTGAATATCTTGTAGAAGAGTTAAATTTCTATCATGTAACAGAAACTAGAATTAGAGGCATTGATTGTCTTATTTGTATAGATGACTGAATATCTTATAGAAGGGTTAAATTTCTATCACGTAACAGGATTAGAGGCATTGTTTGTCTTATTTGTACAGATGACTGAATATCTTATAGAAGGGTTAAATTTCTATCATTTAACAGGAACTAGAATTAGAGGCATTGATTATCTTATTTGCATAGATGACTGAATATCTTGTAGAAGGATTAACTTTCTATCACGTAACAGGATTAGAGGCATTGTTTATCTTATTTGTACAGATGACTGAATATCTTATAGAAGGGTTAAATTTCTATCATGTAACAGAAACTAGAATTAGAGGCATTAATTGTCTTATTTGTATAGATGACTGAATATCTTGTAGAAGGATTAACTTTCTATCACGTAACAGGATTAGAGGCATTGTTTGTCTTATTTGTACAGATGACTGAATATCTTATAGAAGGGTTAAATTTCTATCATGTAACAGGAACTAGAATTAGAGGCATTGATTATCTTATTTGCATAGATGACTGAATATCTTGTAGAAGGATTAACTTTCTATCACGTAACAGGATTAGAGGCATTGTTTGTCTTATTTGTACAGATGACTGAATATCTTATAGAAGGGTTAAATTTCAATCATGTAACAGAAACTAGAATTAGAGGCATTAATTGTCTTATTTGTATAGATGACTGAATATCTTGTAGAAGGATTAACTTTCTATCACGTAACAGGATTAGAGGCATTGTTTGTCTTATTTGTACAGATGACTGAATATCTTATAGAAGGGTTAAATTTCTATCATGTAACAGGAACTAGAATTAGAGGCATTGATTATCTTATTTGCATAGATGACTGAATATCTTATAGAAGGGTTAAATTTCTATCATGTAACAGAAACTAGAATTAGAGGCATTGATTATCTTATTTGCATAGATGACTGAATATCTTATAGAAGGGTTAAATTTCTATCATGTAACAGAAACTAGAATTAGAGGCATTAATTGTCTTATTTGTATAGATGACTGAATATCTTGTAGAAGGATTAACTTTCTATCACGTAACAGGATTAGAGGCATTGTTTGTCTTATTTGTACAGATGACTGAATATCTTATAGAAGGGTTAAATTTCTATCATGTAACAGGAACTAGAATTAGAGGCATTGATTATCTTATTTGCATAGATGACTGAATATCTTGTAGAAGGATTAACTTTCTATCACGTAACAGGATTAGAGGCATTGTTTGTCTTATTTGTACAGATGACTGAATATCTTATAGAAGGGTTAAATTTCTATCACGTAACAGGATTAGAGGCATTGTTTGTCTTATTTGTACAGATGACTGAATATCTTATAGAAGGGTTAAATTTCTATCATGTAACAGAAACTAGAATTAGAGGCATTGATTATCTTATTTGCATAGATGACTGAATATCTTATAGAAGGGTTAAATTTCTATCATGTAACAGAAACTAGAATTAGAGGCATTGTTTGTCTTATTTGTACAGATGACTGAATATCTTATAGAAGGGTTAAATTTCTATCATGTAACAGGAACTAGAATTAGAGGCATTGATTATCTTATTTGCATAGATGACTGAATATCTTGTAGAAGGATTAACTTTCTATCACGTAACAGGATTAGAGGCATTGTTTGTCTTATTTGTACAGATGACTGAATATCTTATAGAAGGGTTAAATTTCTATCACGTAACAGGATTAGAGGCATTGTTTGTCTTATTTGTACAGATGACTGAATATCTTATAGAAGGGTTAAATTTCTATCATGTAACAGAAACTAGAATTAGAGACATTGATTATCTTATTTGCATAGATGACTGAATATCTTATAGAAGGGTTAAATTTCTATCATGTAACAGAAACTAGAATTAGAGGCATTGTTTGTCTTATTTGTACAGATGACTGAATATCTTATAGAAGGGTTAAATTTCTATCTTGTAACAGGAACTAGAATTAGAGGCATTGATTATCTTATTTGCATAGATGACTGAATATCTTGTAGAAGGATTAACTTTCTATCACGTAACAGCATTAGAGGCATTGTTTGTCTTATTTGTACAGATGACTGAATATCTTATAGAAGGGTTAAATTTCAATCATGTAACAGAAACTAGAATTAGAGGTATTAATTGTCTTATTTGTATAGATGACTGAATATCTTGTAGAAGGATTAACTTTCTATCACGTAACAGGATTAGAGGCATTGTTTGTCTTATTTGTACAGATGACTGAATATCTTATAGAAGGGTTAAATTTCTATCATGTAACAGGAACTAGAATTAGAGGCATTGATTATCTTATTTGCATAGATGACTGAATATCTTGTAGAAGGATTAACTTTCTATCACGTAACAGGATTAGAGGCATTGTTCGTCTTATTTGTACAGATGACTGAATATCTTATAGAAGGGTTAAATTTCTATCACGTAACAGGATTAGAGGCATTGTTTGTCTTATTTGTACAGATGACTGAATATCTTATAGAAGGGTTAAATTTCTATCATGTAACAGAAACTAGAATTAGAGGCATTGATTATCTTATTTGCATAGATGACTGAATATCTTATAGAAGGGTTAAATTTCTATCATGTAACAGAAACTAGAATTAGAGGCATTGTTTGTTTTATTTGTACAGATGACTGAATATCTTATAGAAGGGTTAAATTTCTATCATGTAACAGGAACTAGAATTAGAGGCATTGATTATCTTATTTGCATAGATGACTGAATATCTTGTAGAAGGATTAACTTTCTATCACGTAACAGCATTAGAGGCATTGTTTGTCTTATTTGTACAGATGACTGAATATCTTATAGAAGGGTTAAATTTCTATCATGTAACAGAAACTAGAATTAGAGGCATTGATTATCTTATTTGCATAGATGACTGAATATCTTGTAGAAGGATTAACTTTCTATCACGTAACAGGATTAGAGGCATTGTTTATCTTATTTGTACAGATGACTGAATATCTTATAGAAGGGTTAAATTTCTATCATGTAACAGAAACTAGAATTAGAGGCACTAATTGTCTTATTTGTATAGATGACTGAATATCTTGTAGAAGGATTAACTTTCTATCACGTAACAGGATTAGAGGCATTGTTTGTCTTATTTGTACAGATGACTGAATATCTTATAGAAGGGTTAAATTTCTATCATGTAACAGGAACTAGAATTAGAGGCATTGATTATCTTATTTGCATAGATGACTGAATATCTTGTAGAAGGATTAACTTTCTATCACGTAACAGGATTAGAGGCATTGTTTGTCTTATTTGTACAGATGACAGAATATCTTATAGAAGGGTTAAATTTCAATCATGTAACAGAAACTAGAATTAGAGGCATTAATTGTCTTATTTGTATAGATGACTGAATATCTTGTAGAAGGATTAACTTTCTATCACGTAACAGGATTAGAGGCATTGTTTGTCTTATTTGTACAGATGACTGAATATCTTATAGAAGGGTTAAATTTCTATCATGTAACAGGAACTAGAATTAGAGGCATTGATTATCTTATTTGCATAGATGACTGAATATCTTATAGAAGGGTTAAATTTCTATCATGTAACAGAAACTAGAATTAGAGGCATTGATTATCTTATTTGCATAGATGACTGAATATCTTATAGAAGGGTTAAATTTCTATCATGTAACAGAAACTAGAATTAGAGGCATTAATTGTCTTATTTGTATAGATGACTGAATATCTTGTAGAAGGATTAACTTTCTATCACGTAACAGGATTAGAGGCATTGTTTGTCTTATTTGTACAGATGACTGAATATCTTATAGAAGGGTTAAATTTCTATCATGTAACAGGAACTAGAATTAGAGGCATTGATTATCTTATTTGCATAGATGACTGAATATCTTGTAGAAGGATTAACTTTCTATCACGTAACAGGATTAGAGGCATTGTTTGTCTTATTTGTACAGATGACTGAATATCTTATAGAAGGGTTAAATTTCTATCATGTAACAGAAACTAGAATTAGAGGCATTAATTGTCTTATTTGTATAGATGACTGAATATCTTGTAGAAGGATTAACTTTCTATCACGTAACAGGATTAGAGGCATTGTTTGTCTTATTTGTACAGATGACTGAATATCTTATAGAAGGGTTAAATTTCTATCATGTAACAGAAACTAGAATTAGAGGCATTGATTATCTTATTTGCATAGATGACTGAATATCTTGTAGAAGGATTAACTTTCTATCACGTAACAGGATTAGAGGCATTGTTTGTCTTATTTGTACAGATGACTGAATATCTTATAGAAGGGTTAAATTTCTATCACGTAACAGGATTAGAGGCATTGTTTGTCTTATTTGTACAGATGACTGAATATCTTATAGAAGGGTTAAATTTCTATCATGTAACAGAAACTAGAATTAGAGGCATTGATTATCTTATTTGCATAGATGACTGAATATCTTATAGAAGGGTTAAATTTCTATCATGTAACAGAAACTAGAATTAGAGGCATTGATTATCTTATTTGCATAGATGACTGAATATCTTATAGAAGGGTTAAATTTCTATCATGTAACAGAAACTAGAATTAGAGGCATTGTTTGTCTTATTTGTACAGATGACTGAATATCTTATAGAAGGGTTAAATTTCTATCATGTAACAGGAACTAGAATTAGAGGCATTGATTATCTTATTTGCATAGATGACTGAATATCTTGTAGAAGGATTAACTTTCTATCACGTAACAGGATTAGAGGCATTGTTTGTCTTATTTGTACAGATGACTGAATATCTTATAGAAGGGTTAAATTTCTATCACGTAACAGGATTAGAGGCATTGTTTGTCTTATTTGTACAGATGACTGAATATCTTATAGAAGGGTTAAATTTCTATCATGTAACAGAAACTAGAATTAGAGGCATTGATTATCTTATTTGCATAGATGACTGAATATCTTATAGAAGGGTTAAATTTCTATCATGTAACAGAAACTAGAATTAGAGGCATTGATTATCTTATTTGCATAGATGACTGAATATCTTATAGAAGGGTTAAATTTCTATCATGTAACAGAAACTAGAATTAGAGGCATTGTTTGTCTTATTTGTACAGATGACTGAATATCTTATAGAAGGGTTAAATTTCTATCATGTAACAGGAACTAGAATTAGAGGCATTGATTATCTTATTTGCATAGATGACTGAATATCTTGTAGAAGGATTAACTTTCTATCACGTAACAGGATTAGAGGCATTGTTTGTCTTATTTGTACAGATGACTGAATATCTTATAGAAGGGTTAAATTTCTATCACGTAACAGGATTAGAGGCATTGTTTGTCTTATTTGTACAGATGACTGAATATCTTATAGAAGGGTTAAATTTCTATCATGTAACAGAAACTAGAATTAGAGGCATTGATTATCTTATTTGCATAGATGACTGAATATCTTATAGAAGGGTTAAATTTCTATCACGTAACAGGATTAGAGGCATTGTTTGTCTTATTTGTACAGATGACTGAATATCTTATAGAAGGGTTAAATTTCTATCATGTAACGGAAACTAGAATTAGAGGCATTGATTATCTTATTTGCATAGATGACTGAATATCTTATAGAAGGGTTAAATTTCTATCATGTAACAGAAACTAGAATTAGAGGCATTGATTATCTTATTTGCATAGATGACTGAATATCTTATAGAAGGGTTAAATTTCTATCATGTAACAGGAACTAGAATTAGAGGCATTGATTATCTTATTTGTATAGATGACTGAATATCTTGTAGAAGGATTAACTTTCTATCACGTAACAGGATTAGAGGCATTGTTTGTCTTATTTGTACAGATGACTGAATATCTTATAGAAGGGTTAAATTTCTATCATGTAACAGAAACTAGAATTAGAGGCATTGATTATCTTATTTGTATAGATGACTGAATATCTTGTAGAAGGATTAACTTTCTATCACGTAACAGGATTAGAGGCATTGTTTGTCTTATTTGTACAGATGACTGAATATCTTATAGAAGGGTTAAATTTCTATCATGTAACAGAAACTAGAATTAGAGGCATTGATTGTCTTATTTCTATTGATGACTGAGTATCTTGTAGAAGGATTGGTCTTCAAAAAGCTGTAGAAGTCCATACAAGAAATTACTAGTATACTACGTAACTAAGAGACAAAAACGAGACGCTTCTTCTTCTTCTTCTTTTTTAAAGGGACATCTTGCGTCCCGTTTACATTTTTCTCGGGACATCGGACGACTTCCTGATCCTATTTGGAGTAAAATTTTGAACACACAGGCTCGTCAAATGGCTCTAATCATATTGTAAGTAGCTGCAGGATCAACTCCTATGTATTCACCAATTAGTTATCAATAGTCAACTTCCACACGTCTCAAGTCGGGCTATGCGATATTTCAATATAATGATCAATCGATTAATAATTTCAAATATTGAATAATTCGTGTCTTGAGAGCGCAAATGTCATATGTCAAATTTTTCTCAATATTGACTTTGTTACCTATTTCGATAGCTTGATATCTGCTATGTCAGGTGAACAAATATCATATCTCCAATATAAACAGCTCCTTGATAATACACAGTGAACAGTTGCCGCATAGCTCAAACTCTGTGCTTTGCTAGGACACACTTAATACTTCGAAACAATTTCGTGAAAAACGTAGAAAACTGGACATCTGACATTTGTGATCTCAAGACTCGAATTTTACTGACCGATATATCAATATTTTTCAGTTTTTTTTAAAAATATTTTTCGATATTGCAATATTTTCATAACATTGATATTAACATATTTCGATATTTTTCCATTTTCTGATAAAAGAAAAAATATTTGTGTTTATTGATGTCCTATACACAAATCAGTAATTTAATTTGTTGATAAATCAATAAGTGGTGATTGTGAAAAGATATAATTCGAGATTTCAACGGAATTTGACCGTTTCATTGGCCCCTATATTCCGAAAAGGCGGTTATGGATGCCTGTTCGTCTATTCGTTACGATGTATGCACATTTGGACATTGTGCAATATTCCAATATATCGATCCATATTTTCAAATATCAAAATATTGATATCAAACAATCTTACTGATCAATATATATATATATATATCGATATTTTGTCGACATCGAGTTTGGGTGTTGCCCAGTACAGCTCTACTGGAAAGTCTCGTACCGAGTCGTTCCGTGAAGTTTGTATCGTACTCTTTCCAAAAATCTTAGAGATTTTAGTATTTTAGAGCACATTCATTGAAGCTCCTTATATAGAAACCGTGTCAATTATCTAGTATTCCCCAACACAATATTTCTCGGAAATTCGACTTATAGATGAGTGTTTGACATTCACAGAAGTGTAGATGCAGAGTGGCGCAAAATTTCCTTCGAGATAATGAACGTTTTTTGAGTCAAACAATACAACTTCGAACTAAATTTAATTTATATATATATATATATATATATATATATATATATATATACAAGACTTAGACTTATATAAAATTAGCTACCTTTTTTTGCCGGGAATACGAAATAATTTCGTAGATAATATTGAAAATTCGAGTCATAGACGTTTCACTATTTTAAGTGCAATTGCGTTTTTACTTTTTACTTTTAGAAAAATATATCGAACACCGTGGTCAACTCTCGAGTCTATTATCATTATCTTCGGATTAGGGTCATTTAGGGAGATCTCGACACTTTTAAAGTCTGGTAAAGCTAGTGATCATACACGCACGCGAGAAGAAACATTCAGTACGTGGACGGTTAGTGTCGGTTCTCAGTGATAAATTGCATACGCAGTAAAGTTAATTTTACCTGTTGCAAAGGAATCAGAAGCCTCTTAAAAAAAGGTACATAAAGCTTTATTTAAGAAAAAAATATGCATTTTATAAGTTTCTATAAGTCAAAAAATAAGGTATAACGGTAGTCGATGAAAGGAGGCAAAGGATTGGTATTATGATAGAGTATACCCTCTGTATGCATATGTGTCAGGCTGACACACATGCTTGTTACAGTGACAACTCGTGCCAGCTTTTGTTAATCAATGCATTTAGGGTATAAATTGACAGTCATTATAGGGAGATTTCAACATGTAATTCTTTAATTATAAGTAAAGTCATTAGAAAAAAAGGACTACTGTCTGGTTCATCTTAGTGTATAAATCACAGGTATAGGTTACATAACAAACGCTTTCTCAGCTTCTAGTCCGGTATAAGCCTAATGGTAAAGTGCCTTTGGTTTTAGATTAGCACAGTACCTGTGTCAAAGATCCTGATGTATTAAAGAAAGCTTCTAGTGCTGGTATAGAAATGTTATCTCCCATTACAAAGTACTCAAAATTGTCAGTCCTTAATATATCTTTCTTCTACAGTTTACAAAACAATTTCAACTTACCTTATGAGAACTTTTTTCGTAGAACCCTGGCAAAATGTTGTGAAAGAAGACTATAAGAAAGTCAGTTTCAGTTGAAAGATATCAGCCTTTGTTGGATTCTTCGCATATGGATTCCGAAAATGATTGTTAAATTGTGATTTTCTAATGAGTAGCAAATACTGAAAGCAATATGTTGGAAAACAGATTTAGACAGAGACAGTAAAACAAAGTTCGTTTTTAACGAGCTTACATTGTTTCAGTGTTCCTCTTATATTTCAGCTCAGGTTATAATGAATCGCAGCAAAGTTTGCAAATAAGCCATAGTAGCAACGTTAGATTTAGTATTTCATTGCGTTTTATGTTTCTTTTGCTCCAAAGACGTGAAGGATTTCATTGTTTATATAGCGTCGACATCTCCCATAGTAAGTGTCGATTTCTCCAGCAAGATTTCCACAGCAGTCCATTTATGTATTCTTGTACTTTGAAATACTACATTTCAGGAGAAGGTTTTGTGTTTCCTAGTTAGGGTAAGGGTTACTGTCAAGCATTATCGCTTTTGCAGAACATAATTATCATAACTTTCAGAGTAGTATCGATTTGTTTCTTAACGTGTGGATATGTCCCTAAACGACCCTATATAATTATAAAAATACATTTTGAAAAGTTACTCTTTGGGAAATGTGGATAGCAAAATTATGTTTATGAAAACAATTTTATAAATATAATATATATAATAAATATATATATATTTGCATTATATATATATATAATGCAAATTCCTTATATTTTAAAATTTAACACACAATTCACAATTAGCAACGTAAAATGCGTCTGTAAAATTACGAGATAATACTGACAAAATATGTTGTCGTATCATTATCATTAAATTACAATACATTCCAATGCAAGAAGTTAAGATTATATTCAGCGAATTATTCAAATAAAATAACGATAAATAAATATTAACATTAATAATAAATCATTGTTTAAATGGGACAACCTATTGACAGTTATTTCTTGTAGCTTTACTGAAAATTTTTACAGACTACTATTTTCATTCTAATTTCTTCGTTCTATAATTTTCTTAAAGGTGAAAATCAAAGCAAAGATTACCCTCCAGAGAAACTTTAAAAAAAAGCAGTATTCGTTTCATGCTAGCTGAAACACGTTAAATCAAAAATAATACATATGCATGATTTAATCTGTCTTTGAGTCTTTGCAGATACGTTATTTAGACTGCAGAAGGTGGTAGTTATGATTTTAACAGAACGAAAGATGCAACATTTTAAATCAGTACTAAATGACTGGTTGCACAGACGATATTAACTCCAATTTCTCTCTTTGTTATGGGTTTTCCCCCTCCTGATTCGTTACAAGAGAAGAACATTCAGATTACTATATTCTCTCACCAATAAACGTATTTTTCTTACCTCCGACTACACCAGTCTGTCAAGATTTCTTTATGTTGGTAGTACCTTACTCAATGCGTAGTAATATAATCATTCGGTAATAATTACCAACTTCAATACATAAAATTTGCATTCATTTTCAGAACTAATTTTAAAAAAAATCTACAGTTCACTACGTATTAGCGTTTAACGGGAAATAAATTATCCGACGATGAAACATACACCAAAAAACAGATGAAATCGCGGTGGCTCAGTGATAGGGCGTTCACCTTTGGTGCATGGGGTCTTTGGTTCGATCCCAGGTCGCGCCAAGTGAGCTTTGTGGTGGACAAATACCGTGTGCGTGGGTATTCTCGTGGCTCTCCCGTTTCCTTCCATTTTCTTCATTCCACCATTTCATTTCTCATCATCACCATCCAGGCCCATATCTATGGGGGATCTAGGGGAGCCGGCACCCCCTAAATTTTTGCTGACCCCCTAAAATTTTCACGGTAGGCTTGCAAATGAACTATAATATAGTTGGATCGGATCCTCCTAACTTCTACCGCCCCCCTACATTTTTGGGCTGGCTACCGGCTTGTCACCGTTTCCTTTAGTCTAACCGCCGTAACCGTTTTCGAAAAAATCGCCAAAAAACGTTTTTTTTTTTGTGTGTGTGAAACAAAAAATTAATGCTGTAGAACAATCACGCCACTCATTGACATGAAACTGATATTGAAGTATACGTTCATCGAACTTTTTGTTATGACTCAGATGACAGTAAAACAGTATGTTTAATGAGTTTAAGACTAAATTTTAATGCGTAATTTCTGAAAAACGAGATTTTTTTTTTAAATAAAGGACGGTACTTTCTATTAACATGGGCTCCAGACACGACAGGGGCTGCAGTTGGTGGGTGCAGAGACCATAATATAAAAGCAACCCTCATATTAATGACCCCCATCACACTAACTGGTTTTTAAGAAAGATTGCAGATCTGTTACTGGCTCCGCTAAATTAACATTGATATAGACTCTTTCTAAAAGAAATAAATATTCTGACTAAATATACGCATTTCAGCCACCATTTTTCTTATTTTTCAAAATATTACAGCAATGAAAAAACTAAAATGTCTTTCCTTAATTATTCAGTATTAAGAAACTACTACTAAATGGAACAATTTGTGTTGTTGATGTGTTCCTCATTTGTCGAAGAACATGTCTTCAAATTATCTATGATATCGTAGGATTAGCAGATGAACTGGACTAGAACGAAGAGTATTTGAAAAACATTGACTACTTTTCTCCAGTAGTATTTTGTAGTTACCACAAAATTTTAATAAATTATTCCCTGATATTTTGAAATAAATGAACAATTGGGACAGATTTAAAGTTGCGATCACACTAAATCAATATAAATTGAATTTTACAGAGACATATCATAAGTAAATAGACAGCTCTATTTATGAATAAACTTTTTTCCTTTATTAAGCTCCACGGGACATATAGGAAGTAAGTGGTAACCCCTTTAATATCTTGTTTAACAATCCTTAGCTTCAAACAAATTCTTGGTTCATTTTCTACGCAAACATTGGAAAAGTTCTCAACGGGAAGCAAATTTTTGGGAACGCTATTCAATGGCACGAACTAGTATAGCCCAAACATGTTCAATCCGGGGTTCATAATCTGGGACTAACTGACCCATGGCAGTTTTTGGATGCCATTTTGTGTCTGCAAGGATTGAGTGTTTTTGGCATGGAGCTCCGTTTTCCATAAAAAGAGTCGTTGTTTCTAGAAGCACCCAATGAAAAATATCGGTACCAGACCCGTGTGCAAAATGTCAACGTATCCAGAGCTGTTGAGTTTGACAACACACTCCAGCAACTCGGACGTCAAGAGCTCCAAATAGCTCCTCACACCATCAGTGAAAATCCATTATGTTTGATCATCGGTTGTAAGCGATCCTAGTGGAATTCTCGAAGAGGTTGTCTTTAGACTCATGTGCGTCAGATGGATGAAAATTAGGAAAATGTGGACTCATGAGAGAAAATTAAATTACCCAGAGCCAATAGTTAATATCGGCCGAAGCAAGTTTGTTGGTCACTATTTCCGCTTAGCAATTTTAGCTGTGGTAAGTAAGGGCTTAGGTCTTTTCGCTCTCCCACGATATGTGATACTGACAGCTGTAAATCGGCTCACTTTCAGGTGCTTTGCCATATCTATAGCCTTGCACTTGCGCTTGTTAAACACATCTTTTGGAAGCTCTTAACCCCTTACCGCATGCCGTGCCATATATGGCACATACCCTTTCTTCACTTTAGCCTTTTTTGTGATTTATCAAAGGTACCAAATGACTGTTTTGTCTGCTGTGTGAGATATTGACGTGTATGAATAAGAGATTTTGGTGTCATCTGGCATGTTCTTTGTGAGTTGTATGTCATATATGGCACTTACTTATTTCTCGTCGGAATTAAGTGAAAAATCTAAAATTCAAGTTTTAGTTCATTTTTAAGTTCCCATATGAGGATTTCCAATACTGATTTTTTTCCGCTAAGAGAAAAAAATCATGCAGAAAGGGGTTAATTAATGTTGAGTTATGGCTGATCGTCCAGAACGTGAACTCACAGTTTTCTTTTGATGTCTTTCAGATAGGGTAATATTGGATGAATGATGGTGAATATTGGAATCTGAAGCTTTCGGGAAATTTGTCTTTGGTTTGCACCAAGGTCATGTTGTCCGACTACCGGACCACCTTCCAAATCTCTCATCGTGGTATCATTGTTTCTCTCGTGGAATCTTTACACTTTCCACATCTGGAATAACAAACAAATTCCGACCAATTAAGAGCTTCAAATCATTACATTTCATTATACTGCAAGTATTTATTTAGTTACGACATGCCTCTGTGTGTGTACGGCAGGGCTTCCCCTTGTTTCATTACCAGAGCACTCCCTTTCGACAATCGAGGTTACTGTTTTAATGTTAGAAGTTTTACTCCTCGGATACGAACCCAAGTAGTGGTTCAGATTTCAGTTTTATTCTGGGTTCCGTTGCTCATACACTCGATATGGCATACTAACCAATTACAAGTAGTGTGAAAGCCACTATTAGGAATAAAGAGAATACAAACTACAATGTATTAACAGCATATTGTTTCGCATATACAGCACAAACAATGTATTCCACCAGAATAAAAATTATCCATTATTATGGCAACGAACGACATACTATTTAGCACCGTTACAATTCGTTTTTCTCGAAAACTACGCATCAAATTCAACCCTTAAGCATTCTATTCTGTTCAGATCAATACGATCTATTGATTCCTCTCATAGTTGGACATCATTGTTAAACACTGATTGAAGTATAAGAGTTAATAATAATAATTTCGGTGATATCTCCTTAACCATCTGTCATCTTCTTAATGTCAGTGGCATATCCAGAAAGGGGCATTCCCCCTTCCTGAAGCAAAGATATAATTATTTTTTGTGTTATGTCAACAAGACGGCATGACAATAATTTTTCTGTCAATATATCAGACCAATTATTTAATCTATTGTTAGTACAAACTAGCTAATATTCCTAAGTGTTACAGCGGGTAATATTTTGCGAACCCTCCGAACATTCTATCCTCTTGCACAAAAATGGATAAATATAAGCCTCCCATGGGCCGGTGGCGGATCTTAAAAGGGTCACAGCCCTCCTCTTCAAAGGGAAATATTACACTTTTTGTGTTATTTCAACGAGATGACATGACTCAAGTATTTTGTATCAATATATTGGGTTGCTCTTAGTCTATTGTTAGCACAAACAAGCTAATATTCCCAAGTGTTACAGCGAGTAATATTTTCCGGCCCTCCAAACTTCCCATGCTTTTGCGCATGAATTGAAAAGATATAAACCTTTCGTGGCCTAGTGACGGATCTAGCAGGTGTAGCGAATACTTTCAAGGAAAAATATAACTCTTGTGTGATTTCTTCGAAATGAAATGTCTAAATATTTTCATGTCAAGATATTATACCATAATCCATTCTCAGTCTATTGTTAGTACAAACTAGCTAATATCCCCAAATCTTACAGCAGGTAATATTTAGCGCCTCCTTCGAACATTTTATCCGTTTGAGCAAACCTCCCGTGGAGCAGTGGAAGATATAGAAAGGGGCGCGCGCTTCCTCAAGGAAAATATAACCCTTTCTGTGTTATTTTACCAGCGGCGTCCTCGAAGCTTTTTTAAGTTTCGGAAGATTTATCATAATGTGGGGATTTATCATAATGTAAAAGTCCCAAACATAGGGGATATCGGAATTTCAAAGTTAATATTTCAAGTTGAACTTCGAGGTAGACAACACACACAAACATATTATATATATATATATATATATATATATATATATATATATATATATATATATATATATATATATATATATGGACAATATCCTATTGCCAGAACTGCGCCCCTCTCAAGAAATTTATGTATCCGCCTCTGCCTACTGTTATAAAAATCTTGATTAGGCTATACATAATACGTATAAATACACGGTTATTGTACAGCATCAAATTTTAGGTTTACAAGAAAGTTCGTTTTTCTTGCCTTTCTCATAAATTACGCATAAGGATTTACACTCACCCATATCATTTTGATCAGGTCAATAAGATTTATCGTTTAATATGTCTTTTGGACTTTTTTTTGTTAAATACTAGCAATATTGTAGAATATGTATTTGTCAACGTTAACCATCTATTACTTTGAGATAAATTGGTTGCCTGGGTTTCAACGTTCTTTTTCAACACCGAAGTTATACGAGTCGTACAGTTTCATTTTAACATGGCATTTGAACCTATCTACTACTGCCGGGAATCGAAGCCAGGATTTTCGCACTAAAGGGAAAATACTAAGTACTTAGCTATAAAGTAGCTGAGTTGAGGCAAGTTCTTGGAAGCCTCAAGAGGATACACACACACACTGAACAAATCAGACATGGAGATACAGAAGAATCATTTGGCAACACGATTTGCTGCTAAAACTCATAGCCTTTTTTATTATTACTACAGATTTAACTGCTGTATTTAAGTAACAATTTCCTCTTGATGGGGATTTCCTGCTTTTATGTTTCTTTGAAATCCTTCTTTCCCTACAGGGTAACGATGAATCACCAAAAAATCACTTTACCTTTCCTGTGAAGTCCATTAAATGGTGTAAATGCATTAAAGGCTTCCAATGAAAAGGAGGGAACAAGGACCTCACTTGCTTTATATACAGTAGTAGAGTTGTTCGACACGCAACATGCATAAGCTCTAAAAATCTCTTTCTCATGTTTGCTATTTGCTTTCTCTCTCCCTTTAATGCATTAGTCCGCAACAGGGAGCACACACGCGGTCTTAGAGCAATTACACGGTCTGGCTACGCTTATCAAGATATTCTGTGAAATATAATACCGTCCATGATATTTTTTTAAAAAAAAGTTTCACTTTCACTTTCGGCAATTTTCTTTTCTTTTTCACAATAAAAAATGTACGCCAAAAAATATTTAGTTTATTTTATCGATTTGAGACGGTTTTACCACAAGATCAAACCACATACAATTCATTAAAGTGTATTAAACACAAATCTGAAGCTTCAATATCTGTACACCGAAATACATTGCTATGAGACCTGGAGCTATTTTGATTGCTTCAGCTTTGACCCTGTCGATACGATTCATCGGAAAAGAATAGTAAAAAGAAAAAGAAAATAAAATAGCATTGACTAAATACAATATTTAATTAAATGAAGCATTAAGAAACGAATCACTAGGAGATATATAATAAAAAGCGTCCTTTCTGTAGATTCTCACTATTGGGTGAATTTCACTCGACCTCACGCTTCCTCAAAGTAACACTGGCACTGTATGATTTCAATAGAGCTCGCGTTCCTCGACCTTAACAGAACTGGTGATTACGAAACAAATGAAACTCTCGGTCATTTTATTGATGTTGAAGTATTTTAAGTGAAAGTTCTTAACTCGTGAATTTTCATCTTCAATTATTTAAAAATCTGCATTGTCTTATGAAAAATTTTCAACCTAGAATCTGGTGATTTTATTGGATTTACGTATCAGTACAAAAACAGATATATATATACACCGTATATATATATATATATATATATATATATATATATATATATATATATATAGTTCCTTTGTGTACTGAGGTCATTCCAAAAGTCGTCATATTGACGAGTTCTAATTGTATGCACTTTAATATTCAAATCTATAGATTTAATTAATTGTGCTGTAGCCCCGTAGAATGCTTTTCGAACCCGGGCATTCCAGGTGGCGTCCGAGTATCCGGCAACCCTAGCTCGGACGTGTGTACAGTTGAGATTCTGTAAAATGTTTCAGCATTACAGCGCTCATGCAACGTCATGAGGGTAATTGAATACCTACTTGAATGGAAGAAGTATCAAACCCGATCAGGAAAATCAAAATTAAAAATAGAACACATTTAGACCCATAACCACGAGTGGCAATCTTTGAATGAATTACCATGTCATCAATCATCAATTATATAATATGAACATATATACTAAAAAAAATATTATTACTATTAATCAATCTTCATGCGATCAAACGCAGCTGTACTCCCTGCTTTGACATCATCTGCTAAATCTTCGGCGTATTATAGTTATTTCCAACTGATCTATTATTATCCACATCCTCGGGAAGAATTATCCACAGGAATGCATCCGCATCCGCTCGATTATTTACGAAGGTAGAACGCGAACGAGCTAGCACGTGTTTGCAAGATATTTCGGGCTTCGGGTCCACAGTGAGCACGTTTGTGCACTTATACATGGTATAGGCTCTTTGTGCACACCTGAAGGTGTTAACCTTGGAATGAACGACACACAAAGAGGCATAAAAATTGCGGAATGAATGGAAATGCTGTAGCTATACTCGATTATTTTTCAATTCTGATTTTTTTTTTAAATTCCTCACTTTAAATATTAAAAAAAAATCTTATTTCTCATTTCTAACATTATGCGTTCATCAGTTTAAAACATTCTGACTCATACTCAACTCAAGAAAATAATATTTTTATATGAAAAAAATTTTTTTTCCTTTTTAAAAATTTTCCTGTACTTTTGGTACTTCAACGACTTCCCAAGGTTTTGCAATATACATAGCCTTTTGAAACTCGAATTCTGATGGTGTTAGGTGGTAACCAACACACATTGACAGCTAATTACCCCGAGGAAAATCAATTTTTAAAACAATTTAATTTAAAGCTCTTTTTTGAGTTTTTTCCCCACCATGCAACGGCCACTCAAACTGGGAAACAACAGTTATTTGAAACACACAGTAATAATCATTACCACCTACCATAGAATGTTATTCATGACTTTGAATATTATGTTGCGTAGGGTTGAAGCCTTACAAGCTAGAAGTCTGCACGTGCCGGAATTTTTAGTCCGTGTCCGGCCCGGCCCGTGAATTTACAATGTGAGGCCTGACCCGAGTCCGAAATATGTTTTAGCATTTAGGCCCGAGCTGGCCCGAACTCGTCTGATAATCAAATGAGCCCGAATTACAGAAACTTAATAATTAAAGCAAAATTGTATTTTTATTTACAGCAATAAGAGGTTTAATTTTGCAGTTGTGCTTCAAAAGTTCTCTAGAAAGAACAGTGCAATATATATCGTTGTACAGTGTATTTACAAAGTAGGCTCGAAAAGGCCCGAGAAATATGGTTGTGTATTTAAAATTCATGGCCCGAGCCCGAAGTAATATATGCTTTGTTGGTCCGAGCCCGTGCAGACCTCTATTACAAGCTTCCAAAGGGGATCCTCCAGCTACTAAGTCCAATATCAGAAATGATCCCTTCTATGCACTAGTATGTAGCAATGACCATAGACTTCTTTTTCGGTTGTCTATCTCCTTATTCAGCGTAGTATACAGAAAATAACTAAATACACAAAGTAACGTTCTGAAAAGGAAGACCATTTCGTAATAATAACATTAAATCTTTGTATAGCACCTTGGGGCATCGTTACATGAAAAACAGAGCCGTGATGCTTATGTTGTGTCTCGAAGATATACATTTTAGGTATTGTTACCATACTACTAGTACTACTACAACTACTACCATGTATATGTAGATCTACAATATGAACATATAGTATGTTATATTCATAGCATGTTAAAAATCGAATGATAGGAGGAGGAGAGGTGCGATATGGATGGAATACCATCCAACTCAACAGACGAGAAACTTTCTCTCAATTTTCCCAGCATGATTCTCTTATTCTTTCTTTCTTTTTCGTGGTGTTTACTGTTGTTGTGCTAATACTAATGTTATATTACACGTGTAAACATATTCGATCGTTTACTTTTGTTTTATTATTTTATTAGTTGTTTGTAGTATATTGCAATAAACAAAAAAGGCATGAATGGAGTGAATTTTGTTTCCACGAAGCAGAAGGGGAAAAAAGAACTTTAAAATCTAGGTTATCGTCTCCTTAAATTGGTTCTCTGATGTTCTCATACACACTTCCTTATTTATTTTAATTACAACACACACACACACAGACACACACACAGACACACACACACACACACACACACACACACACACACACACACACACATACATACATACATACATACATACATATATATTTCAACTATATCAGAACAATGGGGGGCGCGGTGGCTCAGTGGTAGAGCGTTCGCCTCCGATGCTTGGGGTCCCTGGTTCGATCCCAGCACGCGCCGTGTGGACTTTGTGTTGGACAAACACCGTGCTCGTGGGTTTTCTCAGGGTTCTCCCGTTTCCTCCCACTTTCTTCATTCCACTATTTCACTCATTTCTCATCATTACCGTCTCCTTTAGCCTAACCGGCATAACTGTGGGACGTAAAACTTAAACATTTCATTTCATTTTTCATTTATATCAGAACAAATAAATGAAATCCTTCAGTTTTACATCGTCAGTTATGGCCTTTAGGGTAAAGGAGACGGATGATTAATGAGAATGAGTGATTGTGGGAGAATATAGGAGGTAACGGGAGAACCCCGTGAAAACCCACAAAGCACGATGTTATCCATCACAGGCTTATATAAGCTTGATCGAACTGCAGATTCCTCGTACCAAAGGAAATGTGGAGTGCTCTATCATTTTTTTCTTTTAAATTCGTCCCAACCGGAACACTTGTCCCCATAGTTTTCCAATTAATCTTGTTCAGTATTCTACTTAATCCACTACGACAGGGAGATGAACACAGAAACTTCGAGGACAGTTAGAAGTATCAATACTCTGCAGTGAAATTCCAACCCACAATGAGTTGCGCCTCGCGACTCGAAGTCGAACACCCAAAATCACTTAGCTATTGCCACCGGCTCTACTGACCCACTGTGCTATCTGTTTGATTACCAGATATAAGAGACAAGTCAGTTAAATCAACAGACCCGAAAAGGTAGTCAACTTTTGGTTTGGATAAACTTAGTTTAAAAGATGAAGTTGCACTATGTAGACAAGATTTACGTATGAAAATAACACCAGTTAAATGCACAGCATGGTAAAAATAAGCCATTAAATACCATTTTATATGTTTTATGACATTAATTGCCAAGCGAGAGAAATCTGACTCACGTTAGTTCTTTCTCCTACTCTGCATGAACCGAATATAACTTACACCTATCTTGACCTTGCGAGCGATTCGTAGTAGCCAGACAAGTCACGCTACCATACTGTAACATCTTTGTAATCTGATGGGTGACTTCCTTGATAAAACCATGCAGTTGGGTCCGGAAGTGTACGTGGTACATCAGCATGGAGTTTTGAACATCCTCCCTGGTTTCTATTTTCCGAAATAAAAAAAGATAAAAATCCGCAACGATAGAGACTAAGTAACAACGGAAATGCTCCAGGATCGCATTACTTTTTCGTGATTATTAAAACATTTAAAAGAAATTCGCATATATTTCGTTACTAAAAGCAGAATCAATTATTTCTTTAAAAACACCTAGACCAAGAATGGCCGAAATTAAAGCTTTTGAACGAAAGAAATGGTTACTTAAAAAAAAAAAAAAAACGCAATTTTTCGCTTCGGTATTTGCTGAACTTAGCAACGTCATAGGGTTACGCCCTTACTTATGGGCTCAAAATGACTCTTAAAATGTTGAATTAACAAAAATAACGTTTTTGTAAACTTGAATGAAAAATAGCAAATCTACACAAAATTTGGAAAAGTGCACGTTTCTAGATTTTGTGATTTTCGAGATCTCATTGTCGAAGGGAATTGACCATAAACATTGAAATGTAGCATTTTAATATACAGCTGAACCAACGCTGTATACACATTCCATCATTCTGCAGGCAATATGAGCATGGATTTCTTTTCCACTTTCCCCCTATATCTGTAGGTCTATACATGTCTTTTTACATATAAAAATGAGGCACAGGAAGATTTACAAAGAAACGAATTGATATAGATAAGCATATAAAGGTAACATTTTAGTATATAGATGTTGGTTTTTTTTTTTTTTTTTTTTTTTTTTTTTTTTTTTTGCTAAACTTGGAGAAGTGATAGACAATGCCAAGTGGAAATATTATTATTTTTATTATAAATCCATATCTGAATACGCTTCATTGAGGGACGACAGGTCTTTGAATTTGCCGCCATTAATAAAAGTAGATCGCCTGCAATATCCGTCAACCCGCTATACCCAGTTCTTCTGTTGGTTGCCTAACACACAAGGATAGCAACCTTGGCAACCCCTGCGCCCTAGCGACAATATTAATCTTAAGTGCTCCCTTAAAACGATCCCTAAAACGTTGAATAGAAAAACAACGGCACGTTTTCTGAGCATTTCTATGAGAACTGGCAAATCTACACCAAATTTGGAATCGACTAAAGAAAACGGTACGTTTCTAGAGCTTGTAATTTTCAACATTTCATTGTCAAAAAGGTTTATCCACAAACATATTAACGAAGGATTTTAATATATAAATTGTTTATAAAACCGAAAAGTAGAGGTAATCATTAATTTTAGCTTTCGTTCTATCTATACTGAAAACTGATTGGACTCAAAACCAGAGGCGGACCAAGTCAAAACTTTTACCCGGGTAAAGTGACTTTGTGGCGCCCCCTTAGTCCTATCCTATATTTTACACTTTACTACAGTGATTTTAATATTTTAAACCCATTTTTTTTAAAAAAAAACATTAATACTTCAATACATGGTACAAATATATTTACAAAGGTAATCAAGAAAGTTCTGTCGTTTTTTCACCCACCACCTTCGAACATCGATATGTCACCTAAGACGTACCTGGAAGATAAAAAATAGTCCCTATCAGCATCGAAGACCTTCTGCCAACGTTCTGGACTGTCATGGATTCCATCGCGGTAGAACTTGGTGGGCCGTCAAGCGAAGAGGGTATCAAGTGCATTTTGCACCTCTACTAGGGATTTGAACTGACGTCCTCTAAGGTTACTGTCCAAGGAATGGAACAGGTGATAATCGGACGGTGCTATATCCGGGGAGTATGGCGGATGCAATGATGTTTCCCATCCAAGGCGTAGAATGATGTCCCGGGTCATCGTAGCCAAGTGGGCTTAGCGTTATCCTGTAACAGGAGGACCCCCCCCTTTGCGATTCAAAAGTGCTGCCTCCAGAGTTGCGAGTTTTTCTTAATACGGCCCAATTGCTGTCAGTACACAGTTGCATTGATGCTCTGACTAGCTGTAGCAGTTCCCGATGCACGATGCCGCGAGCAGTCCATGAAACACACAAGAGGACCTTTTTCTGGTGCAGTGCTGGTTTTGGCTGTTTTGGAACCGGTTCATGGGATGCTAACCAATGATGACGCTGTCGTGGAGCTTCGTACGGGACCCACTTCTCATCACATGTCAACATCCTATCCAGAAATGGCTCCTTCCTCAGACGAGACAGCAGAGAAACCCAGGTGTCTGGTCGCGTTGCCTTCTGGCCCGTAGTCAAATCATATGGGACACATCGATCCAACTTGTAGTGCTTCCTAAGTTGATGGAGATGATGCCGAATGCTTTCACCACTCATACTGCCGAATAATTTGTAGTCCCAATTCTCACATGTCTATCCACTGTTCGCCTCAATTGCTGCCTAGTGCCTGAAGATCATTTTGTACATGTGTTGGTTTTCCAGCACGTGGTGCGTCTTTGAGTGTTTCGTCGCCGTCCTTAAACTTATTAAACCTACGCTGCACTGTCCGCGTAATCACGACACCCTCACCAAAGACCTGGCATATCTTCCGCCTTGCTGCAGTGGCGTTTGACCCCAGTTTGACTCCGTACAGCATACACGCCTTTATGACGCTCTGTGGAGATCCCATGTTCACTCTGTCCTTACGCAAGTTCACGGTGTAACTGAACTGCCATAACCAGGTAGTATGTTGGATATACCCACACCAACAACTGACCTTCGCCTTATCTCCATTCGTATTTAACTCACGGTGTGAGGGCCAATTGAACACAGATCTCCACAAAAAGCGACAGAAGTTTCTTGGTTACCTTTATAGTATTTAGAAATATGCATATGATATCTATTACATTGTGTTCATTATTATTATTATTATTATTATTATTATTATTATTATTATTATTATTATTATTATTATTATTATTATTATTATTATTATTATTATTATATGTACCAATATGCACAAACGAGTACCAATATGCAAATAATATCGAACAGCATTTATTGAATGCTAGATTACTGCTATATTTTAAATTGTTTTGTTACATCAATAACATCAGGAGTCATTCTACCATAATATATCCGACCATGTAACAATCTATTCTAATAATGTGAAGAAGAATTTAAGGAATGATCCGAAAAATGGATCAAAAGATTGCGATCTTGGCCAATGTTAGGTCAGGAGCCACAAAATTTTTGAACGGCCCCTAAATCGAGTTTCCGTATATTTTACGGAATAAGCATATCACACTGACAAGTAAAGGGTCCAAATGGATGAATCCAGTTGCGGGATGAAACTTAGTGCATTTGATAGAGGGTGTGAAAATATGTATATGTGCAAAGTTATAGCGGCTGAGCGCCATAAGAAACGGAGGGGGAGGGAGTCAAAGTTGGTGGGAGAAGGGCTATGCTGTTATTGAAATACGTCAAATAAACTATTGAATCGTGAAAATAGTGAAAGATAGATAATGCAAACGGTGGTAGTTTCACATATTGGCAAAAGAAGAATGGGCTGAGTAGATCACGATACTCTGCCGCCATCATGAAACCCGCCATTTTTAAATCTGTGATACTTTTTTAAAATGGAAAGGTAGTCATGTGATATTTCAACTAGGGCCAGCATGTTCTGAAAACGTCAATTATGAACTTTAGTGATCGTTGTTTGTACTTATTGAGAAGATTTAGGATCGTCTTTATAGTTATTTACGAAAATTTAGGAAACTGATACTCGTATGTTGAAAGTTTGGATTATCATGAAAATACATGTTTTTGGATTATCTACAAGCCAAGAAAACTAAGAGTGAAATTTGATATCAAAGTTGAATATTATTACATTATTATTATCAAATTGCACTGTTGGATATCAATTTTCACTGTTAGTTTTATTGGCTTCTAGATATACAGTATTTAACTTACATGTGTTTTCATGATAATCCAAACTCAATATACGAGTATCAGTCTTTTAGATTTTCGCAAATAATTATAAAGATGATCCTAAATCTTCAAAATAAGTGCAGATAACGATCATTAAATAATTGACTTTTCATAATTGACTTTTTGAGAACATACTGGGCCTAGTTGATATATCACATGACTACCTTTCCACTTAAAAAAAAAAAAAAAAAAAAAAACACGGATTTCAAAATGGTGGATTCGTGATCTACTCAGCCCATTCTTAGTTTGCCAATATGTGAAACTACCACCATTTGTGTTGTCTATCTTTCTCTATTTTCATGATACAACAGTTTATTTGATGTATTTCAATAACATAGCATAGCCCTTCTCCCACCAACTTTGACTCCCTCCCCCTCCGTTTCTTATGGCGCTCAGCCGCTATAACTTTGCACATATACATATTTTCACATCCTCTATCAAACACACTAAGTTTCATCCTGAAAATTGATTCATCCATTTGGACCCTTTACTTGTGAGTTAAGTGGTAGTTTTGGTTTGGATACACTATATGCAGTTCTCCAGATATAAGACGTACAAGAAAACGTTTGGTTGAATGAAATATATTGGATTTTTTGGATCAGGGACCACGAAAATTTTGAATGGCCCTAAATCGAGATTTTGTATTTTTTACGGAATAAGGACATCATACTGAGTTAAGGGGTAGTTTTGATTTGGCTGCACTATATGAAGTTCTCGACATATAAGGCGTACTAGAAAATATTTGATTGAATGAAATATAATGGATTTTTTGGATCAAGGGCCACAAAAATTTTGAATGGGCCCTAAATTGAGATTTCATATTTTTTTACGGAATAAGCTTATCATACTGAGTTAAGTGGTAGTTTTGGTTTGGCTACAGCATATATAGTTCTCCAGATCTAAGGCCTAAAGAAAATTTATAATTGAATGAAAAACATTGTTTGGTTCAGGGCCCACAAAAATTTTGAATGGCCCCTAAATCAAGATTTCATATTTTTTACGGAATAAGTACATCATACTGAGTTAAGTGGTAGTTTTGATTTGACTGCACTATATGTAGTTCTCGAGATATAAGGCGTACAAGAAAATGTTTGATTGAATGAAATATATTGGATTTTTTGGATCAGGGGCTACAAAATTTTTGAATGGCCCCTAAATCAAGATTTCGTATTTTTACGGAATAAGGTAATCATACTGAGTTAAATGGTAGTTTTGGTTTGGATACACTATATGCAGTTCTCCAGATATAAGACGTACAAGAAAAAGTTTGGTTGAATAAAATATATTGGCTTTTTTGGATCAAGGGCCACAAAAATTTTGAATGGCCCCTAAATCGAGATTTCGTATTTTTTACGGAATAAGGATGTCATACTGAGTTAAATGGTAGTTTGATTTGGCTGCATCCAGATATAAGACCTACAAGAAAATTTCTGACTGAAATATATTGGATCTTTTGATCCAAAAATACCAATAAATACAGTTCACATATGTTAAACGTGTTTTACGCAGCAGGGGGAAGGATTCAAAGGTAGTTGCTGATTTTTTTTCGTAGTGCTGCTTCTAACACCCTTCTATGTATTTGCTGAGTGGTATATTGGATTTCACAAACACTGTCGAAATGAATGATTTGGCAAGAACTTTACATAGCGAAAACAATAACGTCTCCTAGACACTACTTTCAACAAAGGCCGACAGTTTGGTGCGACGTTGTCGTTTCTAAGAAATCAAAAGTGAGTGTTATACTGTATATACTATTCCCCCTCCACTACCACTATATAAAATCAAATGACATTCATTGCTTGAGAAAAGTTCACGAAGGACATATAGCCCGCTATAAACAATACCAACTCTCCTCCACTCTTTCTGCAACATGCCATGTCTCTATTTGTCGATACAGCCCTCCTAGTACTATGAAACTCTCTTCTTCCATGGTGGAATGGAAACAATATGATGTAATTGAAGCTACTTTACAAGGATATAAACCAAAAATTCAGTAGAAAACATGTTATGAAACTTTTGCGACTCGTTGCGACACTTTTTGAAGCTCTTTTTGGCTCCCCATGACTGCGGTGCCCCGGGCAGCTGTCCGGGTTGCATGACCCTTGGTCCGCTCCTGCTCAAAATAAGTTGAATCACTTCTGACAGTTTTAATTTTAGACAAAGTAAAGCAAATATAACACATTGTAATACACTTCAAGAAAAGTGTTTATTATTATTATTATTATTATTATTATTATTATTATTATTATTATTATTATTATTATTATTATTATTATTATTATTAATCAGGCAGTAAGTTAAATGTTCATGATGAAAAGTATTATCAAGGTTAAATATGTACAGGGTGTCCGAGAAGTCCTTCCCTGATTACAGAAATTGATAACTCAGGCTAGAAATAAGATAGAAATATGAAACTAGTGTTGAATTGTTTACAAACTATAAAAGTTTTTGTCTGTTAGGTTTGTTCTGTTTTACCAAGTCTCAATTATTATTATTATTATTATTATTATTATTTTTTTTTTTTTTTTTTTTTTTTTTTTTAAGGTTTGTAGTACGTAAGTAAGAAGCCCAAGAAGCCATGCCAACCAACCAGGAGAAGGCACAGTGTGTCCTGTGGTACCATGAGACACGATCACCAACCACGGTGCAGAGACAGTTCCAGACAACATTTGGGAGGACTCCGCCTGATGTCAAGAGCATTAAAGCCTGGTATGAGAAGTTCAAGAACACAGGGTCGGTTGCTGACCTTCCGAGGTCTGGTCGACCAAGAACCTCAGCAGACACGGTGGAGGTTGTGCGGCAGTCTTTTCTGAGAAGTCCTAAGAAATCGGTGCGCAGGGCCTCACGTGAATTACAGATGCCAAAAAACTCTATCCATGACATTTTACACAAACGTTTATTGTTTCGTGCTTACAAAGTGCAACTCGTTCAGGCCTTGTTGACTTTGCGGTCGAAATGCTATCACGTATTGAGGACGATAATGGTTATCTCAGACGAATTGCCTTTTCCGACGAAGCGACATTCTTTGTCAGTGGAGTAGTGAATCGCCATAATGTACGCATTTGGGGTTCAGAACCCCCCAGGGAGGTCAGGGAGTTCACCAGAGGCAGTCCAAAGGTGAATGTTTGGTGCGCGTTATTGCACGATCGAATTATCGGGCCATTCTTCTATGACCAAGGGTGCTCATGTAGAAGTGTACTGATGTGACCAAAACTTTTATAGTTTGTAAACAATTCAACACCAGTTTCATATTTCTATCTTATTTCTAGCCTGAGTTATCAATTTCTGTAATCAGGGAAGGACTTCTCGGACACCCTGTATAAACAAAAGTCAAAAATATATGGAAATATTTTCTTTTCCGGTAATTAACATTCATTCAATGAAATATCGAGAAATAATGTTTCCGATTTGAATTATAAATAATTATTTGTCCTTGAAAACAAATTTCTTAAAAAATCAATTGATAACTTCCTCAGGAAGGAAGGTACTGCCAGGTCAAGACTGAATTTTATTGTGTATTTTCAATTTTATTTTTAATTTTTTTGAAAAATTACAGGAATAATGTATAATCATAGATATGTGTATGTATAAAATAGAGACCCCACATTTATTTAAGAAGTATGACTTGCTAAAACTTCTTTATAGTCTATATTCACTTTATGTCCTTGTGTCCGTCTGTCTGAGAGACAAAGATATTAAAAAACTTGGGAAACTTGTTGCTTCCGGATTTTACCTCTCTAGTGCACCAAGCTTATATGATATCTCCCAACGGCATTGGCCTTGAATCTTCCAAACTGAAGTCAAGAATGTCAGTCCCATTTAGCTATAAGGTATCTCCTTAAAGCAGTGGCATCACTATTATTATTGACAACGATTATGTTCATTATGTCACCCCCTGTTGAGTCCGGCATAGGCATGGACTTCCTCGCCACTTGCTTTAGTCCTCTAACAGACAAGAATACAATTTTGTTATTCTCTGTGTTGCTGTGACTATTTTAGTACTTTTTCTCATTATCACCAAAAATAATGGATTCAGCTTGAGTGGTTTAGTGCAGTCGCAGTTTCTGCTATCAACAATTTCCTGTTATAATTCATAATTTTATATTATTTTCATACTACTACTTTCGCTAGCCATACTTATTGTTATCAACATTTTTATGAATGTATTATTGTTATTATTATAACTATTTTAGGGAATTTATTTGTTCTGCTACATTCATCCTGCCGATCAATTACAGGAGTTATTCACACCAGAGATCTCCCTTGATGGCTATATGGTTAGCGTGCGACTTCAACGCGGGAGTCAGGGTTTGATTCCTAGAGGGTGTTCCATGTTAAGCTGTAGGCCTACGTCTCATATAGTCTCACTGATGAACGAGACGATAAACGCCAAACTCAACAAACCACCATTTAATTGTGTCACTCGTTGTAGTCTGTATCACAGAATTTTTATATGACGGAAACGTGTAAATACAAAAAATCTCAGAACGAAACTATTTTATTTCTAAATACGACTTGATAAGCCAAAAACGTCCGTTGAATGTACAGAAAGAATTGCTTTTTTTTTTTTTAAAAAAAAAAAGTAAAACTCGCTTATTTAAATTACCTTACTGAATCAAATTCTGTCCTTATAATCAAGTAATAATTATTGGTTCTTGCAAAACATTTGTTTTCGTGTAATATATATGATTTATGGAAGTTGTGTTTAGGTAGAAAATGACTTTGTTCCGAGTTTTTTTTCGTTGATTCATTGATTGATTTGAGTCTTGCATGCTTTTCAGCGGTGATGCTATATGAGACATGGACCTACAACTTAACGTGAGATCCGAACCACGGGACTCCAATCCGGGCCTCCCGCGCCAAAAATGCATACGTTAACCATATAGTCAATGATGGAGCTCCCTGCCTTTCGCATGGAAGACCAGGCTTCTATCCCTAGGAGCTCCCTCGTGGCTAAGCGGTTAGCGTACGCGCCTTTGGCGTGGGAGACCCGGGTTCGATTCCCGGCGGGAGCTCATGTGGTTCTGATTCCACGTTAATCAGTAGGTCCACGTCTCATATAGCCTCGCTGCTGAAAGGGACGATAAACTAAAATCAACTCAACTCAACTCAGGCTTCTATCCCGGCGGGAGCTTATGTGGTCCAGATTCCACGTTAAACTGTAGGTCCACGTCTCATATAGCCTCGCTGCTGAAAGGGATGCTAAACTGAAAATCAAGTCAATCAAATTACGATGGAGCTCTCGATGTGTCTTCCTATTAACATGTTTTCTTCTTACGAAAGTTCCGTGATTAGACTACGTATATAACTGCATTTGCTTCAGCTCGCCCTCGTCAGAAAATTGAAATGTATGAGAAGAAACGAATGTTGTCAAGTAGGTTATGTAAACAAAGTAAATGAGCAACCTTCATAATAAGGGGACAGGGAAAGGCAAGGTGAGTTTGTCACAGCACAGCACAAATGCGAGAACGATGTCATAAGCATATGCCAAGCATTTTGCCCCGTTTGACAACCAAGATTTTTATCTCTCGGTTTGACTCTTTTTCTTTAAAGATATATTTTCCCATGTCTTCTTGATAACAACAATAATAATAATAGTAATAAAGTACTATCTCCCATAATAAATATCCTTATTTCAGCGTTGGTATTATTTTAATATAAAAGCCAAAGAAGTCTCTGTCTCAAACTTTGTGGCTTGTCCATATTTTATATAAGCCTATGTGAGAATATTAGTAACGTACAAAAACGACTTTTTAATGTGTCTGCTTACCCACTTTTAGACCAGTTAAAACAATAATTTATGTCTTCAGTATTGCGTGTCTCTGCCATTGTTTTTAATCACATTAACGAGTAAGTTAAAGTTCAAAAACTGAAATATGAAACTGGTTTTACTGCAGTTCAACCTGTAGTGTTAAAAAAAAATTCAATGCAGGTGTGTTTTAAATAATAATACTAAAATGATGTTTCGAGAACAATAAAACCACATTGACGGCACATAATAACAGAAAATAAGAACAAATATTTGATTATGCAAAATGATTTTAGCGTTAATCTGAAAAAAAGAGAGAGAGAGAGAGAGAGAGGTAGCAGCAGTGATGATCTCTGAATATTTGACCCGAGGGACTTTCTATACACAGGGGGTTCAAGTACGTAATACTGCGAAAATCTACGTAACCGACATTGAACACAATCAGAGATTTGCTTTGGTGAATTTCGTACCGCTGCACAGTGGTCGAAATGACAAGAAAATGCGGCATGTTTCTTCGTCGATATGGTATTTATTGAAGGCACAATAGGCTATTTCCGATTGTCCTGCTATAATGTGCACAATAATTTACCGTTTATGGTTAGTGACACGGGTTGCCTATGTAGGTAGCGAAAAAAAAAGTCGACATTTTCAAAATCAAGTTTATAAATACCATCTTGGGTCGTAATGAAAAAAAATAATAATTTAGAACTTATGGTAATGTTATTCTTATTAAAATTGCAGAGAAGATCTCACTATAAACAAAACGAACATGTGCTTGGACAGTAACGAAAACTACTTATAAACATGAACAATGAAGTTGACCGAAGTTGGTCCGTGTTAGAAACAATTAGAGAAACGAAACTATCTCGCAACACGCATATTCGAAAACAAAACAGAGAGTTGTCCAATCAAGTACGATAAAAATCACAAAATTCGATTGTGAAAACAATCACTTTCAAAAGTCTCTGGTGCCCAAACATGAAATTGGCGATAGCCTACTTAAAAGTTGTAGCATTTCGTTCGGCATATTGTTATGATTTGGTGCATATTGGGTCTGAGCGATGAAATTATCGGGTCAGACGATGACAAAAATGTGTAGCAAATCTAGATTTGTATCTTTCCTTGAGTTTTTCTGGCACCATTTTTCGCGATATTTGCGGAAGTCTGTTTCGGGGCTTCTGAGCTTTCTCACTTAGCATTTCTATTGGGAGAGGAGCTATGGGTATAGTAAATCCCTCTGCGATTTATCATGTGCGCGAAGACTTGTCTAGGTGGCAAGACGACACGATACAACGGGACTAGAAAAAAAGTCAGTCTCTGTGAGCATTGAGCGCGCGCTCAAACTCATTGAAGCTGGCTTTGTTTGCCAAATAGCAAGTAGTAGCAGCTAATTCTAACAAAAAATCATTAATTGAGAGACCACAAAAATTATTAAAATGAAAATGAAATCTTGGACTTACTAGGAAAATTTTAAAAGTCTACAAATATATAGCAGAGCATTGATTTTGAGTATTGTGTTATTAAAATGTCCCCAGTGCGCATTCAGAAGCCTGTTATTGGCTTTGAAAGCGCAACACTTGCGGTATCGACATTTGCGGTACTGCGACATTTGCGGTACTTCGAGTGTTGACTTTCGTGGTACTGGCACATTTGCGGTACTATTCGAAATAACATCTTATTCTCCAAGCTAAGAGAGGATATTTTCGGGTGTTCAGTTAGAGGATAAACACACGGTATCAACTGCTACACATAGACCTAATTTTATAAAATTGGTGTAGCCAGCAAGTTATTCTGCGGAGAACAACGACTTTTTCAGGAGACTGGGGATTTTTTGCATACTAAAAGCAAACTAAAACACTTCTTTCAGAATATGAAACCATTATTAACTCACCATACATACATACAAACCTTTCTCAGTGCACTAAGAACATATGAACCCAAATATAAGAATTAATTATATAAAAAAGTGAAAAAAACATTTACTAGGATACCCATCCGAAAGATGTAAACATATGCTTGTCTGTGATTGGCCAAAACTGGAAAATGTAAACAAATCCTGATCTCAGATTGGTCAAACGGCTATCTATGATATTTAACCCTTATCCGGGCAACCAGGGCCTCCCAGGCCCAGTAGCTTCATATATTTTTTTTAATTTCTCAATAACCATAAATATTTCGATGACATAAAATTCTAAATTATTCTATCTTTAGTTGAAGTGGAAGTCGGTAAGGCTAATAGAGTTGGCAAGGCCCCATTTACCGTCTACGTTACAAATATATATATACTAGGTGGTTCATTTGCGCCGTACAATAGTGAAGTTGGACAACCAACCATACAGCGAAGTAAGCTGGGTTGCCTAAATCCGAGGGTAACGCTTACAAAAGTACTGTGTTCGTGTCAAAATATACATTTTAAGAATTATTTTGGAGATATCATGCGGGTCGCTTTCTCTGATACTAAAGGTAATAAACTATATTAGTATAGTATAAGAAACATGGAAGTTATTTAGAAATTATTATTGCTCCAAGAAACATATAAATTTAAGAAGAATCTACATTTACGGTAAATGAGGTAAAAGAAAGAAAGAAAGAAAAAAGGAAAATAACCCAAACGTCCGAGTCAAGAAAACTGCTAAGACAGGTTACGTGTTTCAGTAATTACTCCATAACGAAAGATCTGTGCAGTGTAATAATTACAGAAAAACTAAAGGAACTAATATAAAATATTTTAGATTTCCTCAAAAAGAGGGGCAATGTCTTCAGAAATGGATTTTAGATTGAAGGCGACAGGACAAAATAAACCTAAAATATGGTAAGTTTTACATAAAAGTAATAAATAAATGCAATGTTAAATGAAATTAGAAAAAAAAAGTGATTTCATTACGTAGTTTCTTTTTAGTATTAATAGTATGTAATAATAGTATATAGGGCTACAGTAGCTTGTGTTGATTCTGCATACAAAAATCCAATAGTACGATTTAAAAAGACGAACTTTGAGGCAAGACCCGGATTAGAAATCATGAGGGAGGGGGAGCGACAAAGGTGATAATTTCTATCATCGTTTCCTTCTACATAAGATATTGAGACAAACTTTTCCCCACAGAGGCAGGCATGTAACTCGAGAAGGGAGGCACGATAATCTAGGAGGTTTACCTCCCTCGAGTTACGCATATGGAGAGCATTGAACGCGTTAAAGTAGTTCAGATCCCATTTCATTCTGGAGGTCTGCATTCCCTGTAGTTTCGGTGCTGAAACGAGACGTCGCACTTAAATTAACTAACGAATGGAAGGTTCGTAATAACGATTAACGGTTAGAAAGATATATAACAATGTATTAGATCAAGAGAATAAAGTATCCACCTACCATGTCAGAGCGACATTGTCGGGACATTTTTACACTTTCTACATTTTCATGAACGAGTGATGTCAGGATGAAAAATAGATCTGTTCTATATAGAGTGGACATTCCCCTACTAAAATACAATAGACATTCGTTTTAGCGATAGGGTTCATTTTGGGAATTTTGTTCAACTTCTTTTGCTATTTTGACCCTATGCGCTGGGAGGAAGGAGTCCTCTCGAGCCAGCATCACCGGTAACATTAAGTATTCGTGCATTCACCCCAACAAAAATGAAGTTATGATTCTCTCGTATGTCCGAATGTTCAACATTTTATATGCAGTTTGTTTGGGTCCCTGATGGCTGTATGGGAGTTAGGCTTTCTTAAATACGTACTAACAGTTGCTTATTGCTCCGACGTGACGGTGTGAACTTCAATGTCATCTGTTCATTAACATAATAAAAAATATATTTTAAAGTTTATTTATACACATGCCCAAATACTTGCACGCATTCCTATTTAAAATATTTGATTATTGAAATTTACTGTAAGTAACAAAAGAAAGTAAGTTTTTTGTTAACTTATTTACTAAACTTATATGCTATAGTGCTAGAAGTACAATTATGTTATTAGAATTCAAAATTCGTCTCTCTTTTCAGTATTTATTATATAAACGTTGAACACAAGAACACAATATTGCTTTTAAAAAAAAAACTAGAAAGAAGAAAAACGGAAAAAAGAAAATAAAAGGAACATAATATAAACTTAATGGTTTCTTCTGTTTCATCAACATTGATCATTGGAACTCGTCGTTCTGGTCCAGGATGTCATTTCTTTCTCATGGATATTTATAAGAATGTTCAGGAAAGAGTCGCGCCAAAAACTCTGAAACTCCTATAGAAGTCCTAAAGTATATTGAACTTCATATACAGAAATCCTAAAAAATAACCGACATGCAGAAGTCCTAGATATGATCTAACTGTTAAGTCTCGAGGTGGAGAAATTCTTTAAAATCATATAACTGCCTAAATCCTAAAGTCCTAAAAGTATGTACAAGTCCTAGAGACTGCAGCAGACCTAACATCGAAATATAATGCTTATATTTTGAGAACTCATGCATTTTAAGATTTGCGAACGTCACTCATGTTCAGGAATATAATGTAATGTATAGAGTTGGTGATTACAGAAAAACCTACTACTGTTCTACATATGGATGGTAGGTCTTGATAAAACCCGGTTAATATTCTCCGTAATTGGATGACAGCGAAAATTTACGACAATAACATAGTAAATCAATAAATACATTGCTCTACTATGAAGTTTATATCGTAAGGTTTCGTTAACAGTGTTGAATACATTTATTTATATACTGCCAATTGAGGGGTCTAAAGAGAGAGGGAGAGCTATGCCACAAATCTTGAAAATTTTAGTTTTTGTCATATCTAGTCTTCTACTGCCAAATGTTATCTATCATGTGAACTACAATCATTGATTTGATTTGATTTTTGAGTTTAACGTCTCTTCGGCAGCGAGGCTATATGAGACGGGACCTACTGATTAACAAGGAATCCGAACCACATGAGCTCCCGCCGGGAATGAACTACAATCATGTGACATAGTTCCCGTGTTTCCTGCAGCAGATATTCTGAGTTCATGAATGCGTCGTCAGTAGCATTTTGAGTGAGACAAGGAATTATACCACTTACCAATGATGTTTGGTATGGCAATACCACGAGGTGCCAACAGTTGAACAGTAAAAATGTACAGAGTGGTGTCGCAATATCCGGTGCTAGCATTAATATCACGAAAATTACTGCTGTAAAATTTGATACAACACTACCAGGCATATCCTTCTTCAAACACACCAATTTTGACACGAAACTCCTCAAGAAGCCGTTTCGTCGCTTCAAAACCAGAAGAGATCTCGTTGTTGATTATCCTTGAGTGAATACACTTCTTGAAGAAATACCACTACTCTACTTATATGGACGACCCATATCAGCCCTGAAGTAAAAGATAGCATGGCAGTAATGCCTTACATTAGTCCAGATTTTCATGGTGTTTACCAAAAACAAATATCCACAGGAACAATAGACAGTGAAAATAGCCCAAAAGACATGCTGTTTTTCTGTAGTTCATAGGTAAACCTGTGAACATGATTTACACTTAGGCAAAAGTATTTAGGACTCTTTGATGTACTATATTCATTTTTCCATATGAGATACTACAAACAATTTGCCAGCATTTAATAATAAATGCTATTTACATTGAAATTGATATTTTTCCTTTAGTATAATTTATTTAACAATAAGTTCAGAAGTAAAAAGTTGGACCCTACACAAATTACGACATACAATGCTTTAGAAAACTCATTTTATTTCATTTCTTGTCGGAGTGGCATAGCTCCATCTCTCACTAGACCCTTCAATGAGCTCCTTCGTGACTAAGCGGTCAGCGTACGCGCCTCTGGCGCGGGAGGCCCGGGTTCGATTTCCGACGGGAGCTCATGTGGTTTGGATTCCATGTTAATCAGCAGGTCCCTTCTTATATAGCCTCAATTCTGAAAGGAGCGTTAAACTCAAAATCACCTCAACTAGACCCTTCAATTCCTTGATCTTTTACTGATTTCTTCTTCCAATCATCTCGCTGCTGACGTCCCCATTTAACTCCTTTTTCACCAATCAATCAATCAATCAATCAATCAATCAATCAATCAATCAATCAATCAATCAATCAATCAATCAATCAATCAATCAATCAATCAATCAATCAATCTTCAAATCTGTTTATAAACGTCCCTTACTTTGTGGAAATGGAATTTAAAGTATGATTTTAATATTTATAATATATATTCAGATTTAACTTAAGTAATATTAATTTTATATCTAATTTAAAAAAAAAATCATTTTGAAGAAACAAGGGATATTTAACTAGCCTTGAACGAGGAATCAGTCAAATAATACAATTAAAATTAAATTGAAAGCTCACTTCAAAGAAAAAATAAGTTTTTACCAAAATAAAAAAATGACCAAAAAATAAATAAAAATAAAGCCTTAGATACTTAACACCGTTAAGTTTCGAACACATACGGAAGTGCTGTACAACCGTCTGGAATATAATAAATATTTGGACTATATATACAGTATATATTAGAGGTGGCCAAATTCACTTTTCAGATTTCGAAAAAATTCTGGAATTCAGAAAAATTCCGTTATTTTTCCGATTGTACTTTCCGGAATTGTCCATCCCTAATATATATATATATATATATATATATATATATATATATATATATATATATATATATATATATATATATATATATATATATATATATATATATATATATATATATATATATATATATATATATTAGGGATAGCCAATTCCGGAAAGTAAAATCGATAGATCACATAGATCACATAGACATGTTCAAACTGGTATGCTTAAAAGTGAATTATCATGTGTAGTTTTCGAGAAACTCGAGAGAAACGAATTTTTATGGCGTTAAAATATATGTCGGGCGTTGCCAATCTAATGCAGTTCATAAACTTTACTCTGCTGGAAAAGTTTATTATTATTATTATTATTATTATTATTATTATTATTATTATTATTATTATTATTATTATTATTATTATTATTATTATTATTATTATTATTATATTTATGTACCGTATAAGAAAAATATGAACCATTTAGTAGTAGATTGTATCTAATACTTGTTTCCCCTTACCAGTGATGTATATACATACACATTGTTTATAAATAAATGAATAAATAAATACGTAAAATAATCCAGAAAGGAAAACAAATTTAAGTTATATAATAATAACGTTCTTCACAAATGAATCAAATCCGGAATGAGACACACAGACACACAAACAAACACAAAATACGCGTACTAAAGCTTTGGCCTGCATTTACAATATTAACCCCATAATTTACGTTCAGAATGAGGAGAAAAAAGAACTGGGCATCGAATGCAACTCAAGTTCTTTATCGACCTATTATTATCACATTATATTGTTGTCTTTGTGATCCGTTTTGTTTTGAGTAAAGTATAGAGAACTGCTCTAGTTGGAAGAGATAACCATCAGCTGCTTAACTAATTGGAGTCATCACAAGGATAAAAAAAAGAAAGAAATATAACTACTTCTATAAAGATTTAATCGCTAGATGTTAGAAAGTGACCATTAAATTATGCCACACACATGCTATAATTTTCTAAACCTGGTAACATACTTTTTTTTTTTTTTTTTTTTTTTTAAGCGAGAGAAGACTTCCAAATCTAAACTCTTCATTCATTCAAAATCATCTTCCGTATTGACTGATTCATTCATTCATTCAAGTTCTTTGACTTGGCTGTTTGTATAGATACCTTCAGGTCGACATGTGACGCGAGAGAGTTGTTTTGTGGTACTACCGGTAGTAGGTCACGAATTTAACCAGAGACATAAAGAGGTATCTCTGGAAATTAATGACCTCGACACACCTGCCCATAAAAGAAGTTAAACAAGGATCGGAGAAAAAACGAGGATAATCCAATATCTTTCTAGAAGAATAGCTGTGTCAGTCGCTAGACTATTCAATCTAATATATATTTGTCATTCAGAGCACTATTTGTCATTCTAATGCACCATAAATCCTGTAATGTAAAAATAGGTTCAGATGTAATCAGAATCAGGAATCAGGAAGCACGTATAGGAATAAATCTAATTATGTCACAGGAATCTTTCTTTAATACATCTTCCGGTTTGAATATTGATCCATATAGAGCAAAAACGATAAATGATAGTGAGAAGTATTTTTTAAATAGTCAATTTAGCGTTTTAAGAATAGCTTTCGTATACTCTCTTAAACTTGTATTCAAACCAGAAGTGGTAGAAATCAACCACTTCCAATTTTAATGTTGATTGCTATATAGTAAAACGGTAACAAATAGTCAGAAACGATTTGCTGCAATTAATAAAACGTCCCAAGAATATATTCCACCTTTACTCTAATCTCTCTACTGAAATTGAAAATGGTAGAAATCTAGCACCATTTCTGGTTTCAATATTAGTTGAGAAAATAGCACGGCATACAAACCAAACTCTATCACGAGGTGTACACGTGACACAGATACTTGTGCCCTCTGATAAATAGCAGACATCCTCCTCCGCTTGTATCGTTAATTGAAATAGGGTTGAGAGCGCCAATGTTTCTCGACCTTACCCGAATCTGATTGGCTGTTGCTTATGCAGCTCAAGGAACTCAAATTTCAACGAATAATTTCCATATAAAAGAGGGGCGAATGGTTACTGGATTACGGTACACCCAGTCGAAAAAGTGTAAGAGGTTTTTCAGGTTAGCCATCCTGAGAGAGATTTATCCTGGGTTTCCCCTCATCCATACCAGGCAAATGCCGGGAGGTACCTAACATAAAAGTCACAGACTGCTTCCTTCCTTCTACATTCCTTTCTTCCTTCTCCCCACCCGGATAGTGTACTCACCGAGTGATATAATCCCTCATACGCGACAGACTTAAGGCCATATGCTGATAATGCCCAGAAAATGTGAAAATAAATACGAAAGGAAGAGTCCTGAGTAAATGACTGACTGCTCAATGCTCACACCAAATCGCTTAAGCTAGAAACTTCAAAATTTAGATAGTTCATAATATCTGTGACGTAAAGTACCACTAAGGAAAGATTTTTGGGAATTCGACGAGGAAGAAACGGGAATACAGGTGACAATTACTATATTAAAATGTTCATATCTCGGAATCACTAAAAGTTAGAAACATGTTTGGACTTCCCATTTAAATTGATTAGACAGCTGTTTCAGTGTCTTTTTTCTTAACATTTGACCTAGATGAGAAGTAAAGGAGTGTGGATTACGATTATTATAATAAGATATCCATATCTCGGAATCCCTTAAAGTTATAGGCATGAAATTTGATACTCGTTTTTATATTTTTGAACTAGAAAAAGGAAGAAAAAGTGTGGGAATGGTTCACTAAGAACTTCATACAAAGTTTCGTGGAGGACTTCATGTTTAAATGAATTCTACAGAAAAAGTGGAGAAGGAAAATGTCTAATATATGCACGTGGAGGGGCATTTGCTAGTACTATATACTGTACAGCATATAGCAAGAAGTACGTGTGTAATCTGTATAGTTCTTGTCTGTGATACTTGGCAACATAAAACCTAGAAATTATCTTGTGCTGTTAAGCAAGATTTTATATATTGTTGTACAGTGTACACAGTGTAATGTTGAAGTTAATTTAAGACCCTGATTTATATTGTATATTGCTTGACTATGTGCGCGTAAGAACAAACCTTGAAAGCATTATACGTATGTTAGAACAACCGGCGAAGCTCAAGAAAAGTAAACAGTAAATCAGTATTACAGTGCTGAAAAGCTGGAATACTCGGATAGTTCCCAAGTTTAAAATTTTAATGCTATACAATGAGATGCTGTAATTATATATTTTTTCAGTTCCGATACTTTTTCTTTTAAACAAAGAGGAAATCTCCAATATTATTAGTGTATAACGAAACAAAGAGTTCAAAGATGAGACTTGAGACATATTCTAAACGATAGATGTCATTGTGCTGTACAAAATAATATGAATGTGAATTCTCATGCGTAGTTTTTTTTTTAAAAAAACGACTTTTTTAAAAACCTAAAAATTGATGTATTACGATAACCACGGAAAAACGTATTAAAGTGAGACTGATGATACTGAAGTTTTTACTATGACTCTAGCAAGATGTCCTCAGTACACAGTATATTTAATGAGATATAGTCCAAAATTGTCATTCTCTTAAACTTTATTAGGATCAGGCAGTGAGACTCAATGTTGTATTGTTAATCTGTCCGTCTGCCCGTTATGACTCTTGAATGGGTGCGATTTATTTCAATTCTCTTTATTCCGATAGATAGCTAGACTGATTATCTCAGCCGAGTTCGTTAATGAAATCAATCAATCAACGTATTAACGGATAACAATGATTTTTAACGTTCGCTATATATAGACTATATCCTATACATGCAAGCAAATTTTTCAATTCTGTTTTTGCAGTTGGCAGCTAGGGAGATTATCTCGGTTCAGTTTGTTAATGGAATGAAACTATTAACGTATTAACGGATAACAGATATTTTAACGGTAGCCATTTATATAGCTCACATCAAACGTATGTAAGCGAATTTTTAAATATTGTTTTCTGCAGCACATAGCTAAAGCAACTATCTCGACCAAGTTCATAAATAGAATCAATCACTAACGTAGTAAGGGATAACGACGACTTTAACGCTGGCTATCTATAGTCCATGTTCCATACATGTAATCGAAATTTTGAATTCTGCTTTTCTGCAAGAGATAACTAGAGCAATTATCTCAGCTGAGTTTGTTAATGGAGTCAATGCTTTATCATATTAATGGATAACGACGACTTTAACGGTGGCTATTTATAGTCCATATTCCATACATGTAAGTATATTTTTGAATTCTGTTTTTGCCACAGTCATCTAGAGCGTACACCTCGAAAGAGTTTAATAATGACGTCAATCTGTTAACGTAATAACGGATAACAGTGGCTCTTTATAGATCATACTCCATACATATTAGGGAACTTCTAAATTCTGTTTTTTATTAAAAAAATAGGTAGAGTAATTCTCTGTCAAATTCGTTAATAGAGTCTATCCGCTAACGTATTAACGGTTAATGACAATTTTAATGGTGCCTGTCTATAGATCATATCGCATAAATATAAGAGAATTTATGATTTCCTTTGCAATAGATCACTAGAGCAATTATCTCGACCGATTTCGTTAATGGAGCCAATCAATTAACATATTAACGGATAACGGCGATTTTAACGGTGGCTACTTGTAGCCCATATTCCACAGATGTAAGAGAATTTATGAATTCTACCCTCTTGCAACCTATAACTACACCAATTATCTCGACCAAATTCACAAAAATGGAGTCAATTCGTTCACATGTTAGTGGACAACGGCGACTTCAACGATGGCTATCTATAGCCAATATCCCACACATGTAAGCAAATGTTTTGAATTTTGGCTTAGTAATAGATAGTTAGAAAAATTATCTCGGTCGAATTTGATTGTGCAGTCAATCGGTTAACATATTAACGGATAACGGATACTTTAACGGTGGCTATTTATAGCCCATATTCCATACCGCGAATTTTTAAATTCTGCTTTTTTGTAACAAATAGATAGAGCGATTACCTCGGTTAAGTTCATTAATGAAGTTCTATCCATTAACGTATTAAAGGTTAACTGTGATTTTAATGGTGGCTATCTATAGACCATATTCCATACATGTTAGAAAACTAATGAATTTTCTATTTTTCAAGAGAAAATTTATCCCATTTAATGTGTTCAGGTATTTAATTTACATTTTAGAAAACTAATTTTGCTGTTTTTTAGGTGTAGAAACTAAGATAATTAGAAAAAATTTTCATTTCCCGAAAGTTTTTTAAAGTGGACAAAAGAAACTTTTTGGAACTGGGCAACTCATGTGTCATATAGGCTTACTTTATGTCTAGCAGTGGAGATATATAGGGTATTCAGAAAGTAACTATGCAGTGCCACATTCAGAACATCACTCCCGATGTTCTGCACGTCGTCTTCAAGCACATGCAGAAACATGTGCAACTCTGTCTTTAAGTGCAAGGGGATCGCTTCCAGCATCTCTTATAACTTCCATGACATTAAAGTTTAGCTTCGAGTTAACTTCAGTTGTTTAAAGTGGTCTATGGAAAATAAAATACGGCAAGTTATGCACTGCATAGTTACTTTCTGAACACCCTGTATTTTGAAAACTGGTCTTTGGAAACTCTCAGGGTAGAATATGCTACTCTTAATGGTGATATAGGCTACTCTATTGTGAAGCAAGTTGTATATTAGACCTCTGGCAGTTGGAATAATGAAGTTTATAGATCAACCTATTATGCCACACTCTATCGAAGGCTTTGTTGAAATCAAAAGTATGGCGAAGACAAGATAGAAGTTATTTATTAAGTTGATTAATGATTCATGTATTTAAAAGTAAGAAATTAAGTATGGAAGACAAGATAGAAGTTATTTATTAAATTGATTAATGATTCATGTATTTAAAGGTAAGAAATTACCCACGAGGTAATCTTGTGAATGAAAATGTAATGCAATTGTGTGTGTTATGGAAAATAGATAGCAAAATCACAGCGGATTGAAATATAAACAAACAGGAGAAGTGAGAGGTTTTTTAAAAAAAGTAAACCAGACCAGCACGTGTTACAGAGTTATACGCTTTTAAAATTTTTGCAAATATTACATCACTAGTTGGAGAGAAAGAGCGAAACATATGATCTTCTTTATGCTCTGTCTAATCAACAGTAAACAAAAGCTATTGCGGCACTTATTTTTTGTTTGGTTAGATAAACATTCCGCCATGATTTGCACTTTTCGTCTCTCTTTAAAATACCACAGATGTTGTCTTTGATTGAGAAAAGAAAATGTAAAAACGATGTACAATGACTCATTTAATCCATGTTTAATCATAAGAAAAGAATTTAACGTCTGTTTTCCACCAAAGTAATAACGCAGTATACAGTGTGCGTCTGCGTGTACTCTCGTACAAATTGCAAACACCTCATGTACCAGTCTTCCTTTACTATTATATATTATTACACAAATAAGAAGCTTCCGAATAAGGCGGTTACACGCAGGGAGTGTACGTGTACTATAGGAATGCCTCAATTATCGCGATTTATAATTTGATACCAAAATTCCAATTGCATTCCAAACAGACTCTTTCTGCAGAAAATGTTGTTAGAGGAGGGAAAAACAAAAATGTGGGGTGTCGCGACAATTGCGGATATTTTGTCTAAATCCAAAGACTCCAGTGATAATTGTAATCATCTGAAAGTGTCAAAATATTGATATGACAGTTCATTATTATTATTATATAAACTTAGCGACATTAGTAATTAAACACAGATTTCTTTCGCACTTTTTCAAAGCTAGAGAGTGCCAAAATAGTTCGTACCTAACTTTGTGATGTCTTTTTTTTAAAACTTGCTTATACTTAATAGTACTGTTATTATATGCCATATATGAGCATGAAGTATCAGCATCGTTATGAATTGTCAGTTTCATAGGAAATTGTGCATAAACCCAAGTTCTGAGCATAGATCAAAATTCTCAGGAATTTTCTGCAATCACCAGTAACTTCGTACTTCTGAATAATTTTCTCAGCTTTCTCACCCGTTTCTCATGCATATCTAGGTATGTATGCGCCAACCTGTGCTTATATATATATATATATATATATATATATATATATATATATATATATATATATATATATATATGCGCGGATCCAAGGGGGGCTATAGTCCCCCCCTTGACGCGCAGTTATACACTGGATAAAATGAGCTTCAATCCTGCTTTATACTGGATAAAGTTGAAAACTATGGTTTAGCATCTCCCTTGATAATATCCTGGATCCACCACTATATATATATATATATATATGGTGTTTCAAAACAACACTGAGACAACCTTTGGGAAGTGATTCCTAACACCAAGATAAGACAAAAAGTATAGATCAACCTGGGTGCACAAATGCTTCATTTCGGAGTTATAAGCTGCTGAAAACATGAAATAAATTAACTTTAAAGGTCCATAGCTCCAAAACTATGGGATCTACCGTAGTCGGGTCAAGACTTCACTTAGGAAGCAATACGTGAGCTATCCAAAAATGCTTGTTTTAGAATCCTAAGATACTCACGCAATAATTTTTATAGAGGCAGTTTGGTTACGGTCACATAATTTGCAGTACTCACCAACTCCCTCCATAAAAATTATTGCGGAAGTACCGCAGGATTCTGGATAGTTGGATGGGGCAAATACTATTCCTAAGTGAAGTCTTGACCCGACTACAGTAGGTCCCATAGTATTGGAGCTATGAACCTTTAAAGTTGATTTTTTCATGTTTTCGACAGTCTATAATTCCGAAAAGAAGCATTTGTGCACCCAGGTTTGCCTATACTTTTCGTCTTATCTTGGTGTCAGGAATCACCTCCCAAATGTTGCCGGTGTTGTTTTGAAACACCTTTTATATATATATATATATATATATATATATATATATATATATATATTGTGTGTGTGTGTGTGTTAGTTATAGTACTACATAGTAGTATAGTAGTACACACCTACTCCATAATTTGTGGTCCTGGGTTTCCAACCCGGAACCAGACACCTGCACTAAGATGTTGCAAATATATAAAGAAATCCAGTATATAAAACTAAACCACAATAGCCTACCGATCAGGTATAGGAAAAAGTATTTTTCTGGAAAATGATAAAAATTAACTTCAACAAGAAATTAACTTCAAAATTAACATGATAATAAGTGTGTGGTGAGTCACCAAGGTACACAATTTCAATCAATGTGATGGTTGGTATTGTCTTTCAGCCATTTTCAGATCGATTATCACTTCTCACGCATATTAGTTTGTCATTATTAATTCGATCATTTAACTTAAAATGATGTATTTCTCGCCACTATCTGTGCCTTTCTCAGATTGTCTTTCTGACTCCCAAAAATCGTCTTGCCAACCCCAGATTGGGAAAGGTTGCTGTACAATCTTACTGGAAGTAGCACAGCCCAATATAAAGGAACACAAGGATGTGTGTGCAGGTTCCAACTTCCAGCTTCCAACTTAGACATGTAGCAAAGTAAATGAAGAGAATTTGATATTTATTAATTTGGTAGAGTCCAAGCAAGCTCCAAGTTAGTTAAATGGCTAATTTGCATTGTGAAAAGGATATGGAGACATAAAGCGACGCAAAACTAATTAGTAAGATTACGAAAACAGCGATACACAATACAGACACGGGCTTCAATGGTAGAGCAATCACCTCTGGAATGTTGGGTTCGTGGTTCGATCCCAGCTCGTGGCAAGCGGACATTATAGTGGACAAATATCAAGTGCGTGAGTTTTTTCTGGGTTATCCCATTTTCTTCCACTTTCTTCATTCCAACGTTTCATTAATTATCATTATCACCGTCTCCTTTAGCCTACCTGGGATAATCGTAACACGTAAAACTGAAAAAGAGTTCATTTCATATCATTACAATACAGCGTCAACGCAAAATTGTAATAGAGCTATTAGATCATTGGCTCAATGCTGTTGCTGTTTTACGGTTGAACCTCTATTCTGAATCGCTCTTACATGCCATCGTTAAACTTTACAGAGAAACAGTAATAAATAATTCACCTTATAAGAAATTACAGATTATATAAAAATATGTTAGGTAAATGAGGGCCACAGTAGACTAGTGGTAGAGCGGTCAGCTCTAGTGCGAAGAGTCCACGGTTTGATTCCAAGTCATGTGAGTTTGTGGTGGTCATTATCGTGTCCGTGGGTTTTCTCGAGGTTTTGCCCCTTCTTCACGATTATCCTATTATTATTATTATTATTATTATTATTATTATTATTATTATTATTATTATTATTATTATTATTATTATTATTATTATTATTATTATTATTATTTTTATTATTATTATTATTATTATTATTATTATTATTATTATTATTATTATTATTATTATTGAACATTTCAGAATTTAATCATACATCTGAAATCGCAGAAGGGATCAGGCAAATAATATATATGACCAACGAATGGGAAGGACGGGGAACGTGAAGTATCCAAGATTTACGAAGCAAACGCCAAGTAAACAAGGTTAGGAGCCACCGATCCATTTAATGTAGGCCTGGTGTAGGCCATAGTCTTTAAAATATAAGATTCTACTTCAAAAGTTCACTGGCGTAGCGTCACCAACATTTTTGTTTTGAGAAAGGTGTTGAAGGATATCAGTTGGTATTAGTGCTGTCCACAAGACGACACGAGAAATAAGGTTTTATAGTCCCGTCTCGTAAAGTTTTAACAAAAGCCTCGTCTTATGTCGGTTATCGTAGAATTATTTCTCGTCTCGGAAAGCTTTTGTTTTCTCGTCTCGTTTTTTAAAATTTATGTATAAAATTTATGCCATGATTTTCCTCTTTAATTCCATTTAGAAGTTACCAGAATCTTTCCACATCATGTATGATACACGAAGGGTGTAGTATAACAACATTTAAACCATATTTATTATTGGAGTATATTGTATAATGACGCTTTACTTTTAAACGTTAGTAAAACCTCTTTATTATGTATGGAAATCATTTTAACAATTTATAGCTTTTATGTCATGGATCATGTAACACTAAAACGGTATTTCAGATTTAAGACTTGGATAAACTAGTGTTTCCCATGAAACTAGAGATATTTCCCGTCTCGTCTCATTTTTTTAAAATATACTTCTCGTCTCGACAATGTTTTCGGGACGAGACGAGGGGCAACATTGGATATTATATGGAGTTATGGGATTTTGGAGGAGCATCTTTCCCTTCCCTATGCCAATGCTAAGTTCCCTCGTTGCTCAGTGATTAGCATAAGCGACTTTGGCGTGAGAGACTCGGGTTCGATTGCCGGTGGAAGCTCATATGGTTCGGATTCCACGTTATGCTGTAGGTTTACGTCTCATATAAGCTGGCTGCTGAAGGGGACGCTAAACTCAAAATCAATTCAATAAAATCTATGGCAAAGGTTTTCTAAATATGTCCCAAAACACGTAGACACAGAAAAATTTAAGTATATACAAATTGCACTTTTTTTTCAATAATTTCGGAACAAGGGGGAAAATTGGAAAAATTTTGAATTTAGTTCCGTTTGATGCATGGAGGAGGGGACGCAATTCCCTGCATATGACAGAAAATTGTATGCCAATCGGTCAATTCATTTGGAGGTCAGTCAAAAAAAAAAAAAAAAAAAAAAAAAAAGAGGGAGAGATAGAGTACGTATATTCACTTTTGCTGGTCACTGTACAAGTAGTATGTACTGTACGTAATTATTAGGAGTATGTGTGTGTCACTGTTAGGAGTATGTGTCATCACTGAGAGACGAACAACAATAGATACAATCTGTTACTAAACAGCATATTTTTTGTTGCATATAGAGTACACATATAAAGGATTTTCTTCCAGTAGAAGAAAAGCTATTGATTATTATTATTATTATTATTATTATTATTATTATTATTATTATTATTATTATTATTATTATTATTATTAATATTATTATTATTATTATTTTATTATTAATAATATTATTGTTATTATTATTGGTAACAAACGACATACATACTTTTATCTCCATAAAAATTCGTTTTTCTCGAAAACTGCGCATGGGAATTTACTCACAAACATGTTATTTTGTTCAGGTTGATGTGATCTATCGACTGATATATACGTCTCATCTTTTGACAATATCTTAGTTACTGTCCTCTAGCTAGTGTCAATATTGAAATGCTTTATGAGTGTTATTTATATATATACAGTGGCGGATCCAAGAAGGGGCTATAGGGGCTATAGCCCCCCCTTGACGCTGAGGTATACACTGGATAAAATGGGCTTCAATCCTGCCTTACACTAGATAAAACGGCAAAATATGGTGTAGCCCCTTCCTTGATCATATCATCCTGGATCCGCCCTGTATATATATATATATATATATATATATATATATATATATATATATATATACACTTTAATATCAGTTTCTCTCTCATAGATGGCGTGGCTATCGTACAGCATTACTGTTTACTTTTATAAAAAAATCCTCGATCATCAGAAAGCTACAAACGAGGAGTTACACTCATCCATGTTATTTTGTTCAGCATAAGATCTTTCGATTGTTAAATATATCATCTTTTAGACATTGTTCTTCTATCTTATACTAATAATATTGTAGAAATTTCTTTCTTTGACCCTTGAAAATGAAATCTTTGAGCTTTGCGTCCCACGGTTATACCAGCTAGGCAAAAAGAGAAGGTGATGATGAAAAATGAATGAAATAGTGGAATGAAAAAAGTGGGAGGAAACGGGAGAACACCGAGAAAACCCACGCACACAGTATTCATCTACCACCAAACTTTCGTTTATTATAAACTTTCAAGAAAATAGCAATAATAGCATCACTTATTTATTTTTGTCTCTCAAAAATCTAGGGAGACTAAACCCCCCAGGCCCCGGGTTAGGGGTGCTTTGAGGATTATGAGCAGATACTGGTAATTTTACTTTTCAGCATTGGCAACCCCTTAATTCCCGATAGGAGCTTGTCTGATTCGGATTTTACGTTAAGCTGTAGATCCTTGTCTCATATAGCCTCGCTGCTGAACGGAATGCTCAACTCAAATCAAAAGAAGTTTCTTAACACATTCTTTTCACTTTTATCGGATCAAAAGAATTTAATGTGTTCTACTTTGCATTTGTTTTCACAAGAGAATAAAAAAAATACTTTACTCTTCTGGATATACTTTTTTATGACTGTGTTTCTTGAAACAATACTGCCCGCAAGGTCAATACATTTAACAACCATACTTTTTGACACAACTCAGTTAAGCTCTCTCCTTTTAAAACAAATTCTCTATTGTGATGCAATTCTTACCTCTTTTCCTTCTTTTTCATTTCTTGTCCACTAAATATTTCGAATAAAGGATATAACACATTAAACCATTAATACACAACAGGCAGAAAAAAATAAACATTCTCATTGGTTGAAGTAGTTTTTTAATCTTTTCTTTCTTATGGAACAAAACATGATATAACACACCATGAAGGTGTATTACTTCATCACCGCATGCATGATTGACATCGCAGAGAAAACAATCAAAAACTCATATACTTTGGGACACTGGTTCTAAAATGCGTTTAGCATATTTATGGGTCACGAAACACAACGGAAATATATTTCTTTGTCCTCTTCTTCTGGCATAAAAAGCGAAAGAAAAAACTTTGCAAGCAAACAATGAAATATTTTTCTTCTGGAATATAATGAAAAATAGAGCAACATAATGGTAACATTTTTGCCAAGGTTCTTTAACTTAACTTTCCCTAGATATTATTGGATATCAACATTTTTTTTTAATTATATGACTAAAACCATATGCTTTAAACATATACGGATACTTGGTTATTATTCTAGTAAAGCTTAGAACGTTTTGAAGTTCAGCCAAGACACAAAGCACTTTGGGGAATCAGTATGACAATATGTTAAATTTCGTACATTATTTTTATGGTCCCAAATGTCCCAAATGGAGTTAGTCTATTATGGGTTCATTAAACTTGCTAATTACTTATAACCAGGGGTAAAAGTGAAGAGGAACGCAGGGGGACACCGTTACCCCACTTTCAAAAAATGTCTATGAAGTCCCTTACTTCCTAAAAAAAAATTACAATGGGCGAAGATAGGCAAGGGGGACGGTGTGACGTCATGCGTCCCCCGGCCTTTTTAGATCCACTTTTACCCTTGCTTACAACAAATGAAGAATGTTCATAATTGAATACGGAATAAAAATATTTGAAACCAAGCCAATATTTTAAAATAATTAAACCAACTGAACTTAATAATCCACTTAGTTATTTTCATTTGCCCAGCTCCATGTACACAACTGCGAATTTATTGCTATACTATTGCATGATAGTATGTGTTTCATTGTTTTAAACTTTTACCACTAAGAATAAATTATACTTTTTTTGTTGTAAAATCAAATAGATGATTGTTTCATTGGTCTTATTGCCAGCTTCATCAGGGTAAATAGAACTGGAAATTACTGACCTTGAGAAGACTGACGATAAGATTACTGAAACGATCGTCGATGTTGAATTAAAAGTACACATGAATTTATACAGGGTGTTTTAAAAGAACACCGACAATGTTTGGGAGATGATTCCTGACGAAAAAACGAAAAGTATAGACCAACCTAGGTGCACAAATGCTTGCTTTCGGAGTTATAGGCTGCCGAAAACAATGAAAAAATGAACTTTAAAGGTCCATAGCTCCAAAACTATGGGACCTACCGTAGTCGGGTCAAGACTTTATTTAGGAAGAAATAGGCTACGTGCCCTAGCCAAATATCCATGTTTCAGAATCCTTAGATACTTTCGTAACAATTTTTATAGAGGAAGTTTGGCTACAGGCATATAATTTGAAGTACTCACCAACTGCCTCTATAAAAATTGTTACGAAAGTATCTCAGGATTCTGAAACATGGATATTTGGATAGGGCACATACTAGTTCTTAAGTGAAGGCTTGACCCGACTACGGTAGTTCCCATAGTTTTGGCGCCCTTGAAGAAGGAAATGTCATAAGTCTTGCAATATTTCCACAACACAAACAGTAGGTGCATACGCCGTGATCGACCATAAGTACAAGGTCAAACTGGCCCAAAAGGTAGTGTGGCAAGCGCACTATCTAACACGCAGGACGCCACTTCATCAGTATCTTCAGTCAGTTTTTACTAATAGTGACGATGAGTGTTCAACAATGACACGTGAACTGCTACTGTATAAGTTCGAACTTAGGCATAACGCTGCAACATTTACCCAAAACATTTGTCATGCAAAAGAGGGAAGTGCAGTGTACCACACCACAGCAACTCGTTCGTTCCACAAATTTCGTGCAGGTTGTAAAAATGTCGAAGTTTCGTCAAGATACAGCCACCTCACGGGTAAGAGATTCTAAGGTCATTACGATACACCATTGAGGAAAGTTCATCAACCAGCACACGGCGATTGTGAAACCAACTCGGTATTACCCACTCTACTGTAGCGCGGCACCTTCACGAACTCGGGGAAATCATCAGGCTTTGCCGCATTGTGCCACATAAGTTGATCCTAGCGCCTTTAAGATGAGTAAACGTTTTGCAAGACTGCGCTATATTCTACAATTTTATTTCAGTAAAGGCGCAAATGCTGCGCAGACAAGTGAAAAAATTTTGCTATTTATGGACAAAATATGTTATCAAAGGCAACAACCAAAAATAGTTCGGCCGCTCGTTGAGGAAATTTCGATGTCCAAGGTGTTCCTCGCAGTGGACGACGAATCACAGCAAAAGTGAATGATATTCTGGCAAAAGTCGTGCAAGAGTGACATGTAATCAGTTACGATATTGCTAATGTCTTAAACATAAATCATCAAATAGTGTTAAACCATTTAGAAAAAGCAGGGTCCAGAAAGAAGCACGACATTTGGAAACCACATGATCTGATTAAAAAAACATTTACTCAATCGAATTTCTATCTGTGAATCTCTATTGAAACGTAACGAATTCGAGCCATTTTCTGAAGCGGTTGATCACCAGTGATGAAACACGGATAACCTACAACAACAACATCTGAAAAAGATCGTGATCGAAGTGAGAAGAGGCTCCAAGGTAAAATTATGCTGTGTCTAGGAAAATTATTCTTTGTGTTTGGTGGAATTGGAAGAGCATCGTGCATCACGAGCTACTGCCGCCAGGCAAAACGATAGATTCGGACCTGTACTGTCACACTGTGGACAACTGGTACAAGTGCATCTAGCAATTCAAAAGAAACGGCCGGAATTGGTAAACAAAAGTATGTCGAATACCACGCTGACAACGCCAGACCGCATACATCTTTAGACCCTAACGACCTGTCGGGAATTGAGAGAACTTGGTTGGGAAATTTTAACCCTTTGGGGATCCTATGGTACAATTTGTACCATACGCGTTTTTCATGGTACACTGTGTTATTTCTCTTCTATTTGAGCTTTTTCGTCCGATTTTTTTTCCAAGTCCAGAGGCCTTGTAGAACATATTACGTATGGTTTCAGACCGTCCTGCGTCCAGACATAGGAGGTGATGACGTCATAAATCAAAAATTTCTTTTCTCATTTTCTAAGCCTATGTTCAATATTTTTTGGCGGGCTTATTTTTCCACGTAGAAGATTGAAATTTTGCACAAACATTCAGTCCACCGAGTAGTATTTACCAGATTTTTTGTTCCGATGTCAGTGCTAAAACAGGGGGGAACCAGAGTGGCAAAGGGGTAAAAAAAAAACGGTTTTTTAACCCCCAAATCCCGTTTTTCGTCATTTTCCCGCCTCACATACATGATAGGATCACGTGAGTCATATCGTCTGAAAGGCAGTTCCATTCTGAAGAGAACGACGGTCGAATTATTATTCTAGGGTAATTAGGGCCGTCTCAGTGAATTTTTATCCAAATATACTTTTGTATAGGGTAAAAGTGGGGCATGGTAGGGAAATTTTTTCTGGCGGGCCTATTTTTTCACGTAGAAGATTGAAATTTTGCACAAACATTCAGTCCACCGAGTAGTATTTACCAGAAGTTTTTTTTCGATTTCTGCGTAAAAACAGGGGAAGTCCAGAGGGGCAAAAGTTGAAAAAAGGGAAATTTTGCCCCAAAAAATCCCTTTTTTCAGGAATTTCCCGCCTTAGATACATGATGGAGACATGTGAATGGTACCGCCTGAAAGACAGTTCTATTCTGAAGAGAATGATTGGCGGATTATAGTCCTAAGGTAATTACGGATGTCTCAGGAATTTTTTCCCCTGAGATCATAGTGTTTTATGGTGATTTGGGGCATTGTGGGAATTTTTGATAAAAATTCTCCCGCCCTTACTATTCAAGATAGAAACTTGAAATTTGGCACACACATTCAGTATACCAAGTACTATTTATCATATTTTTTTAGATGGCTACGATCAAACAGGGGGGTCCAGGGGGGGCCAAAGTTCGAGAAAAAATTTTCCCTCCGAAATTTTCACTTTGACATTTTTTCCCGCTTCTGGTATATGGTATGAGCATGCAAGTGGTACCATTTGAAAGCCAGCTCTATTCTGAAAAAAATGAGGTATGAACCATGATCCTAGGATAAATAGTGACGATACAGTAGCTGCTTGACTGAAAGTCTAAAATATAGCCCAAAAAGCCAGGATCCTTTAAGGGTTAATGGATCCTTCGTGTAGCCTGGACCTGGCACCACCAGGCAATCATTTATATCATATTTGCAGGACTCTCTAAATTGTGCTAAGTTAGTTTTAAAAGAGGTATGAAAACCTTTGTCACAATGTTTTGATCAGAGAGCACCGAAGTTCTATAGCGACAAGATGATGGCTTTGCCGAAAAAAATTACAGAGGGGTCATCAAACAAAATGGCGTATATGTGCTTTCATAATGTTGTTTGCAAATCAAAATAAATGTATTCTCAATTTTGATCTGCACAGGCACAATAGCTTTTAGACATCCTGATAAAACTTCAGGAAGAAAGAACTTTGTTGATTAATTTGTATGTTACGTCGTACTACATTTAGATATTGTTGAATTTGAAACTTACGATTATGATTTTTACCTTAAATGAAGTGCAGTACTACAGTTTTTTAAATAATATTTTGATAATAATGAAGTACCTTAGTTATTTAAAAAATCTGTAAAAGATATTCAAGCTGGTTTGATGGCATATGCATATGCAGAATGTTGGAAGCACGATTATACGGTTAACAACCATTAGGATCCAAATTCAGCAGCCTTTATTATTTAGAGAATGTTCCAGTTTCATGACTATCTATATCTGTCCAGTCATTGTATGATAATTTCTTTTTTTTATGTCCCTAACTTCCAAGAAGTTTACAGATAAAAGGTACACTCCCAAAGGCGATTTGTCTAGACGACGTTCTTTACATTCAAAGGACAAAATCAAAAACAGCCGACAAACCTACATAACATGGATTCTTCATTTCTCTTTTTCTTCTTCTACTTCTTCTTTTAGATAAACAAATTTTCTTACAAAGTTTTTGTTAGTGGGTTTTTAATGACATGAAGTAGGTATCACATAAATTACCCAAATAAGGAAGAAAAATGCAGGTTGACAGGTATTATTTCATAAAAAGTTTGTCCACATCTTTACATACAATACTTTTATTTGGAAGATATAATCATCTTAAAGTGAATGAAATAATTTATTATATATATAACCAATGAAGAATTTAGTACTTACCTAACATCATCGAATAGCTGTAATCTTGCTGGCTTACGAATTACTTTCTTCAGTCCCGTAACCAATTCGTCCAAATCTTCGTTTCTGAAAAGATAGAGAAACAACATGAAGTTTTTATCACATAACATAATAATAATAATAATAATAATAATAATAATAATAATAATAATAATAATAATAATAATAATAATAATAATAATAATAATAATAATAATAATAATGTACATTTCCAGCAGGCGCTGCCAAAATTTCGTACAATTATGTAATAAGTATGATATCATTCAGATGGACAGGAACCTGTCACTTGAAACCAAATCTAAGAAAGGAGGATGTATTATTTTAATAAACAACAAATACTCGTTCACAATGATAGAAGTCCCTGACTATAGGCTTGATGTAATAGTAAAAGAAATTTTAATCCCTGACAATAAACTACTTTTACTATGTTTACACTATTTTCCTCTTACACTACCGTTAAAGAATTTTACACTGTCGTGATTGGTTGTATTACTACTTGTTGACAACAAAGGTAATACCGTAGAACTAAACAAGCTTCTCCAATTGAATGAGATAAATATGTTGTACGATGCCATTAATAAGGATATAGTATTACAGCGTTGTTTACGACCGCGAGCTTTCACGTCGAAAATGGCTTGAAACAAGGAGATGCGTTGTCGCCATTATTATTTAACTTTGTTCTGGAATACGCTATAAGGAAAATCAAAGATAGCAACCAGGGCCTACAGTTGAACGGTATTCACCAGCTTATGGCATATGCTGATGATGTAAATTTAATAAGGGATGATAGGAGAATAATAGAAAGAAATGCAGAGATCTTATTAAATGCTTGCAGGGACATGGGTTTAGAAGTAAATGCAAAGAAAACTAAATACATGGAAGTGCGTCGGGACCGTAAACGGCAAATTGTGGATGCGTTAAAATATTAAATAATACTTTTGATAAAGTGGATAGTTTCAAATATCTAGGATCAATATTAACAGAGGAAAATCATATTCACGAAGAAATTAAATGTCGACTAAAAGCAGGGAATTCGTGTTACTATTCGGTTCAAAATCTCTTGTCGTCGCGAATTCTGTCGAGAAATTTGAAGCTTAAAATATACAAAACGATAATCATGCCTGTTGTTCTGTATGGTTGCGAAACATGGTCACTTACTCTGAGGGAAGAACATAGACTGAAAGTATTTGAGAACAAGATCCTGAGAAGAACATTCGGACCCAAGAGGAACGAGAATGGGGAATGGCGGAAACTGCATAACGAGGAACTACATAATTTATACGGTTTACCCAACATGGTTAGGGTCGTCAAGTCTAGGAGGCTTAGGTGGGCAGGTCATGTAGCTAGAATGGAAGAAAGTAGAAACGCTTTCAAAGTTTTGACTGGAAGACCAATCCGAAAACGACCATTAGGAAGACCTAGGCGCAGATGGGAGGACAATATGAAGATGGATCTCGCAGAGATAGGAATACAAAGTAGAAACTGGATCCAGTTGGCTAAGGATAGAAGTCAGTGGAGAGCTTTTGTGAACGCGGCATTGAACCTCCGGGTTCCATAGACCATAGAGTTAGTTAGTTAGTTAGTACAATAATCTTTAATGTTGACTTATTTTAACCAAAATCGATCGTTTTCATCCACCATTTGTATTTGGTCTAGGAATTAATTCGTGCGGTTTTACAAAAGATGGCGTAACTAGCTTATTGTCCCATAGTTTCGTTGATCCAAACATGCGTTGAAAACTACTGTCATTGAGCATCTTGTTTAGTATATGTCAGTTGCTTGAAGCGGAAACAACAACATTTTTTCTTCAACTGAAAATGGCGCATTTTGTGCCTGATAAAGTGTTTTTGCGGGGAGTTATTCTTCATTGCTTTAACACGAAGAAAAGTGCTACCGCAAGTCATCATATTTTAGTGGAAGTGTTTGGTGACCATGCTGTAGCTGAGCGAACGTGTCAGAAGTGGTTTGCACGGTTTAAAGGTGGTGATTTCAGCTTGGAAGACCAAAAGCAATTTGACAGCCAAAAGAATTTGAAGATGAAGAATTGAGAGCATTGCTTGATCAGGATTCGTGTCAAACGCAGGACGAACTTGCAGAGGCGTTTGGAGTTGAGCAAACAACAGTTTCCAAACGTCTCAAAGCCATAGGAATGATTCAAAAGATGTCTTATTGGGTTTCACATGAATTGAAAAGAAAGACGTTGAAAGAAGAAAAACCGTTTGCGAATTGCTGCTTCAAAGACAGAAAAGGAAGGGATTTTTGCATCGAATTGTAACTGGTGATGAGAAGTGGATTCATTACGAGAATCCTAAACGAAAAAAGGCCTGGGTGAAGCAAGGTGAACCAGGTCCTTCACAACCGAAACGAGATATTCATTGTGCAAAGGTTATGCTGTATATATGGTGGGATTTGAAACGTGTGGTGTAGTATGAACTTCTGAAACTTGGTGAAACTATTAATGGACACCGCTATCGACAACAATTAATGCGTTTGAAACAAGCTCTGGCCTGAAAACGACCAGAATGGAATAACAGGCATAATAAACTTATTTATCAAGATGATAACGCTCGACCACATGTCGCAAAACCGGTCAAAACCTATTTGGAAAATGTCGGATGGAAAGTGTTACTCCACCCGCGATATTCACCAGACACTGCTCCGTCTGACTACTACTTGATCGATTGCATGAATAACGATTTGATTGGACAGCGGTTCACTTCTTCAGAAAATATCGAAAAATGGATCTTTGATTAGATTGCGTCAAAAGATAAGGAATTCTTTCGACACGGAATCCGTAAATTGCCTGAAAGATGGGAGAAAGTAGTGGCTAGCGATGGACAATATTTTTGTTAACGTATTCATTTACTTTGTTTTTGAAATAAAGCTTCAATTTTTATTAAAAACCGCACGAATTAATTCCTAGACCAAATATATTCATGGAATATATAAGAAACAATAACCGAAAAATGAATACAAAGCAGACCAGCGATTATGACTTTAAGAAAGCTAATTTCTCACAGGTTTACTACGGAATAAGGAAAATAAATTAAGTTAACAATCGTACCAATAATACCGATAAAATATCTGAAAACTTGTATGACAAAACATGTGAAGTTTTTAATTCTCATGTACCGAAGAAATTGTGTAATAATAATATAACATATTGGAGGATGAATAGAAATCTTAAATCATTAATAAATAAGGAAAGAAAATATTTTGTAAAAGACAAACAGTCAAATAATAGAATATGGCATCAGAGGTACTCTGAGTCAAGAAAGATGGTCAAGAAGAAATATCTAGAGGCTAAAAAAAACTTTACTTTTCAACTTTGGAGAACTGTATTTCTGGAGAACATTCAAGAAATCCCATAACAAACAAATACCACTTCAGATAAAGTATAATAATATATGAATGTCAGAAATTATAGACATCGCAGAATCTTCTAAAGTTGTGTTTGATAATTCATTTGACTCCAACCAAAATAAAAATGTAAGGCTATGAAACTAATAGAATATAATATAGTAATTATATGTTGATTTATTTTCCATCTATCACAGAAAAAGTGTAATTGAAACAATCAGTAAAATTAAGAAGAGTACGTACTACACCAGGATCTGATAACGTTTCATATTATGTCATTAAAGCTTGTAGTAATGAAATAGCGTCAAATTTAACAATCATATGTAACGTATCGTCAAAGACGAGTATTTCCTTCAAAATGGACATACGTTTATGTTGTAAAAAGTTATAGATCTGGTGATCAAGATGATGTTAAAAATTATAGGCATATTAGTTTAGTAAATGTATTCTCTAGGATTTTTTTATTAATTTAATTAACACAAACATTTATATTTCAATGTAAAGAATAGTTTAAGTGATACGCAACATGGTTTCTATAAAGGTAGATCGATTGCAACAAAATCTTATTTATTTTGCCAATTTTACATACTTTGCATTAAAAAGTAATTTACAGGTACAGTTGATGTTACATAAATCGACCTGTAATAATACTTATTCGTTTTTTCACGAAGCTTTGCAGCTCTTGTAAACAACGCAGACGGCAGTGTGTAAATGTTGCCAACTAACAGACTAAAAAGTTTATAGAAAACCTCGAGCTAACAAATTAAGAAACAAACCGAAGAGCGGGAGATTGAAAATGAAATGGCATGGACTTCTGATAGATTACCAAGATGCATTTTCTCTCTCCTGAATCTTTGAAGCAGGATATAAATATAGACACAGAACACTAGGAAGCATGGCTGCCCGCAGCGGGGAAGGGGCAAAGGGGATGTTGCCTCCCAGGGTTTTGAAAGGTTTTTGGAAGTGCATGTCAAGACATACTAATTTGCTTACTTAAATGTTATAACACTTAATATATTCATATTAAATAATATAGTATCTGGTATTATAGATTATTTACTGTAGTTAATAAGCATATGCGCGTAAATAACTGTTGTTTTACTTGATGTATTATGTGCCCTCGTGTATCAAAATATTGTGTATTCGCGACTGAGTTTGTATGTCGGTCTTTTGTCCCCCCTTCCCCCGTGGAATCAGTATTTTACCTCCTTGAAAAAGTCCTGCGGACGTCCATGCCTGGAAGCCGGGCTGAACAATCTCTTAAATTTTCCCTGTAACTGCAAATCATGGCTAATCGTGGTTGACCATAAATCTTCGTCCTCTATATATCAGGGAGTTCGCATTAATTGTTCAAAATATTCAATCTATCACTACTAAATTTTATTTAGCCTGCCCATAGCGTCAAGGGATAACATGGAAAATTAGAATCATAGCTATTGGATCTTACTATGTTCTCTAGTCTTTGTTGTCTTACTATATTTATTAGCTTGACTAGCAGATGTACTAAAACATATGCTCTTTTACCCCCATCCATTTCAAAACTGTGTTTCGGATCACTACGTGACTCTCAAGTAGAGGCAAGAGAACATGTGGATAATTGTTCATTAAAAAAAAAAAAAAAAAAAAAAGCGAAAGAGTTTATTTATTGAATGGATTACAATTTTAGTATCCCTTAAAGATTTTTTCAGATATTTTGTTACTCCTAAGAACGGACAATCATTCTTACGACTTTTAAATGTTCATTTAACCCTTAACGTACTAAGCCTAACTCGTCAACGTTGTTTACCAAGCTGGGGTCTTCTGGGGACCCCAAGTATTATTTTAATATCTCAACATACTATTGCAACTCAAATTATTATTTTTTGGATGTCTAAAAACATACATAAGTTAAATGAGCATTGTTGACATCAAATATTATGTTTACTTGAGCAATATTCAGTTTTTCGTACAATTTTATACTTTTGTGTTCGTAAATCTGAAATACAAGTTTAACAATGGAGCTTTTACATTTTCAAGTGTTTTTTTTTTTTTTTTGTATTTTTTTAACGAACGCATCGTTGATCTAATTAGGTAATAGATAGTATATCCCAAACGGATGCAGGACACACATAAAAATCCAGAATAAATTGATTCTTATAGTTGCAGCAGTATCACCAAATATCGCCCTCTGGGGTTCCTAGAGGACCCCGCTTGGTATGTTAAGAGTTAAACCCGATCGTTTCTTTTAATCGTTATGCGAATTATAACCAGGGGTAAAAGTGGGGGAACGCGGGAGAACGCCATCCACGACCTCGGAAAAATATTACGACGTCCCCCAGTTCCTAAGAAATTAAAATGGGCAAGGATAGGCGGGGGGCGGCGTGACGTCATGCCGCTTGCTACCGTACCCCTACCTTTTCAGATCCACTTTTACCCCTGATTATAACATACAGAATTAACATCAGACGTTACGCTACTTCGAATCGGTGAAATTGTTTTATCTTTATTTCTTACTTATCTTTAAAATAATAGGCCTACAACTTTTTATATCCAATGAAAAGCTCTCCAATTATTTGAAGTATAATGCATTTAATATATTAAATAGAAATTTAGTACAAGGGCTCAGTTTTTCTTTTGGGTAACATAATGAACATTTGCATCCCAGTTCTCTGAAACTGACTAAACAGTCTGACTACGATTCTTTTTTTTTAAAAAAAAAAAGAAACCCGAAATATAATCAGAAGTGAGCAACACTTGCAATGAGCCAAATGACCATTATTCTTCCATAAGAAAATAGTCCCCAAGAAATTCCACTTGTTCAACCTAAGTAGCAATTATTGTATTTTTAAATCACACTAAGAACATTTTAGTTTCAATTAAAAGCACATTTCTATATGTGGATTGACATCTTACACAAAAATTTAAATTTAACAGGAAAACAGCTACACCCACTGACAAATACGCAGAGCGCGCGCTATATTTGATGATGACCATGCAGGCAGGAAGGTTACCAGTGAAGGATTACATGCACGTGCAGAAGCAGAAATATTGCGGGAAACAGAAGAAGCATTTTCTCCTGCACCAATCGCTGAATACTCGTGCGCGGAGTGATACAAATTGAGTTACGCGGTTTGTTTTTGAAGAGTGCAAAGGTTTGTGAAAAAGCGAGTAGGAGGCTAGAACTCTTGTCAAAATGTTAAGATAACCAAATTCCTTAAATTCCAAATGGTTTCAAAATTAAGATTCAAATAAGAATAGTCATTGTTCTACAATACTACTTTCGAAACAATGTAATTAAAGTTTCATTTAAAAGAAATTAGTCGAATTTCTTAAATTTTCATGCCCCACAAACTAGAGATAATTCCTTGTTATAAATTTAATAACGTTCATTGGTCTTTGTAGCTATAACTCTGTGAGGTTTATTTATGTATTCCATATGCTCAATTTATTTGCTTTTGCTGCCAATGTGTATAATTGTGTTGCGCACTAAAGCACTAGTTCGAATTTCGTTTTTCCATCAAACATGCATGTAACGCATTTTTATTCAAAAAAAACTTTATGATACTCAAATGGCGCCTTAAAAAAACACTTTTAACAATGGTCAATTCGATTTGTAATAAATTAAATGTTAAACTTGGTTGGATACGAGTATTTCTTAAAAGTACAATTTGAATGCATTAAAAATGCTTGATTTGGCTCATTAAAATGTGCATTACATTGCCTGCCTACATTACTTGTTGATATTGAGTACGATTCTATGCGTTTTACGATGATTTTAGTTTGCGATCAAGGCTATTATCTGTCGTGTAGCGAATCTAGCGACCAACTTCGTTTGACAAGTTGATAAGAGTTCAGGTTCGGTTAGAGTTCCGCTCTTGAATCTAGCCTACGTTGATTGACAGGATTAAAACAGAAACTCTTCAGACCAAGAATAGAAATAAAATCCTCTCCTTCATACATGACAATAATATTCTAGTTTAGCAAACAAATAGATTAAACGAGTTCAAAAGAACGATTATACTCAATATCTTATGTTTCTGTATGTTTTCGCCATGTTTTGCTGTTAAGGTTCTTGTTTACGTGTTTCAAAGCTTACCACACAGTCAGTAACATAAACAGTATATCTCATGTTTAGTGTGTACGCTTATATACACTTAGTTTTATACACGTTTAGTGTGTACACTTAGTCTCATGTTTAGTGTGTACACTTAGTTTTAGGACTAATGACAGAGTCCATAAAATATAAACAATTGTCTAAGTACACCAATTCGTATTTCAATACTGTTTTGCGTTTATTTTGATTATGTATTTTCTTGGTTATTTTCACAAGTTCCATAGATAATATTGGTCTCTTTGCGACCACGAGTATACTAAGGGTTTTATTGGATCAAAAGAACCAATATATTTCAGGCAAACATTTTCTTGTAGACCTTATATCTGGAGAACTACATATAGAGTAGCCAAACCCAAATCATCATTTAATTCAATATGCTGTGCTGATTCCGTAAAAAAAAAAAAAAAAAAAAAAAAAAAAAAAAAAGTTTGTTCAAAAATTTTGTGTTTACTGATCCAAAAATGTATCAAAATATACAATATATTTTAATCAAAAATGTTCTTGTACGCCTTATATCTGGAGATCTACATAGGGCCTAGTATATAGTGTAGCCAAACCCAAATTATCGCTTAGATCAATATGATGTGCTTATTTCGTAGAAAATACGAAAACTCGAATAGGGGCCGTTCAAAACTTTTGTGGCTCCTGATCCAAAAACTAATTAATGGCTAAGATCGCAATCTTTTTTATGTATTTTTTTTATCATTCCTAAAATTCTTGGCCAAGATCGCAATCTTTTGATCCATATTTTAGATCATTCCTAAAATTCTTATTTTAAGGGCTTTTCAGATGCATCTATCTCATTGTTGAGTTGTTAACAATCAATACTATCATCACCATTTATAATGTTCTTAAGTGATTATTTCAATTCAGTCATACAAGAAATCCATTAAAAACAAAACATCTTTCTGTTCAAAATCTATATCTTAAGACAGTGGCGCCGTCTAGAATGGTATATTGAAGTTTAAGACGTCAAATAAGACATTGCGGAATAGGTCATCGCTTTTACTTCAATTGCTATAAACTTGAACTTCGTTATTTATGGTATTAGGAATAAAAGATAGCAATTAGCACTTTTTATCATTATCGGAATAAACACAAGTATAATTAGTCATCTCTAATCAATCACAGCCCGTCTTTGACTTAAAATGACTTCCATTAAAAGAAAGAATAATCACCGATTCAATTATAATCCATCACAGGAACTGACAGAAGATAAGCAAGATTTTTAGTTTAGTATCGTTTTCTGTTTACACGGCTGATCTGTGTATTAAGCTCATATATGAATTATCATCATACATAGGATGTGATTTTTGTGAATGTGTGAAGGAGATAGAAAATAAGAGAAAACCATCAATTTTCCTTAATTAATTGTTTATTTATTAAGAAAGGTTGTCAGTACAGCAAATGACAATATTTTAAATGAAACTGAAGGACAATAATTTTATTAATGGCCTTTAACCTAAGAAAATGAGAAAAAATCTTTTTTTTTTTAAAGATCTGAGCCAGATTTGCGTCATTAGTGTAAAGTCATAGTAAAAAAAAAAATAAAAATAAAAAGGTTTACGTTGATGCACACCGTCACTAAATGATAAGTAACTTTTGTCCATTGTACAAATATTGTCCAGGTCATGGTACTTCACTTGCTTTTAAAAGTCATGAAAGGAAATGAAATGAAATCTTTAAGTTTTACGTCGCACATTTATGCCGGCTAGGCTAAAGGAGACGGTGATGATAAGAAATGGAGGAATGGTGGAATAAAGAAAGTGGGAGGAACGGGAGAACCCAAAGGAAACCCATGCGTACGGTGTTTGTCCACCACGAAGCTCACTTGGCGAAATCTCGGACCAAATGAAGAACCATTTAAAACGTCATATTCGGCTATATAAACTTATTTTAAGGGACCATAAACGAAGTTTTATACTAGAATATATTGAAAACTTCCTACCAGTATGCGGTGAATATTCGTTCAGCACAGCACAGTATACAACGGTACAACGGTATGTTGTATATTTTTACTTGTAACAATTATTATTTACTTGTAATTTTGGGCCATAATATCTTTTAATTATATACTAGGCAGATTCTGCTAATAGAAGAAGAGAAAGAAAAAGAAATAATATGGTTATAATGTTAATATATATAAAAAAGATTATTCAAATGTTTTTATGTCATCTAATCTTGATGTCGTCGTCATGACTACAGGAAATAAATAGGATTATTCAGTTAGACATCTTGAAAAAGTGTGTATAAGTAAACTGTACGCTTCTCCATCATATTTATTAAACTAAGTATATAAAAGGTAATTGGTGTGTTTCAATGGCTCAATATTAATGTGCTTAAGAACCAGAATTATCGTTATAAGTAAACATTGTAAACAAACGCTATTTCTCAAATTATTTAACTTACGGTGCATATTATCAAACGGTGCACATTTGATAACATTTGTATTACAGTGCAATTTTAGTGCACATTTTCGTGCATATTTTCAGATTTTTTCGTTCATATAAATCCGCGCCATATTCATAACATTATTTGTAGTTAAGCAAACTTTAAGCTAAGTATTACTTATCTAATAAGCTTCTAGATGCAGCCTACGAGGCATATTTATACTTGAATCATTAACGCTCACCAAGAATGAGAAATGAAATGGCAAGAAGTCGGCTACATGATCTGTATTTAAAAGTACCACGCTGACATTCGCCATATATAACTAAGGGAAAACACTGGAAGCTGGAAAAATCTGCCAGAGTAGCTCGCCACCGGATTTAAACTCGGTACCAACCAATCAGATTACAGAACAAAGCAAACATACTAGCCACTTGAAATTATTATTATTATTATTATTATTATTATTATTATTATTATTATTATTATTATTATTATTATTATTATTATTATTATTATTATTATTATTATTATTATTATTATTATTAATAATAATAATAATAATAATAATAATAATAATAATAATAATAATAATCATCATCATCATCATCATCATCTTAAAATTTGCAACCCTGTAAATTCTGTTCACATCTCTAAGTGCCTTTTAATACATAATAAACCCACATTTGTAGAAAGTATATAGGCATATTTATTCCATATATATATTCCATTCTCCAGCTTCCATATTCCATTCTTAGAAAAAAAATGATGGGACCAAAGTATGAGAATGGAATATGGAAACTGAGAAGTAATAAAGAAATATATAAAACAGAGATAACATTAGTATTACAGTGCAATTTTAGTGCACATTTTCGTGCATATTTTCAGATTTTTTCGTTCATATAAATCCGCGCCATATTCATAACATTATTTGTAGTTAAGCAAACTTTAAGCTAAGTATAAAACAGAGATGAGGAAGAGAAGGGTAACATTCTACGGTCGTACTAAGAGGATAGACGACAAAGGATTAACCAAAAGAAATGTTCAACTATTTCAACCAAACACATAAAACATAATGAATTGATTCAACGTCAAATGAGACACAAGGGCAAAAAATCAAAAATGAGCAAGAAACAAATAGCAGAAAAGGTTTCAGGGAGAAAAAGTAAAACATTCAAGGTTTTCAAAGAAAAAAGGTATGAAGAAAATAGATACGATATGGAGAGAAGAAAGAAGAGAGCATAAACAACAGGGAAAGAATGAGACAATATTGGAAGGAAAGGAAGAAGAGCTTTCATTAGTCATTCATGTGGCTCTTAGCCAAAATTACAAGAAAAATGAACACTTTATTATTATTATTATTATTATTATTATTATTATTATTATTATTATTATTATTATTATTATTATTATTATTATTATTATTATTGTTATTATTATTATTATTATTATTATTATTATTATTATTATTATTATTATTATTATTATTATTATTATTATTATTATTATTATTATTATTATTATTATTATTAAAGCAAATCCTTCACACTAGCGCGAATTAGTGTGCAATATTTATTAATCTACCCATTGCGCTTAAAGAATGTTTCAGGAGTTACAGTCACTTAGACCACAACTAGCAATTAACGTAAGCTAAGTACTATCACTATTATTTTCAACTTAACTGTTGGAAGAACTGCTGTGTTTCCAGAAGATAATCTTTCCTGGCTACTACATTTAGATCAATTCGGTATAGAAGGCCTGTCTAATAGTAAACTACACTACACCTGACTTCCTTGTAAATTTCACTATAGCGCTTAATTCTCCTTAAACGATACATGAAACTACACTCGTACCAGTGATGCCAATTCCTTCAGAGCCGTTTTCCCTTCACAAGCTTCAGAATTTCCCTTTTCCGTACAAAATTTCCCTTCATCCAAACCGTTCAAGTACTGTATTTAGTGAACGTATTTTTAATCGTTTTCGCTTCCACCCCCTCACCCCAATCTTATAACCACATACAAGCAGATACCTGACAGCCTTCCTTTGAACTTACGCAGAATTTGAACTTGATTTGTTGTTTAGGTATCTAAGGCGTCGCGATAGAGGAGGGGGAAGAATATGGAAAGGTGTAGGGTAGGACCTATGTTAAAGGTGCAATATCTGCATTTGCCTGGTGTGACTGCGGGAAAACCCTATAAATACCTCGGTCAGGACGGACAGCCTAAATAAATCATAAAGAATATAAAATAAATATTATGTAAATTTAATTTTTATCCTAGATATCATGATAGATTTTAATATTAATGTAACCTAAGGTACAAAGAAAATATTAAGTATATATTTGGTATGTACTTACTTAAGAACAGCACTCCCATATTTACTGAAACAAATACGAACAGTTACAAAGAAAACTCTAGCTGCTATTGTCTTTGGCTGTACACGAGGAATGTTCGTAAGCACAATACAGAGTTTAGAGATGCGGAATTCTTAAGAATTTTAAATCTGTGCGCACAGTTACCAGAAAATTTATAAACTTACACAAACACACACATACTAATGATCCAGTATTCGCCCATATATACATATTTACATTCACGACATGCAGATTTTCTTCTCTTACATCGATTAATCCTATTCACAATCAATTTTCTGGTTGGGAAAATATCTTCTGATTGGGAAAACCAAACTGTTATAATAGTTGGAGTGATAATTTAATTGAGAAATATTTCATTTTATTGCATTGCATTTAATTCAACAAGAGGAAGATTAATTTTGATAAAAGATTTTAAATAAGCATTGTTGTAATGTTTCGAATTTAACTGAATATGTTGATCGATGTGTAATGTTGATAAATATTAACGAATGCAAAACAAGATAACTTTTGAGAATTTATATGAAATGTGTGCAACGTATTATGTTTGGAATAAATACGACGTTGAATTTATACTGAATTTTAATGAGATTAATCAGATACGTAAATACATTCAATCTATAAATGATTGAAGAGAGGTTCAAATTTCCCTGCAATATTGAGAGATTACAAGCAATTTCCCTTTTTCCCTTTTCTCCAAAATTTACTCAAAATTTCCCTGCGCCAAGGGAAATTTCCCTTCAATTGGCATCACTGACTCGTACCGAGTAATGTATATAGGGGAGTGCACTTTATATATTATAGGAATTTAAAAATAAAACACTTTAATCCTCAGAAAAACCAAGATCGAGTCATTTTGACTAATGTTTATTTATTTTAACAAATAAGGTTATTTTCCAGAATAGACGCGTCACCACTACAACTCAATAATAATTTAGACAGCGTAATACGCTTACTTGGACCAACTCTCCACAGGAATAATATATAAATCAAAGGGACCCGATCTTGACGTTTCGAGTGTTAATATTGTTTACTGGAAGCAACAATCAGTCATTTTAATTATGAAGAATAATGCTTTTGTGCAATACGAACAATTAAAGTACACAGCGATATTTCATGGTTCGATACATCGCAAAATAACTGAGTATTTCGAAAAACTAAATCCAACTCTGTATTGAAACATGAATTGATTTTTTATCTTTAAAAAAATAGTTTAGAATTTCTTTTTAGCACAGCGGTTATATCAGATGTGGACTTACAATCTAAAGTGGAATCCGAATACCATCAATTTTCAATGCTCTGTTATCGGGAAACGAACCCAGGACTACGTGTACCAAAGACGCATATTCTAGTTCTGAGATCAGGAGAAAAGTTGAAACATGATCCCACTTTCGCTAAAAACTTATTTTAAACCCCTGTGAAAGTGTGCTAAGAATTTCGCAAAAAAAAAAAAAAAAAAAAAAAAAACGCCAGGCCAACAGCAGAGGAAATAAGTATATTGTTTAATGTTTGTTTCTTTGTGGTTTTTCACTATGTTTCGAAAGGTTTAGACCCTATCGTGCAATGCTAGGATATACGTTTAGCTTTATTAGTATCTTGCATTGTTACTATTTCTAGCATTATCCCAGTTTAAAGAAATTTTACATCAAACCTATTATCCAGCTTTTTATTCATTTCTTTATCTTTTACTTACACCACTTTTGCATTTAACGACTTAAATAAATCCATGAAATTTTGTATTTATCACGAGTGTTCACTTTTAAAGTTCGATGGACTTGTTTCAGTTGAAAAAAATAAAAAGAAAAAGGAAGAAATTTTAAAAGTAAAAGGAAATCGTTATTTTCTTGGAAGAAGTTAAATAATTGTTCATTTTTATTTTTCATCCATCACCAAGAAAAAGAAATGGAAGAAAGACTTTTTCAATGGAATAACTGACCCCACTTCCCGTGACTAATGCAAATAAAGCACACTTTCTATAGCAGCGAACTTCAGCATTTGTGGTACCTGACACGGCTACTGCAGACAACTTCCTGCTGCTTAGTTGGTGGCTGTTACTCCAAAAATGCTTTTAAGTAAAGATTTAATGGAAGATTTTTGCTTCATTAATTACTACTGTTACTTCCGCTGTATTTGTATTACTTTGTCCTTTGAAAGAATTATCATTAAGAAGCATGCTTTGCCAAAAACGTCTTTATATGTTTACACTGTCTGTCCGTGTGTCCGTCCGGGAAACACATAAGCTCAACAACTAACTGATCACCATCAATTTTAGCCAGGTTGTACAGGGTCAATTAGGAACCGAGCCCTTTGATGGGCGTGATCCATCCAGTTGATCCCAAGATAAGGACAATCTAAAATCGATTCTTCATGTATTCCTATGAAAGTATTATGGATGTCATCCTTGTTCAATAGACTACCCGCAGTAAAGTTGAGATTAGCGGGCTAGTATAATACTTAGGATGCAAAATAATAATCTGCCTGCTGAGTACAACGCTAAAATGAAGCTAAGTGACTTTGTTCTCTACAAATCTAAACACTTCTATATTTTCTATTTTCAAATATTTATTCATCTTACTCAAGTTTCTGTTTTTGAGTGGGAAATGGACGATGAGTGGAAATTCAAAACTTCAAATTTTAATTTTCACGTTACGTGTACTGTAACACTGCTACTTGTAAAGCAGCAGGAAATTTAAAGTTTTAGGTTGCTTACATATAGCCAATACGTGGCGCTTCACATTCTTCGTATTCTAATATTCGATACGCAGGTAATGCTCCTAATATCAGTTTTATCTTACTTCTAAAAGGCCATTAAAAAAAAGAACCATGTATAACTGAAGTAAATTAATTTGCTACCGGGCTATCGACGCAAGTATTCTTACGCAAAATATGTAGTTCATCACTATTAGTATAATTTTTAGTTAGAAACAATTATACAAGGCACCATGATGATAGGAAATAACAAGAATGAAATTAATGAATTAATAAAAAGTTTGTTTAGATTTTCAGTTTAGCGTCCTTTTCAGCAGCGAGGCTACGTGGACCTACAGCATAACGTGGAATCTGAACCACATGAGTTCCAGTCGGGAAACGAACCCAGGGTTCTGACGCCAAAGGCGCGTACGCTAACCGCTTAGCCACTAGAGAGCTCAATAAAAGGTTTGTGTACGATCACACATTAAGATTCACTTTCTCGTGACGCCGCGTCAGTTGAACTGAGTGTGTGTAAATTATTCCCCACTTTCTTCCAGGGTCTAGATAGGTATGTTGGCGCGAATAAAATGTCCACTCCAGATGCATCATTTCCAAAGGAAAACCACAATACCTCGTTAATCAAAATACTCTCTCCGTCCGCCATCGTACACTTTGGTCGTCGTTCTCCAAACGACTGGATTCCGTGGCGAAATAAGTCTAGAGGCCTCGATGCACAGAAGACTTCAACCGCAGGTTGGACCGTCCAATAATCAGGGACGGTTTCCCCTCTCAAGAAGTAGTCGAAGTACGGAAATCTTATTATTGTGATTATTAACACAGCCAGAGAGATACAACCTTGCTTCATCTGGCATGAAATACAGCGAAGGATCCAGTATGAAAATATGCATCTCTAGATTTAAGACCAATTTGGAACTCGAAACTCAGCAACCATGCAACAACAACTACCTGTTTCAACTGCCAGTGATAACCCCTCTCACAATACGTTAGAAACATGAAGAACAGGTTTGGACCAATCAGAATCATTGTTGTTTCAAAAACTCTGTGCAAAGACGAAACAACAAATCTTACTTCAGGGTAACTTTGTAACGATCTGAAAACCGATCGTTTCAAATCTTATTTGTTTTGCTTGACATTGTAATTATTGATTGTTTTATTTCATTCTAAATATTTGTTCATTTAATTTTTAGCTTATTGTTACTAATTTTAAAATGTTATTATCAATTTTCAACTAAAATTTCATTAAAACGAGTCGATAAATTATAGTTTTCTGGGAACTAAATAAATCAATGGGCGGAAAGTGTTTTAAATTATGTATACATGCATTTTTATCTTTTTCTAAATTTGATCAATTGAAAGAGATACACTGAATGTCTATGAAACCAGTGAAAGTTAATAAATATAAAATCGAATTAATTTGACGTTTTTAAAACAATTTGAGGTGTTGTCTAAGTGAAATACCATAAAATAGTGATAATCATATTCTCTTGTGCAGTAAATTAACGTATATGGTAAGATGTGTTCAAGAAATATCAATCAATCTAATATGAATTGCTAAGAGCCTAACCCCGCCTACTTCCGTATCCCAGATGATTCCCAATGCAAAATTATTAAGTTATAGTTTGTATGAAATAACTATTTTATTAAATAACATGGATTTTCTTGAATATAGAAGGCTAATATTACAGCTTATGTTTAAACTACGAGATGGATGTTTTTAAATACGTATTCTTAGCCATTGTTATACAAAGCTCAGCAGTCATGTACCAATACGTAGCTGTTTTAAAGTAATGAATGAGTTAAATATTATAAATAATTGAAGTATATACGTCGAATTCTTTATAGCAAATGAAATAATCAAGGTACTTGCTGTAGGAAGTAAAAATGGTGCTAAGAAACTGGTGAATCCTATAATCCGGATCGTTTAAAACAGATAGCTGTAATATTGTTTTTGTATCCTGGTACTTGAAATAAACATTAATTTTTGGCACCCAGATTTGGAATCTGTATGACTATGGTTATGATTATTAAATGCTGTGAATCTACTTCCACGCATGATATCCGGACCTACTCGACTGGTTATAATTGGAATGGAAGTCCGAAATACAAATTGTATAAAAGTTAAGGTTTTCGTATGGTTGTTCCTATAGGAAGTACTAGTGAGTGTTTTTAGAGAAATAATTTTAACAATCACAACTTTTAGTTGCCCCATCCCATATATCACATGTATACAAAAATCATATTTGTCCTGAAAGGTTGAAGACTGAGCGTTTGAACCCCTTGATCAAATTCTGCGTCGCCACTGAAAAATGCAATTATGATATAAGAATGGTGAATTGAAATAAACACCTTCCCATAAATAGAAAACCACACTACGCGACTGCAAGATATTTCCAGTAATTGTGTAATCGTGTATCAAATATGAAAACAGAGAAACAGTGTTCTTGTTTTCAATATATATATATATATATATATATATATATATATATATATATATATATATATATATATATATATATATGTGTGTGTGTGTGTGTGTGTGTACAGTGGGTGGACAGCGAATTAGGAATTTTTAAGTAGTTTTTACTAGTTTGTAGCAACTATATACTCACGTAGGTTATTTGTCTGAGTGAAAATGAATGTGGGGCTCTTCTCGTAACTTTTCGGGGATTGTACCTCAGTGCTCTACCTCTAGAGGTTGTAGGTTGTTGAGGTTCAAGTGTTTCCCTTTTGGCGGTGTACGTGCTGTCATTGAGAGTGTGTGTATAAGTTTGTGTCATTCCGTTTATTTATAACAGTGAGAAAGGAAGTTGCTTTGTGGAACTGAATTAGGTGGATGAGCAATCATCAGAGTTTCTCAAGTGAATATAGTATTAATTTGGTACGATTAATAAGGCAACAGTAAGAATGGGTAAAAAACGAGACTTGAGTCCGAGTAAGGAAAAAAAATGCGGTTATGGTGAAATATTCTAATTTAAAAGCGCGTGAAATAGGCAGGAAATGTAATGTTTCCCCACAAAGTGTTGGAAGAATTAAAATGCAGTTATATTTAGGTGCGTCAGTTGCAAGAGCAAAGCGACAAAACTGTGGGGAACTGAGAAAATCGACTTCAAGGCAGGACCAAATGCTTAAGAGTATTGCTTTACTTAACCAACAGACTACTGTTCAGAACATTCGTGACCGCTTTAGTGGTGGAAGTTGTCATGTAAGGACAAAGACAGCTCGTAGGAGACTTCACGAGTCTGGTTTACGATTCTGCCGACCAACAAAAAATCGAAATTAACACCAACCATGATGAGAAAACGCTTATCTTTGGCTCTGATGCATAAAGATTAGACCGCCAATGATTGGTCAAAGGTAAGTTTCTTTATTCTATTGCTTTATGAACGAATTCAGTGCATTGACCACACTCTGTTGCAGGCATGTTCAACATTTTATCACAATTAAAAATAATTGCGATTGCTGCTTTTTCTAGATAAAGTTTACTCTATACGTTTCCTTGCTGCAAGTTTGTTTCACCCAAGAGTCAACAGTGGAAATTATGCAAGATTAGCAGCAACTTGCGTAGAGACGTCCTGGAGATCAGTTGCTGTCTGAGTGCGTTAAGGAAAGTGTGAAGCACGCCGGTAAACTTATGGTCTGGAGCGTGATATTTGTGCATGGCACTGGGCCATTGTGTTTTGTTGGGGCACTATGAGAAATGAACAGTACAAACATGTCTTAGATGTTGTCTAATTCCTCAGATAACTAAGTAGTACCCAGAAGATGCAAGATGGAATCTTCATGCAAGATGGAGCACCCTGCCTTACTTCAAAACTCGTCATGAGTCATCTGCAGCAGCTTGGCATCAAATGTTGGATTGGCCAGGGAACAGCCCAGACCTCAATCCAATCGAAAGGATATGAAATATTATGAAGAATAAGGTCAGCAGTACAGTGTGTACTAATATTCCTAAATTGAAACAGGGCGTTCAGAGAGTATGGCAACATGAAGGTGCTATTACTGAAATGGTGGCACGGAGTATCGACAGCATGCCAAAACGCATAATGGCTGTTGTTAGAGCAAAACCTGGACCTATCTAGTACTAACTGTCGTCAGTGATGTGCAAATATGTACATTAACTATGCAATTTTGACATATGGATTAGCGCAATGTAAACAGTCTACAACATGAAATAAAGATACATTTTTTTAAAAATTCCTAATTCGTTGTGCACCCACTGTATGTATGTATGTGTATGTGTATGTGTGTTTATGAAGAAAGTAGTCTAAACCCACTAATTACAATCTTCTACATGAATATTTATTACACATGTTACTAACATTTATGTTGAAAATAACCAAAACCAACTTATTCCGTCTTATGCAGAATCGTTTTGACGTATGATTAGCATCACACTAAAGGAATGACTACTGCAAGAAACATATTATGTTAGTCGAACTCTTTAGTATGGCACTAATCACGGGTCCGAATCTACTCTGCATAAGACTCATTAAATCTTCATACATATTTATTGCTGGCTATGTTTATGAAGAAAGTAGCCTAAATCCACTAATTACAATCCTCTACATGAATATTTATTAAACATGTTGGTTATATTTATATTGAAATTACCCAAAACCAGCTAATTAAAATCTTATGCTCACACATTTATGAAATACATTCGTTATATTTGTGTAAATTAATCAAAAGCAACAAATTAAGCGTATAATCTTCTGCACGAGTATTTATTAAACATGTTGCTTATACTTATGTTCAAATTAACCAAAACCAACTAATTACAATCGTCTTCATATATATTTATTAAACATGCTGGTATATTTATGTCCAAAGCTGACCATACCATCTTCTTTATGCATATTTGTTAAACATGTTGATTATATTTACATTACCAAATCTACAATCTACGATCTACAATCTTCTGCACGAATATATATTAAACAACATGCTAATTACCAGGCAACCAAGAAAGTTCGTGCGGTTTTTACACCTGCCGCTATTTTTCGTGGGGTAGTAATCATTTCTGCCGCCAGGGGTACCTGTATGTGACAGTTTCTGAAAGCTGAATTCTTGGGACATTGGCTAACGTAGATAACAGGTCGTATTCGACAGTTCGAGATCAAGTATTCGCAGTGAACCATGTCTGCGTCGAACGCAGTAATCAGGGCTTGTTTACTGTATGAGTTCAAGTTGGGCACAAAAGGTGCGGAAGCAGCAAGAAAAAAATATTTGCAACCTTTGGAGAAGGTACAATTAGTGAACGGACAGCTCAAAAGTGGTTTTAGACCTTTTTTACCGGTGATGAGACACCTGAAGACAAACCTCGATCGGGGAGACCAAAATCTCTTGATATGGACCAACTCAAGGCAGCAATTGAAGAGGATTCAAGTCAAACGTGTCAAGAACTCGCTCAACGATTTGGGTAAGCGATGAAACCATTCGTGTGCACTTGCATGAGCTTGGAAAATCGTGGAAACTGAGTAAATGGGTCCCTCATGTGCTGACTGCTGCGAACCGTCTCCAACGACTGAACATTTGCTCTTCCTTGCTGACTAGGGACAACAACTGTCCAATTTTGGACCGCATGACGTGTGATGAAAAGTGGGTAACGTACGATAACAAAAAAAAAAAAAAAAAAAAAAAAACGCTAGTACCATTGTCTATCGTCAAATGACTCCATGCCTTTAAGTGCAAAACCTGCTCTTCATCAGCGCAAGGTGATGCTGTGTGTATGGTGGACTACTGCTGGGATTGTGCATCATGAGTTCTTGGAAAGTGGTAAAGCCATAACCAAAGAGGTGTACTCAGCACAATTGCAAAGAGTAGCCAAACAGCTTGTTAAAAAAAAAAATGCACTAGTAAATAGGAAGGGTGTTCTTGTCCACCAAGACAACGCTAGACCTCATACAGCAAAGATGACCCTGGAGGTGATTTCTTCTCTCGGCTGGGAACTTCTGCCACATCCAGCGCATTCACCAGACATTGTTCCATCACACTACCATCCTTTTTTTGTCTATGGACAACAATATGAGCAATCGACAATTCAAAACTCGAGAAGAGGTTGAAAACGCGGTGGCGCAGTTTCTTGAGTCCCAACACAAAGATTTCTTCAAAAACGACATCTACAGGCTTGTAAAACGATGAGAGAAGGTTGTAGAAGCGGATGGTGGATATTTTGCGGAATAAACATAAGGTAAACGCATTTTTTAAGAACTTTTCTTTTTTGTACTGAAACTGCACTAACTTTCTTGGTTACCTGGTATACGGTATTTATGTTGAATTTACCAGAACCAACGAATTACAATCTTCTGCACGCATGTGTTTCCAATACGTATCTAGGATGTTAGATTGATTTTTGTTTGAACAAACAAAAAATTAAAAATCGAATGGTAATCTATACTTTAAAAACTTTATGTATACAATATATATACCAATGTGGTCATTAATTAACTGCTACCCTGTACTACAGTGGGGAAACTGCAGTTACCCTAACTTAAAAAACAAAATCTAGAATCTCATTATTAGTAATCGAGTTCATGTCGTTTGTTAATATCTATCATTCCAGCATGTTTAAACGAAGAGGTGATAGATCTATTACATTAATACTAATGCCAAAAGTCACAATTGATTATGATAAGAGACAAGGCTATTCGTGTGTCTTGTTATTTTCTATGCACTATAATGCAGATAAGTAAACCTACAATAGATAAGTACATTAAAATAAAAGGTAAATATGTACTTATAATCTACAAAGTTATTGCAATTACTGTACAACCTACATTTAAAATCTTAAATGCATATGCAACATCCTTGATTAATAATAATAATAATAAAATCTACGTACAATACAATTAGATAAACCTTGTGTTCTTGTTCTTGTACTATCAATATTTCTGTATTGTGAGCATTTCCTGTAAAGTAATTACATAAAATAAAATTATTTTGAAGGTCACCTATGTTACAATAGTGAAGACTCGCAACGGTTTGTAAGGCGTATATCGCCAAAGATTTGTATCAAAAAAGATCCACAAGCAATGTTTATAACTTCTATAAAGCAGAAACATATTAAAATGCTAGGTTTATATGTTTGTTCGCAATCCTTTCGACAATGAGATCTCAAAAACCTCAAGTGCTAGAAAAATGCCATTTTCATTAGTCGATTCCAAATTTTGTGTAGATTGTCCAGTTCTCATTAAAATTTTCAAAAACCGTGTCGTTATTGTTCTATTCAATATTTTAGGGGCCGTTTTGAGCCCATAAGATTAACATTATTGCAGTCCGAAACTACGATGTTAGGCAACCAGTAGAGAAGTTACGTATGGCGGATTGACGGACATTGCAGACGCTTTGTTCAAATCTGACGCGGGAACCTATCCAAGTGTAACTCTGACTTCGAGTCGAGACTATGGCCGTTGGATATCTTTCCCCAAAAGAGCATAACACGAAAAGGGATACATCCTCGATCGCAACCGTTGCGGAGATATAACCATGAAAAGTTAGAAATTGAGCTCCATACTATACATTACAAAGTCAGATTCCTGGTCAGATTTTTCGGAAACGGTCGGGTAAGGAAACTCAGCGAATACATATCAAATTTGTGTGGGAAGCCCAGCACCTTTCGTATGAAAAATTTGTGTCCCCTGGGCACTCCCAGGGTTCCAAGCGGGGTCCAACTCAAAATTTGCAAATGGAACCGGGGGTCAAGTAGCATACTGTATGAAAACTATTGTTAAATAAAAGAAGATAGAACCAAACTCAATTCTCTACGATAACTCTGTGCAAACGGGCAAGTGGTCAAAATGTCAATACAACCTACATCAGAAAATCTATGGACCGCTTCTAAATCCGTTAAGTTGGGACAGTAACAAAACAGAAAAACACGTTTAAAAGTGCAAGGTATTGAAGTAAAGCAAATTGCTGCAGTCTCTCACAGAGTCGCATAACGGACCTTATCCAAGTATAAGTGCGACTTCGAATGACCAATGGACCATAGAATAATCATGACCATTGGATTTCGTGTCCTAGAAGAGAAAGGTTACATTGTCAATCGCAACCGTCGTGGAGGGTGAGAAGGTTAAAAGGCAACGGTATGTGCTTCGCTCTTCTGGATCCCAAATTCACAGATTGCACTGTGAAATTTTTATCGGGAGATTTGCTGAACGACAAACATGATGGTAAAGACGAAAAGGAGTGATCTTGAAACTGAGAGGCAACTTGAAGAGGAGTGCGGTTGGAGAAAACTGGAATAATGGTACAGAAATAAGATATATCGGAGGGTGATTTTGAGAAAAAAAAACTCTGCAGCAATTTGCTTTACTTCAATACCTTGTACAATCCGCGGCAAAAAACCTGCAACATGAACATATAAGTTTATTGTGAAATGACGAAGTCTTTTGCTCCAAAATAAGTGTGCACGGGAGGAGGCCGAGGTTTATCCTGGCGTGATTCGTGCCACTTAGACGTTATGTTCATTCCCTATGCTGTTAGGCGTAGTATCACAATAAACTTACATCCTCATGTTGCAGGTTTTTTGCCGCGGATTGTACCTTTAAAGGTGCTTTTCTGTTTTTTTATTGTCGCAACTTAACGGATTTAGAAGTGTGGCCATAGATTTTCTGATTGACATTTTGGGGGCCGCGGTGGCTCAGTGGTAGAGCGTTCACCTTTGGTGCTTCGGAACCTGGGTTCGATCCCAGCCGCCGCCAAGTGAACTTTGTGGTGGACAAACACCATGTGGGTGGGTTTCTTCGAGGTTCTCCCGTTTCCCCCCATTTTCTTCATTGCATCATTTCATTCATTACTCATCATCACCGTCTCCTTTAGCCTAACCGGCATAACGTGGGACGTAAAACTCAAAGATTTCATTTCATTTTCCTATCCTTACTTGTGAGTAAGGAGACATGCACAGTGGAAAGGAGATTCATGGTCATAGTAGAACTATGCGCTGAGCAGACAGCACAGGTTTAGCTAGTATCTTTATTATACAAGCAAAACGTCGAAGCCTGTCAGTCAAGCTAATTCTTGCAACGTATGGAAATTTCAATATTTAGGCAAACATATTTGATACTCCTTATAACACAAGCAAAAGGTTTCAGTCTCTCAGTCATGCTAATTCCCAAAGGTCCACAGTCAGATTAATAGTTGTCGCTATCAGTTCTTCCTCCTACTTAGTGCCTAGTATTGTCCATGAGATAGATTTGGAGCTTTCTTGTCTCGAAAAGCATATTTGTTTCACTTGAGAGAGGTCTATCTATCTCGTCTCTCTTCATGAAAACTTTGTCTCGTCTTATCTCGTTTCGTGGGCAACGCTACATTCTAAGAGATGTCGCTTGTGTGCGGACAGTTTGCTGACATGGTGAAAGCTTTGGGGAGACAACTACGAACGGATACGAACAAGAAATTCTTGACGAGGACAATCCGGAAATAAAATCGCCGTTTGGTTGTCAATGGCTTACACTCGTAGATACAGAACATTTATTATACACATTAGAAATGTACACCATTACATTACTTTCAACTTATTCATCATTCAAATTGAGGTACTTATCTCAATGTTTTACAAATTTGAAATTCCTTCTGAAAAAAAAAAAAAAAACTCCCGCCTGGAAATGAGGCCAACTGCTAACACAATTGTGAAGAACATTGTCATTGTCGAAGCGGTAGTCGCTCAGCGCTAAAATGTGGGATACAGGGAGAATGATCAAAAACATCCCAGTAGAACTGCATCAAATTTTTTGAGTACGTCCAGCCGTCCAGCCTCGTACTCAAGACATATGACACTATTCAAGTACGACACCTTCCTTATCATGTTTAGTCCGTAAAAATCACACAGTTTGCGATGAATCGCAGCTGTCGAAAGTTTTGTCGCACTCAGAAATCGTATTACCTCACGCACTTCACATTTGGCGGGTTTTTCTATTGAAGCGTTAATTTTCAATTGTTATTGCGGACAAGTGAACTGCAACACAATCTTCTCTTTCCACTGCTCACTGTCGACTGAAAAAATTAACCCCGTCGTGGCCGGTCCCAAGCCCGTGCTGGGAAAGGGGGAGGGACCCCCGTGTTTTGCCCACTCTCGCATACTTTTCCGGGAGCGGTTGCTACACGGGGGAGATAGGGTGACACTGCAGCCTAGCTCGCTGCCGGTACTTTAACTGCCATATGGCAGGGTGTGCATTGCAGTGTCAACAACCTACCGGCGGAGGTGAGCCTGGGGGGAAGGGGTATCCTCTGAAATGGGCGACTAACTCGTGGCATTGGATCTGGGAGAGTACGTGTGACCCCATCACGTCCTCACCTACCGGCGGGGGTGAGCCTTCGGGTATCCCCCGAAATGGGCAACTAAGGGGGTCCGGGAGATAATGCTGCGCGGTACCCCAACACGCTAAAAAGAGTGAATAGCTGGTGTGTCCAAGGGTGGGCGGATCCAGCGCCCTACCGGGAGGATGATGTAGGTACTGCCCTCAAAGAGAGTGTAATGCGTTCTCTTGGGTCCGGGATGGGATACCTAGTATCCTAACGCATACTCGTACCTCAGGAGCGCTGAGGAAGTGGGTCACTCATTCGTCCCAGTATTGTAAGCTGGGTGCAGAAGCCACGATCCTACCAGGGGAGCCGCAGCTCCCAAATGGCCATTGTCTTTAAAGGTAGACAGTCTACATCAGCCATTGGGTCTGGTAATGTACGATGTACCTCTACCGTAATTAGAGGAAGTCCCGTATTGTTTGGACGATCCTACCGGGGGGGAGTGTCGGATTCCAGCCTGCGGGTGGACCAACCGGAGGTGGGGGAGGGGCCAATCCCAGGAATCTGGGTAACGGTTCTGATCCTGCTAAAGGGAGGAAACTCCGTGGGACATGGGCCGGCACCAAACTCAAATGGTGACTTAACACGTACCATTGGGTCCGGGATGAGATACGGAAGTATCTCGACGTGTGCGTGGTACCTGTACACGACAAGGCGGTTGCCAGTTGAACGATAGAGGTAGGGAGGGCCGAGATTGAACAAGCCCCCTCGGGAGTTGCCTGGGGCCCCGGATTGGGTTGGACTCTGCCGGGTTGTGGTCATGCCGTGGGATTCGGTAGCTTGTGGGAGCCAATCCCAGGAATCTGGGTAACGGTGAACACGGGCGGGAGGTGAGCTTGCCTTATAACGCTCGGGCGCCATGCCTGCAGAGCATGGTAGGACTGACAAGCTAGCAGTCTGCCTCAACCAATAGGTCTACTGGTAGGCACTCAGGACTTCGGTCTGGCCGCGCAGTGGGCGTATCCCACTCCCTCAGAGAATGGGGGTTACATCGCTTCGGCGAGTCAGAATTAGGGGACAAATTCTGACGGTGCACTTGTGCACGGGTAATCAATAGCGTATTGAGGAACTACGGGGAGGGGTGCATTACATTCTTGAGGAACCCGTCCATTAAATAGATCGAACTGTCGTGGGCATGCTCCCCATGCATGCAACTAAGCGTGGAACAGTAGACCACTAGCATCAACGTGTCGACTGAAATACTGAACACAGAGCTACAGGACTGACATTGCTCTTCTTGGCCACTTGTTTCCTTTTTTCTTTCTTTCTTTTCTTTCTTTTCTATTTTTGAATTGCCCTCGTATTATTAGCGTTTAACGAAAAGAAAAGTTGAAAAATGAGACATATATCCACGCACGTATTTACGCACCGACTAGGTAGCAAGAGAACAGGGCGGCAAATATTTGGGGTGGGGGGATATTTAAAAAAAATAAAGATTAAAGATTGAAGTATGGTAAGCGGATGGAGGCCGTCCACAAGAAAGAAATTAAGGGAGATTTTGTAATGAAAACAATACCATATTGGTATTACAGTGGACCGAATTTTCTCCTACGACGCTATCAGCGCTAGAAGGAGATGAGGCCATTGCTTGCGTAAAACTATGACGTTTTGTCTTGTATCAGTTCCTATATTGTTTTTGCTTACAACTAATTGAAAAAATAAAATGAAATCTTTCAGTTTTACGTCTCAGAGTTACGTTGTGTAGGCCAAAGAAAAGGGTGATGATGAGGTTGTATGAAATGGTGGATTGAAAAAAGTGTGAGGAAATGGAAGAACTCCAAGAAAATCACGCACATGGTGTTTGTCTACCACAAAATCCACTTGACGAAAGCTGGGATTGAACCAAGGGTAAGAACCCCACCCACAAAAGTTGAACGCTCTACCAGAGCATCGCAGACCCTTGCATCTAACTGAATACGGACAATTGGTACAAGAGTTTGAATTTTCTTGAGCCTAGGAGCGAACTAGGCGGTGCGAAAGCTAAATAGAGACCTTCATATAAATCGAGAGCTGAAGAAAACGATATCGGTGAGTGTTAAACCCTTTACGTAGTTTTCGCGAGAGTCAAGATGCTGTTATTTATGGTGTTAAAAATTATTTCGTTTTCTTTATAGTGTTAAAAATTATCTAGTTTTTTATGGTTAAAATATCTCCTTTTCTTTGTAGTATGAAAAATTATCTCGTTTTCTTTATGGTGTTAAAAATTATCTCGTTTTCTTTATGGTGTTAAAAATTATTTTGTTTTCTTTATGGTGTTAAAAATTATCTCGTTTTCTTTATGATGCTAAAAAATATCTCGTTCGTAGCTAACCTGATACAATTGCTAGTTTTTATTCTGCTGAAATAGGTTTATTTATTTGAGTGGCTCCGGGAAATACAATGGAATGTAACATTTTCTAATTTTCGAGTAAACTGGGAAAGAAGGTTCAACATTCACCTGCAATGCAATACAATGACACATATCAAACAAACTTTCCCTGCCAACTGTGGGTACTTTTACGAAATTAAACTACCTCCATATTGTTCTGTGGCCCAATTCCACCATTCCACCTAATAACTTAATTTTACCGGAAGTGGAGCTTACCATTATGTTCGCCAGAGTCGCTCATTTACATATATATAAAGCATATAGGTTACACTGTTGTGTACCAGTATGTTTTTGTCTACTGCTGTTTGATCTCTCCTAAAAGTGACGCACATACTCCTCATAATGAGATTCTCCCAACAGTGACGTGGACACTACTTGTGAAAAAAATATTAGTGGAAGCAAAACATTTTACCGCCACAATTAATATCAAAATTTACTCAACCGTATAGGGAATCTCATAAGTTGTTTCAGTTTCACTCTGAGTGCTGAACCACAGATGGCATGCGCTGTATATTCAAAAGTGTATATTCATTATGGCATAGTACAGGGTGGTCCATAATTATATTTGATTGACTGTAGTATTTGCACTTTTAGATTTAAAAAAAAAATCGATATGGTAACAGCCTGAGAGCGGGGAAAACGGCAACTGGATTTAAGACCGTTAGCAGATGGAGCACCGCCACACTATGCCATACCAGTGTGAGAGTGGCTTCACGAAAGATTTCTGAACCTCTGGATCGGTCAACACGCGTCTGTGGAGTGGTCATCTCGGTCTCCCGATTTGCTACTACCTGACTTTTTCTTATGGGGTGTTTTAAAGGACAAAATGTATCAACATCACATACGGAATTTGGACGAACTACAGAAACTAGTTTCAATACTTGGTATTTCGGATTCGAAAAACCATAAAGCGGCAGTCTATATCAGCGTTGAGAAAGTTATATATACACAATCCAAAAATACATATTTCATCAATGTGCACTGGATGTACAAAGGATTCCATACATTGTATAATTCCCAGTCATGCTTCCAATAGAATTCTCAGATATGCTCTAATTTCAAGGTGTGTCTACGTGAAAAACAGTGAAATACACCTTGACAACATATATCATGTTATTCCGAACACAAGGAATCGTGGAACTGGCTATCCCTAAAGCTTTCGACTTCTCGCCAAAATATTCCGCGTCCATTATTATCAAGTTTTTTTTTTTTTTTTTTTTTTTGCCTACTTTAGACCCACCTTGAAATCAGAGTATATCTGAAAATTCTGTTGACAGCATGTCTATATACTCTGAAGAAAATCCCTTGCACACTTATTGCACATTGATGAAATGCTCATTTTTTTGGGTTGCGACTTCCTCTGCGCTGATGTGGATCGCCACTCCACAGTTTTTCCAATTCGAAATACCATGTGTTGAAATTTAACTTTCCCACGATTTATGACATTCATAGCTCTGAAACTATGCACTTTTCCAGACATGTGCATATGAACTTTTTTCTTGTATTAATGTGAGGAATCACCTCTTGCATTTGTCGGTATATTTCATTAACAGCCTATTACATATGAGGAATCTATCACCATACACATCCTTCCTTCTCATACAATGTATTCTTTGTTCTTTACTATTACAATAACAAAAACAAGCGTGGGAGACCTTGAGCATCCAAACAATGTAGTGGATTAGTATATTTCCAGTCAGTAATACCGGTATAAGCAAACACTACAATAGCTGATGTGTTAAGTCTGGTTGCAAAAAATAAAGAGAAAAAAGAATAGAAAAGAAAAAAGCCATAAACAGTAATTAGTAGAAGGCAAACATTACTGTAATAGAAAGACGCAAGAATAAGCTTCATCATACAAGAATATCTCTTTGTTTTCTTTCTTTAAACTGGAAACTTAAGAAAATATGTATAAATCAGAAAATTTGTGAAGATTACTGAAATAGTAGCGGAAAATGTCCATGGAAAATGGTGACGATTAGGATTAGGATTTAGATTTCTGGGCTTTCGGCATCTAAGGCCATTTAGCCCGTCACGTATGAGGGATACGTCTCTCGGCGAGCACACTATCCGGTGAAAGGAAAAGAAGAAAGGATTGGGGAAGGAAAGAAAGGGCCTGGGACCTATAAGGGAGGGGCATTTGCCAGGTGTGAATGAGAAAAACCCAGGAAAATCTCATTCAGGATGGCTGACCTGAAAAAACGTTTTGCACTTTTTCGACCGAGTGCTCCACCAGGAATCGATCCCGGAAACGCTCGCACCGAAGGTGAGAGCGTTAGCGACTACGCTACGCGGAGCCACGACGTAAAGGATTCTCGAAGTACCTAGATGAAGGCAAGGAATTTTGGAATGGTTTGGCTTGCTCCTATTTAGTCTTTTAGTGCAAAGTAAATGGTTTGCAAAGGGCGCCAAACTGGGAAATAAATTTTGTGCTTTAAATGTGAATATTTATTAGAGAAAGTGTTATGATGATTTTTTTTCCAAATAGCTTCAAATAAATATTGTACAGACGGAGATACAGATAAAACACATCAAAAGGACAATAATGTCGAATCTTTTTTTGTGGCTGGCCTCAATGCCACACTCATAAGTGATGGTAGTTTGAGCAAAAATTCCAGCGGGAGATTTAGGAAAGATTTTTTAAAGTGGGAACAATGGAGACTTTACGAATATGAGATAAAATGTAGCGAAATTTAGCTTTTCAATAGATGTTATATTAAGCACTACGGCAGTACGACTCAAGATAGCGGCATTCTTTCCACAATCCCACCATATGCACAAAATACAATTATAACAGACTCTTCATTGCTCTCCCAACAATCCTTCCGCAATCTTGCTAAAGAATATCATTGCCAAATATATCTTTGAAATGGGAATGAATCAACAAACAAAAGGAAGACAATGCACGTGTTGCTTATGGATTGGGTGGCATTATCTCAGTAGAAAGAAATGTCTTCAAGAAATGCCTTGTTATAAACAGTGTCCCCACATAGTCTTCGGTTCACTGATCACAGTTAATGGTTGAGAAAGGTCAGCGTAAATGAAATGCACATTATCGAAGTTCAAGCGACTAGGCTTCTGTTGTCCATTGATCCAGGGAGGAGGGCAAATACTTAGAAAAGATGAGCGGTGCAAATGGAATTATTGATCATTTCTGAGGGAAATTTTAACTTAAGTTCCTAATATCAGTGGCTCATGATGTTTTCACTTTTCAATAGTACTTTGTTTTTCATGTAATAATAATGGTCAACGATTAAAAAAAAAACAGGTGTTCATTTTATCGGAAAACAAAGCTACGAAACTTGAAAAAAGATGAAAGGCAAGCGAAGGCTCTAAAAAAGTTTCTTTCGACCTCTGGACAATTTTCAAAAGTGATAAACATACAAATGTTGAGATGGGGAAGCTGTTAATACCAGTTACTGTTAACCAAGCATTTGCAAGTCGGCAAACTTTTGAAATTGTAAGTTTATTTTACTTGATTGCAGGAATTTAATTGTTAAATTAAAATGGAATGGATACGACCTCTTCGGTTACGGGTCTGAGCTACATATCATGTATTTCAAAATTTGTTTGAATACAGTTAGTTTTTATGCAGTATATACGTATATAACTCGAAAAGGTAACTGTAATCGAAATCGAAAGGTCATTAGGATTATAAGTAACACTTTTTCTTCAGAACTCTCACTGTCAATCACAGCAACGTATACATATGCTCGTTATATTATAACAGTGTAACTATCATTACAGTATCAATCAATTTTCTTGTATTAAATTTAGTTGGAGCGATATTTTTAAACATTTGGTAATAGTCCTAATGTCATGTAGAATTTTGATTACCGACTGATGTGATCCAAGAGTCTGGATTTCTCAAAACTTTAATTTTTAAGAAAATTAGCACAATTTCAGGGGGAAAATACACAAAATTATTTGCATTTTGTAGGCTACTCCGAAAAATATTCGGACTCAAAAGACAAATCTTGGGCGCGCCACTACTTTTGTTTACATTGTGTTTCTTATTGTCTGATTTCGAACGTCTATGCTGGAAAGAGACGTGAAAGGACTTAATTGTTCTTTTCTCAGTGGCCCTGAAAATAATTTTTGCGGGGAGATCCGATTTTGAAGTTTTGCCATTGGATCGAAGACAAATTAAATATCGATTAAGGCACACATATTTGTCATTTGTTGAGTATTAAACAAGTTCAGCAAAAATTAATAAAGAACTATTTGAGACCAACTATATCTCAACAACGATTAAATGGACTAGCTTCGATGGCCATTGAAAATGACATACTCAATGAAATGGATACGCATGCAATAATGGGAGATTTTGCCAAATTGAAAACAGAACAGTGTCTTTACAACATGAACTTTTCAGTAACAAAGAAAACGAGAAATTAAGCTAATTACCATAATGGTATCACTAGAAAATATTATGTAAATATGCTTTTAATGAAGCGTAAGAGCATACCTCATTGTTAAAATCAAACCTGTGTTAATGTTAGACTTAAAGCTCATGAGTTTTATTCTGTTTCGACTTATGTTTCAATTGTACTTGTCAAAATACATCTTAGGTATATATCTTAGTTATGTCTTGTGCTTATTTAATTATTAATTATTAAAAATGGAACTTTGTTCAGAATTCATCCACAATCAATTAGTTATAATTTCGCTATTTTTCGTTAATATTAACAGGGAGACTACAGATATTGAAGAAATTTGAATTTGTAACAATTATTTGAGGAATTCTTGTCCATTACAACTGTCTACACTTCTACTATCATTTAGGTGCGGTCGATTAAATATTGTTTGCTTACACTTAGGAAATGTCTAGAACCGGGCCTGATAGTTAGGGAAAAGTAGTTTAAGGCGCTGTTATTGATTTTTTTTTTTTTTTAAAAAAAAGGTGGAAAGTGAGAGACTCAAGTTCAGAGAGGAAAATTTGAATTTGGTCTACTCACAACTAGAAAGCAGCAAAATGTATTGGACAGAAACAGCCTCGTAACAACTGCGTTCAAGACTGCAAATATAACTCATGCATGTTTCACAAATACTGCACAATCAAATGTAAATGATCAATTAAAGATCCTCCTCGTCAAAAATTGTGAAATGACCAAAAACAATTCATTCACCTAAGAATAACATTTGCCGTCTTTGTCTGTGAACATGTTTCCAAGTTTCACACGAAAAGACTGATGAAATGAAAGTGAAATAAAATATTTCAGTTTTACGCCTCACGGTCATGCCGGTTAGACTAAAGGAGATGGTGATGATAAGAAATGAAAGCAATGGTAGAATGACTAAAGTGGGAGGAAACAGGAGAACTCTAGGAAAACCCACGAACACGGTGTTTGAATACCACAAAGCCCACTTGGCACAAGCTGGGATCGAACCCCACGCACTAGAGGTGAACGCTTTACTACTGACGAGGAAAGGGCGCAATCTCACTCAGAGATAATTGGACCAAATTTCGTGTAGAAGTAGGTAATGGGAACAGAAAAGAACGTGTGCAAGCTTCGTTTCGCAAGCGTTCGGATCAGAAATAATGGGCCCTACAGTTCAGGAGAAGCATGGCCTGTCAATCATATATTGATGGGACGGAGCCTTTACTCGCTGTTGCGGCAATGTAGAAGAAGTTAAATAAAGTAGAAAGAAAAGAGAAAAGATTAGCTGAACAGAAAATGCTCCGATGTCCACCCTCTGTCCCACCAGACGAATGCCGGGATACTAAATCATCAACTGCCCTGTCCTTGCCGTTACCAATTGGGTATGTATCACTAGTTAGCTTAATGCAATTATATATTTTTTTTTAAATAAAGAAAATATATACAGAAATTTATCATGGGTGTCGCCAGAAGTTTTCCAGGGAAGAGGTCGAAGTGAAATTGTTGTATTTCTTCACACTATAAGATGCTGTCAGTACGCAAGTATTAAATGTTTGAACCCACCAATATTAACTGATTTCATTTGTCGTGTTTGATATCTATGACCTGGCGCCCACCAAAATTAAAGTATTGTGTGTTTGTGAGGCGAATTTAAATATATATTTTGGGATTAGTGATGTTTAAAATGGGAACGACTATTGACGGCCATAACAAAAATAACCATTTTAATACATACAAGACTTTTGATTAACACAACTATGTAAACGAAAAGGATATTGGAAATATTTGAATCTGGTCTACTCACCACTAGAAGGCAGCAAAATGTATTGGACAGAAACAGCCTCGTAACAGCTGCGTTCAAACTCCAAATATAACTCACGCATGTTTCACAAACACTCCACATTTATATTAATGTGAACACAAAATGAATATGAGCGTTTCACTTCTGTTGCCTAGCACACGTGAGACAGAATGTCTTTACTGTCTATACACATACCATATTCGCAAAGTTAGCTTCCAAATTGGTCTCAACAAGATTAGAAAATACCGTAGTTAACCTTAATATACTGTACAGTGAGTTACATACTTTTTTGACATAATGAAACAATTGTTAACAGAAGCATTAAAAATATAACAGGCACACAGTACTTGAAACTGTATTCAAAAAATAAATGCTAAAAAAGACACACACACGTTCAGTCTAAAAAAGATGAGACTGCTTTTTTAAAAATTTATTTCAGTTTCTCTTTATAGAGATAAGGTGGGTATTGGAAAGAGCAGTTGATGATTTAGTATCCCGGCATTCGCCTGGTGGGACAGAGGGTGGACATCGGAGCATTTTCTGTTCAGCTAATCTTTTCTCTTTTCTTTCTACTTTATTTAACTTCTTCTACATTGCCGCAACAGCGAGTAAAGGCTCCGTCCCATCAATATATGATTGACAGGCCATGCTTCTCCTGAACTGTAGGGCCCATTATATCTGATCCGAACGCTTGCGAAACGAATGTTTCCACACGTTCTTTTCTGTTCCCATTATCTACTCCTACACCAAATTTGGTGGAACTATCTTTGAGCAACATCGCCCCCTTCCCTCGTGAGCCACCGTGCCCCCCTAACGAAAAGACGAATATAAGATATTTTACATTTTGCAAGGTTTTATACTGAAGTCAAAGAAAGTGCTTAGTGCAAAACTCAAGGATAAATTAGGAGGACTGATGTAACAAATTCAATATTTTACAACAGAGTTTATTGTTATTATTATTTTAAATTTCTGTGTCAAGTTTTACAGCTATATTAATGATTTAGAAGAATATATGAGAACCACAAATAACCAAAGTTACAGAACCTGTGAAACATGGCAGAAAACTAGAAAGAAAAACTTATCCTATAAAATTTCTTATTTGTTACATGAATCTTTATACAAGTCAATCCTTCATTTCCTTGAACAATTGCTTTTTATCTCTCCGTCCCATAGACGGACCACCATAGTGGGTAACTCCAAAACAGAAAATTTTTAGGAGGGAATGTTATATATATAAAATATACAGAAAGATAGAGTTTAACGGCCCGCTATTATGCACCAAATCTAAAGTAAACCGTGATGATGAGATGGATGATATTGGTAAATGAAGAAAGTGGGAGAAAACAGGAGAACCCAGAGAAAACTCACACACATGGTGTTTGTTTACAACAAAGTACACTTGGCGGGAGTTGTATCAAACTAAGGACCACATGCACTAGAAATGAGCGCTCTACCCACGGAACCACCGCGGTTCCTGTTTGCGCATATAGGATGGACCATTTATCTGGAATCAACCTTGTAACTTTTAAACCAATACATAAAAAAACGCTAAAATTTTGCAAGATTGAAATATTAGCAAAGAAATACTGTCTGACCTACTTTGTTATAAAACTAGATTAAGAGTGTTGCCAACTCAGCATAAAGTTGTATATTTCAAATTGTATTACGTCAGATTATTTCATATTTAAAATTTACCTTTAAAACGAAAATTTTCATTACTATATTTTTTATTTAGTGTTACAAACTAGATACTCTACAGTATCACAAACATCCCAATTTTGAAGACTTCTACAACAATATTAACATAAATGAGACGAACATTGCAATGCAAATCGAAAGTAACTTAGTGTTGAGTACTATGATCATAATATAAAAGATGTCAAATTAATTAGAACAAAGTTAGAAGCGATTGAAAATTTGACTTTTCAAATAGTTTTATTTCTAAAAGGCGCTTACATCTTGTATAACAGTGATGCCGGACGAAAACTAGACCGAGGCCTGAATCCAGCTCAGTTGTGGGGTTCATAGACCATCAGGCAAGATCAACCCTCATAATATAGGGAGGACGTTCTCCACCAAGGTATCTCGCCTGTAAGAGAGCTAGATTGCAGGACTGCCGCACTTAGGTCTGATCACAGGAATCAAGAAACGTTATTATTTGGAAAGGTTTCTAATATAAGACCTTCTTTATTTTTGTTTTCCCGAAAGTTATTGTTGAACAGCAGTAATAAAAAACGAATATGCCTCCCGGTAACATTTTTCTTTTTGTTATTTTATATATTTTTTTAATTCTCCAAAATGCTATACTTAACAAAAAATATTTTATGTGCTGAATATTAACTTCTGTTGGCGATTGTACCATAATACACAAAAATAGTTGCATGTAATAAAACATAGTGTAACCTGTAATTTCCTCAAAAATCTTATTAGTTTGTTGATTTCTTCAAGAAAGATATATTTTCGCTACAGTGCTTTGGTTGTATTGTCAAAGTTAGCTACGTAATTTGGAAATACCTACAGTATACTTCTGTCATAAATGATCCGGTTGCTATAATCTGTGTAATCAGTTACTGACTTTCATATTAATACGATGCGAAGGAAACGATTCTTATGCATCTTTGTGATGTGAAATGCTGCAAAAGTTATATTGTATAACAAACCACTAGAGTAATTCTCTTATCATTAATTTGACTGGTTTCTTATTGTGTTTACACCCTTTATTAGCAGCGGGGATATAAAGGACAGAACTTACAGTTTAAAATGGGATTACAAGCGTTGAAGTGTTTCCGATGCTTTTGCACCAAGAAGTGAACGCAGATCATCACACACTAGTCAGACGCATCAGCTCAGTAAAAGAAGATAGTTATCATTTAGTGAATAAAGCATTAAGTATAATATTTGGTGAGTTAAAAAATATTGTGACAAGGACCAAATGTTAACAAGGAATACAGTTTGTAGATTTTTTTATTCTCTGTGGATAAAGACTGATGAAGTTGAATCACCTCAGATGTTGAACGCTTCGACAGGTAGGCTTACTGAGCTGTTAATAAACATGGAAAGTGTTAAAAATGTTTATATTTTCATCTTCATCATCATAATTAATTCCAGCATAACAGATCTGGATATGTACGAGACCTTTCCGACGACTTCTTTCGTTCCATCATTCTTGGATCTTTTTAAATCTTATTCTCCTCCGTTCTACATCCTTCATCTGCCCCTTTGTTTTCCTTGTGATTCTTTTTCTGTCATGTCCATACCACTGCAGCTAGTATTTTCCATGAGACGAGAAGTACATTTACAAATTCGAGGCGAGACGACAATCGAGATGAAACGAAAAATTTCTGAAGAAGCTATCGTGGGCAACACTATAGCGCTACCAAAATGTCTTGAGCCGTGGTAAACATGTGAACTAAAGCTCACACCTTCGATACACCCACGCGTTAAGCCAATAAGGCTTTTCAGCCGATAGCAGCGCTTGGAAAGGAAGACTAGGTGTCAAGTCAATGTGGTATTGTAACGCCCCATTGTAAATGATTCTACAATTGTATTATTAGTACAAGTTATTACTTACCTCTTGTAATCCTCTTGTATTTGGCAACCCTGCCGAAGCATCATGTTCGCGGGTTCGCGCAAGGGATTCTGGGTACTGGAAGTCGAACACGAAGACATCATGGCATGATTAATTTGGTGCGCGTTGATAAACTATGTCTAATCTCTAATCTACAGCCGCCATCGTTAAGGTTGACAGGCTGTGGGCTTCACTTTATGCTTCAAGGAACACTTTCACAGGTTTTGGCAAGTGTGCCACTATTTAGCATAATATAAAATTCCGAATGAAGTTGGGATACACTTATTAGCCCAGGCTGCCACGTGAACCATCTTTGTGAAGGTGTATTGTTTTAAGTTGGCTCTGTTCAGTTACTTCTGCATACTCAAATATCTAGTGAATAACATTCTCAGTGCAGACTGCGCATCATGTTTTCCAGTGAGCCATATTTTTACTTGCAGTCAGAAATGATGTATCTAATGTTCACTTAAATTTTTAGCAGCGGGGCCCCCCAACTCATTCGCAATGTCCGTGAAGCGTATCAGAAGTAAGTACTTTCATCATCTGTCCTATTCAGAAATATCCGTGCCTTTATGTAATATGGAAGCCTCAGGAGTTTATGGTAAATTTGCCAGTGAAAATATGACATTCCGGAAGTGGAATCCAGAACATTGTCATCATTGTGATTTATTCAAGTGGCAAGTACGGATACAGGTTTATCACTTGTTCCTGCTAATTTTGCTTGTGTTGTTTAGCCTTTTAATCGTACGTAACCTGGTGACTTATGTGATCCAGTTCTCCCGAGTGACAATTTAAGAAGTCAAGAATTCTGCATTCTCCCAAGAAGTTGGAATGGAACTTTGTACATAGGCTTACAATTTGAAGTGTCCATCCATAAGAGTTAATATATACACGTTTAAGTTTCATCAATACGCTATTTGTGTCTCTTACGAAGCGTTCAATTAATATGTCCTCAGTACGATGTTATGATAGCGCTACTTATTAGTCAAAATCTCCGTTGATATTCATAATATATACTTTATCTTCATTGTCTGTTAAACTGTCCAGTGAACGTCATGGATTTTTAGCATCAGGATCGGTGTGTTTATTTTTGGCGACGGTGCCCCCCAGCTTTCACCTGCCCAGATCGAGTTGTGTGCAAGATGAAGAATTCTCCTCATGTTCTATCTTCTAGACGTTATAGCTTAAGGGAAGTTCTCCACAACAGTGATCAGTTATTCTGTCTCAGTTTCTGTGCATCGTATGCGTTTCGAATAGCAGTTAGTGTGTATATCTTTTGTGTCCAGTTGGAAATGTGTTCCGTTAATAGTGCAAGTGCATTTATGAAAGGTATAGCAGTCTCTGCTTGTTTACACCTGTCAGAAGGGTAAGTACCCTGTGTTGTGTGTGCCCGCCTTCGTAGCAGGCTGACCATAATTCTGCTTTGTACAGAATTATCTTTTCTGCTGCTGATCAATTGGAATCATATTGCATAGCGCCCGTATGTGGATTCGCTGATGCCCGTCTTAAGAATGTAATTTCGACGATTGTCTGTTTGCACTTATTACTGCTGAAGTAAGCCATAGGAACACCACTACCTATATGATTGTCTAGTTAACTGCTGTGTATTGAGTTTATCACTGTCGGAAGTAGGAGTGTGCTTTCAGTATTTAGGAAACACCTGGCCGTCTAGCACAAGTTGATTCGATATGTTGTCCTTTTGTTTCTCCACTTAAAGCTGGTGTGACTTTTACTGTTGTCAGTCTATATGGATCACGTTACCGTCGTTTCCTTTTAAGTTCTGTCCAAATACGCCACTACTTGACGATTACATGGGTTTTATTAGTCTGAGCATTACGTTTGTATAATCATGATGCTCACTTGTACCTAACATCCTGATCAGCACTGGCGTTCAGTAATACATTGTCTGTTTTACCTATAATGTCTAATATTTACACTTGTCTAATTTGTCCACCCTTTTATTTACATTCAAGTCCTCATTCATTTGAGATGAATCACTTGTCTTATGTTTACATACAATGTAGTGAGAACCTATCTAGCATGATGTTTCTTTGGGGTTCATTACTCCTATAGTGGTTATTAGTAAGTGCATCACATTATACTGCTGAGTATTACATAATTAGTGTAAACCCGACTAGTCGTGGTAAGTAAATCTACGTTTGCTCGAGCCATTTATCCTATTATCTGTTAGTGTCATATTACTCGTTATGCAATTTTATAGAAATATATATGTATATGTTCCAATATTTTTGTTTTATAAGAGTGTTGAATCCCATATCATTATTTTCAATTACAGTATAGCCATATGATGGGAGTGAGTTTATTCAGTTAAGCAACTGAGCAAGTCAATAAGTATAACATTGCAAGGTTATCTCAGATAGCAGTTACAATGGTAATTTCAATAGTATTTCAGTGTAATAATTGGTGAAATCCATTATTCTTAATCTGTGAATGTTTTACAGTCCAATAAAATGTTATAACACCCTACCATAAGTGTTATGCTTTGTGAAATTAACTCTACAGCCTTGTATTTCAGCTTTGGCATTCTCATAAGATTCAAATAGTTAAGGAAGTCACAGCACAAGGGAAGGGCTGTGTTCTGTGCACTCGTAGAGTGTACAGGGGGCAGTCTCGCACAGGTTGGATTCGTTTTGCCGTTGTACTAAAAGTTTTTTTTTCTTTCTTGTTTTTCTTTTATTAACGCACTGATTTAGCGCAATCTTATACAGTGTTACCATCTGTTGTTATTTCTTTCCTGTGTTCCGAGCAGATCACAGGTGGCGACCCCTATCACATACTTATCATCTCAGTGCTCTGGTGCTGAGCAATCAAACTTAGCTGTAGTCTGCCAGGGATTGGGCCCTCTGGGGCGCTACAGCGGTTTGTTTGTTTTTGGCGACCCAGCATCAGGATACGGGTTTTGTTTGTTTTTGGCGACCTGATCGCCAGGATATCAGCTGGTACCTTTTGATTTTTCTTGTGTTTTAGTGATTTCTATTTTTATTTCTCTATATAGAATTTTGTTGGCATCGTATTGCAATCTTGTTTATCAGTATCTTGTACATTCTGTATATTTCTTAGCTCCCAAAGATGGATACCGTCATCTTTGAATTTTTCAAAAAAAAAAAAAAAAAGTCTTACTGTCTTAAGTCAACTTTCATCGTAGGTGAGGTGCAGCGCTCTTTATTGACATTGTCGAATTGGGTTGGGGACCCGCATCATATATCAGTGAAGTAAAAGTCAATTAAGTGTTTAACGTCGAATAAACTATTTTTTCAGTGTATTCTTGTAATTTTAGTGCATGTGTTAAACTGTTAGTGCCAGAATGAACAAGTCTAAGAGGAAAACTCGTCAGTGTGGTCATTCAGGCACTTTATTAGAGTGTACATCCTGTAATTCTTGGTACTGTAGACAGTGTGCAGGATTAAGTGAAGAAGCTTTTGCCGAAAAGGGCAAGCCCAATGTTTCGTGGGATTGTAATTCATGTTTGGTACAATCTCCTGATTTAGCAGATAATACTATTGAATTAGAAGATGTAAACACTGGATCTTTGGTAGAAAAGTGTCAAAGTGGAAGTAGTAGTGAAGTTGGTGTTACTTCTAATTTTTCGGATCTTCTAGCGCAGCTCACTGCCCAAATAGATTCCATTAAAGTGGTTGTGACAGAAGAAGCCGTGCAGCTGAAATCAAAGGTGATTGAAGAAACTACACAGTTAAGGTTGGATGTAGCCAACGAAAATTCCCAATTAAAATCGGCTGTGACTGAAGAAGTCTCTCAAGTTAAGTCCACTGTGATTAATGAAATGTCAGAGCTGAAGGACACCGTGGATCGTCACATTAAAGAGCAGGACGCTCGTATTGTAGCATTGAGCAATCAATTGGAGAACAACACCGCGGAATTGAATCATCAGTTGGAAGTGGTAAATGAGAATTTAGCCTCTCAGGAAGAAACCCTGCTTAATTGTTTAAGAGACAACAGTATGTGTAAGCGTCAATTGGAAGCATTGTCTACCCAAGTGAAAGAAATTCACCAGACCAGCAACTCTTGTTTAGGACTACGGGACGAACTTGAAGCCTTGAAGGAGAAGGTTGATAGCCTTTTTGATCAAGACTACGACGAAGAAGTGGAAGAGCAAAGTAACCAGCTCAATTCTGATGTTGTTAACGTGGAGCGTAGACACTTCACAGACTTTGAAAGATTTTTAGGTCTTGTTAATCCTAGTACTTGTGAGGGCAGTAGTCAGTCTGATATTCCAGTGGTTGTTTCTAGTCCTTTGATTGGAACTACTTCAGTAACCACTACCTCTTGTCTTCGCCCTGCCAAAGTCAATCTGTCCCAGGTACAGCATTTCTTTAACAATGCTAGTTGTGTTTCCACTGCTTCTGCTCATGGCATGCCGCATAGTCATTGTACTCATTCTCAGCCTAGCCATGACAAAGTTCTGGATGGTCGGAAAGCTGATGGTTTTCCTAGTTATGAGCGAAATAATTTATTCAACCCTTTTCTTTCTCAGCATGCTAAAGATAGGAATGATTTGCCTTGTGTTTCGTCAGTCAGCGTCGGTCGAGGTGACTCTGTCTACCCAAGAACCTCCACCTTGGAACCAGATGTCCCCTCTTTCTTGTCCAATGGTTATTCATTGTCTAACATTAACGGTAATAATAATAATAATGGTCACGGTTTAAAATCATTACGTTTGTCTGACTTAAGTTATTTCCCTGAGTTTACAGGTAATGTGTTGGAGATTTCCCCACTTGATTTCTTGCAACAATTAGAACAGAATTTTAAGTTGTTGAATCTTGATCCCGAGTATCAAGTGCTAGTTGCTATGAGAGCTATGAAAGATTCTGCTGCTTGTTGGATCTCACAGGTCTCAGATCAAATTCATTCATATCATGACTTTAAACGTCTCTTCTTGTCGCAGTATCTCAATCCAAAAGTTTGTAGGGCCCAGTGGAGATATTTGCTGTCCACCAAGTATAACCCCAGCATTCACGGAAAAGCTTCTGAGTTTGTGTGGAAACTCTCTAAAGGTTTAAGAATGCTTAAGAATAACATGTCACAAATAGAATTAGTGGATTATTTAATTGATACACTACCTCCAGAGTATCAATTTACTCTAAGTCAAGTAGAAATCACTTCTGTTTCTGAGCTCGCTGAACGCCTAATGCGGCTAGAAGTACCTGATAAAACTAAGTTATTAAACAGTCCTCTAGTGTCTTTAGAGTCATTTAATTTCAAACGTAAAGCAGGTAATGACAATGACACTCCTAGTAAGAGTAAGAAACGCAATGTGCATTTTGATGTTAACCTTGCTACTACTATGATCAATGAAAACAATAATGAACAAGGTAGCTCTAGTGTAAGTTCCAATTCTGAAAATAAGGTAACCACTAAAGAGAAATGGGCTCAAGTGGGATATGCTAACGTAAAGGATTACCTAGGCAATAATCCTCCTGATAATAGCAATAACAATAATAATAACAATAATGTCAATTTTAGGCGTAATAACCGAAGAAGGTTTGGTTTTGGCAATCGCAATAATAACAATAGTAGTAATAATTTTAACAATAGGCAGAGTAATTTTAATAATAGACAGGCTAATCGTAACGTAAGAAGAGTAAATGTTAGAAATAGAAATGCCAATAGAAATGCTAATAATCAATCAGGAAATTCTTGTGAACAGGCTGAACCTATTTCATCTTGTTGTAATTGTAATCATTGTCCTAATTATAGGAACAATCATGAAAGTATGGGTGTAAATTCACAAACTGTCTCTGAGCCTTATGCTCAATGTAATGCAACTTTAAATTAACAGGGCAGACTCCTGATTGGTCGCCTGGAGCCCGCCAAGAGTGTAGTAAGCGACCAGAAGCTATATTATCTAACCGAACTAACGGTACATGGTTCACTCAGTCTCCTCTGCAAGTTTATTTTATTTTAAATGAAGATTCTCTTGACAGTGTCAATGAAAATAGTACTTTCGTAAAGTCACCTTATCTGTCAGGCCAGATAGCAGGTTTATCCCTATCCTGTATAATTGATAGTGGGAGCGAAGCTAACCTTTTGAGTTACGATAATTGGAAAAGGATTGTAGAAGTGTTACCCACCGCCAAGCTCGTGCCAGCCAAGCATGTAACTCTGCAAGCCTTTGTAGGTGATAACAAACACCGAGTTAGAGGCCAAAAGACTTTATATCTAGAATTCTCTGGTCATGTTCTCGAAGTTTCTTTCTTCATTGTGGAAGGTATGAAGTCAGACGTTCTTTTAGGAACTCCTTTCTTGAGTAAATACAGTTGTGTTGTGGACTTTGCTAACCGTATCCTTACCTTTAAGGACTTAGACGGCAAGCCAGCTAAGTTGAATCTGAACTCCGTATGGATAAGTTCAATGGAACCAGAACCTTTAATACAAGAAGTGAACCAAGAAGATGATTATTTGGTGCCCGTGAGCGAAATTCAAGATACTATTCTGTCCAGAACTGATTTAACGGAAGATGTTAAGTCAAGATTAGTAGATTTATTAATTCGGTACCGAGAATTATTCTCTGAGAGACCTAGGCCAGTAAAGATAAAGCCGCTGAAGATCGAACTTACCGATAACGAGCCAGTGGTGTGCAAGCCATACCCGATAGCCTATTCAATGCGAGAACCATTTAGAAAACTCTTGCAAAAATGGTTAGAATGGGGAGTCATTGAAGAGAGATTGTCACCGTATTTAAACCCGGTGCACTGCGTCTATAAGGCAGACAAGCAGTCTATTAGACCCACATTGGATTTAAGGCACCTGAATAGAAAGGTAATATCTGCTAACGTGCGAGTGGAGCCCATACAAGATATATTAGCTCGTCTCAAAGGTTCTATGGTGTTTTCTTCATTTGATTGTAAAGATGGATATTATTGTCTACCCTTGGAAGAAGAATCTTATGAAAAGACAGCTTTCTTATTTGAAGGAAGACAATATTGTTTTCGTTACCTAGTGATGGGACTGAAATCTGCTACAAGTTTGTTTCAGTTCGTTATGAACAGTATCTTCGACCTGTCCACAAAACATTTCGTCTCTTGTTACTTAGACGACCTTCTTTGTTTTTCCCCCTCTATAGAACAACACTTCGAGCATTTGGAATTTATTCTGTATACGTTAAACAAGTTGAACTTTTCTTTAAATTTTCGTAAATGTAGATTCTTGTTTCCCGAGCTGTTATTTCTAGGACACATTATATCTGGCCGAGAAGTTAAGGTTAACTCCAAGCTGAATGAAACTATTAGGAATTTTCCTGTGCCAAGAACTCGTAAGCAGTTACGTCAATTTTTGGGCATAGCCAATTGGCGTCGCAAATTCATTAACAATTACGCCGAATTAACCGAAGATTTAGTGCATCTTCTACGCAAGGAAGTGAAATTTCAGTTCGGCCCAAAGCAACTGAAAGCTTTTGAACTGTTAAAGCAAGAGTTAATTTCTCCTCCTGCCTTTGCATTGCCTGACATGAGTAAAACTTTTCACATCTTCTCAGATTCCTCTGCTATAGCTATTGGAGGATATATTGGTCAGTACGAAGGTGACGAATTTAGAGTTATCTCTTATGCCAGTAGACGTATTAAGCCCACTGAAATGTCCTTGTCTATTTTCCAGACAGAATTATTAGCAGTAGTATTTCTGTGTGAGAGATTCGCAGATTATATTCTTGGTAGAGAAACGGTTGTCCATACAGACAACAAGGCCATAACACATCTTAAAACTATACGTAATTTAGATGCTAGAACCACTAGATTGTTACTAAAACTTCAGGATTATAACTTGCAGTTTGAACACCTGTCTTCTGGTGAGAATTATATTGCTGATGTTATTTCACGTAATCCTCCTGATGAGGATGAGTCTGGTAGTGCTATGTACATGGTGAATGTGGTGTTTAGAAATTTAACTCAATCTTCTTTCTTACAGCTAATGTCTAAAGAGCAACAGAATGATGCTTTTGTTAGTAAATGTTTAACTAAATTGGAGGAAGGTAATTCAAATTATTGTAAACATTTAAACTTAGTGTATGTTAAGCAATCTAATGTTTGGAAATTAATTATTCCTAAAAGTTTAGTTCATGTAGTAATAGACGAAATTCATAAGGAAGCCCATTTTGGTTCCAGGAAATGTTATTTACATTGTAGAAAACTTTTCTATTGGCCGAATATGAAGCGTGATATTGCTAAATTTATAAATGATTGTGAAATTTGTGCAACAACTAAACCATGTTCACAGGCCAAAGTACATCAAATTTGTCATGTGGAGGCAGACCGCCCACATTGTAAATTAAGTGTAGATCTTATAGGGCGTTTACCAAAGAGTAACTCTTATTCTTACATATTATCTGTCTTAGATGTCTATAGTAAATTTCTTGTGTTGTATCCAGTAAGGAATGCTAATGCTAAAGAGATCACTTCCATTTTTACTAAAAGGTATTTTTACCATTATCCTATTCCCCAGGAACTCATTACGGACAGGGGAGCACAGTTCGTTTGTTGCCTGTGGCGTCGTTTCTGTCGCAGAAATGGCATTCAACATTTGTTGTTGAGCCCGTATAATCCAAAATCTAATCCTGTAGAAAGATATCATTCAGAAGTTTCTCGTTTGTTAAGAGTATTTATTAACAAAGACCATACTCAATGGAGTCAAAAATTATCAGAGATTCAGTCATTGTTAAATAATTCTATATCTCTTACTACTGGTTACGCTCCTTCAGAGCTTTTTCTTAATTTCTCAGCTCTAGATAATTTCAAGAAAGAATTAGATTGGCCTTCAGAGTTTGGTGAAGTAGACTATAAGTTTAGACATCAGTCAGTATTGTTAAATACAAAGAAAAGTCTCAAGAAAAATGATTCTAAAGTGAAAACTAAAGGTGTCGAAGTTAAAATTGGTGATCTTGTTTTTGTAAAAAATCAGAAGCATAGCTCTATGATGGATAAGACCATTAGCAAGTTTTTCTTGAAGTATTTGGGTCCATTTTTGGTCATAGGTGTAGAAAATAACGCAGTAAGTTTGGTTAATTTAAACAATGAATGGATTGGTACTTATAATTTAGATAATGTTAAGTTGTTCAACTGTTCTCTGGAGAAGCGCCAGGAATTGTTGGTGAATACGTACTTATAAAAAAAAAAAACTATTTGGTCAAAGTTTTTTTTTTCTTCAACCAGGGCGAGGTTGTAACGCCCCATTGTAAATGAATCTACAATTGTATTATTAGTACAAGTTATTACTTACCTCTTGTAATCCTCTTGTATTTGGCAACCCTGCCGAAGCATCATGTTCGCGGGTTCGCGCAAGGGATTCTGGGTACTGGAAGTCGAACACGAAGACATCATGGCATGATTAATTTGGTGCGCGTTGATAAACTATGTCTAATCTCTAATCTACAGCCGCCATCGTTAAGGTTGACAGGCTGTGGGCTTCACTTTATGCTTCAAGGAACACTTTCACAGGTTTTGGCAAGTGTGCCACTATTTAGCATAATATAAAATTCCGAATGTAGTTGGGATACACTTATTAGCCCAGGCTGCCACGTGAACCATCTTTGTGAAGGTGTATTGTTTTAAGTTGGCTCTGTTCAGTTACTTCTGCATACTCAAATATCTAGTGAATAACATTCTCAGTGCAGACTGCGCATCATGTTTTCCAGTGAGCCATATTTTTACTTGCAGTCAGAAATGATGTATCTAATGTTCACTTAAATTTTTAGCAGCGGGGCCCCCCAACTCATTCGCAATGTCCGTGAAGCGTATCAGAAGTAAGTACTTTCATCATCTGTCCTATTCAGAAATATCCGTGCCTTTATGTAATATGGAAGCCTCAGGAGTTTATGGTAAATTTGCCAGTGAAAATATGACATTCCGGAAGTGGAATCCAGAACATTGTCATCATTGTGATTTATTCAAGTGGCAAGTACGGATACAGGTTTATCACTTGTTCCTGCTAATTTTGCTTGTGTTGTTTAGCCTTTTAATCGTACGTAACCTGGTGACTTATGTGATCCAGTTCTCCCGAGTGACAATTTAAGAAGTCAAGAATTCTGCATTCTCCCAAGAAGTTGGAATGGAACTTTGTACATAGGCTTACAATTTGAAGTGTCCATCCATAAGAGTTAATATATACACGTTTAAGTTTCATCAATACGCTATTTGTGTCTCTTACGAAGCGTTCAATTAATATGTCCTCAGTACGATGTTATGATAGCGCTACTTATTAGTCAAAATCTCCGTTGATATTCATAATATATACTTTATCTTCATTGTCTGTTAAACTGTCCAGTGAACGTCATGGATTTTTAGCATCAGGATCGGTGTGTTTATTTTTGGCGACGGTGCCCCCCAGCTTTCACCTGCCCAGATCGAGTTGTGTGCAAGATGAAGAATTCTCCTCATGTTCTATCTTCTAGACGTTATAGCTTAAGGGAAGTTCTCCACAACAGTGATCAGTTATTCTGTCTCAGTTTCTGTGCATCGTATGCGTTTCGAATAGCAGTTAGTGTGTATATCTTTTGTGTCCAGTTGGAAATGTGTTCCGTTAATAGTGCAAGTGCATTTATGAAAGGTATAGCAGTCTCTGCTTGTTTACACCTGTCAGAAGGGTAAGTACCCTGTGTTGTGTGTGCCCGCCTTCGTAGCAGGCTGACCATAATTCTGCTTTGTACAGAATTATCTTTTCTGCTGCTGATCAATTGGAATCATATTGCATAGCGCCCGTATGTGGATTCGCTGATGCCCGTCTTAAGAATGTAATTTCGACGATTGTCTGTTTGCACTTATTACTGCTGAAGTAAGCCATAGGAACACCACTACCTATATGATTGTCTAGTTAACTGCTGTGTATTGAGTTTATCACTGTCGGAAGTAGGAGTGTGCTTTCAGTAGTTAGGAAACACCTGGCCGTCTAGCATAAGTTGATTCGATATGTTGTCCTTTTGTTTCTCCACTTAAAGCTGGTGTGACTTTTACTGTTGTCAGTCTATATGGATCACGTTACCGTCGTTTCCTTTTAAGTTCTGTCCAAATACGCCACTACTTGACGATTACATGGGTTTTATTAGTCTGAGCATTACGTTTGTATAATCATGATGCTCACTTGTACCTAACATCCTGATCAGCACTGGCGTTCAGTAATACATTGTCTGTTTTACCTATAATGTCTAATATTTACACTTGTCTAATTTGTCCACCCTTTTATTTACATTCAAGTCCTCATTCATTTGAGATGAATCACTTGTCTTATGTTTACATACAATGTAGTGAGAACCTATCTAGCATGATGTTTCTTTGGGGTTCATTACTCCTATAGTGGTTATTAGTAAGTGCATCACATTATACTGCTGAGTATTACATAATTAGTGTAAACCCGACTAGTCGTGGTAAGTAAATCTACGTTTGCTCGAGCCATTTATCCTATTATCTGTTAGTGTCATATTACTCGTTATGCAATTTTATAGAAATATATATGTATATGTTCCAATATTTTTGTTTTATAAGAGTGTTGAATCCCATATCATTATTTTCAATTACAGTATAGCCATATGATGGGAGTGAGTTTATTCAGTTAAGCAACTGAGCAAGTCAATAAGTATAACATTGCAAGGTTATCTCAGATAGCAGTTACAATGGTAATTTCAATAGTATTTCAGTGTAATAATTGGTGAAATCCATTATTCTTAATCTGTGAATGTTTTACAGTCCAATAAAATGTTATAACACCCTACCATAAGTGTTATGCTTTGTGAAATTAACTCTACAGCCTTGTATTTCAGCTTTGGCATTCTCATAAGATTCAAATAGTTAAGGAAGTCACAGCACAAGGGAAGGGCTGTGTTCTGTGCACTCGTAGAGTGTACAGGGGGCAGTCTCGCACAGGTTGGATTCGTTTTGCCGTTGTACTAAAAGTTTTTTTTTCTTTCTTGTTTTTCTTTTATTAACGCACTGATTTAGCGCAATCTTATACAGTGTTACCATCTGTTGTTATTTCTTTCCTGTGTTCCGAGCAGATCACAGGTGGCGACCCCTATCACATACTTATCATCTCAGTGCTCTGGTGCTGAGCAATCAAACTTAGCTGTAGTCTGCCAGGGATTGGGCCCTCTGGGGCGCTACAGTATATCTATAGTTCATCCAAGTCTTAGATCCCACACACTGTTTAAGTGTTACATTATTTATGGTATAAAAACTATAAATTGGTAAAGTGATTGTACGAACACAATAAAGAGTATTTATCATCTTTTAAAGGTGCGTAAGTCATTATACAATATAGTTCAATAAAAAAAATGATTTAAATGTTATTATATCACTTCTTTCACAGAGCTTTCGTGACACGGAAGGATTCTGATAACTTCTAGATGATTTTTTTTAATCAGGTCATAAATCTTGCACATAAATTTACAAAACAAGACGAGCCGAGTCGAAAAAGCTTTCCGAGAATCGAGACGAAAGACTAACAAAATTTTCAATACGAGACGGGCCCGCAACCAGAGGGGGCTATGGGGGCCTGGCTCCCTAAACTTTTCGTGGTCCCTCCAGATCTCAATAAAAATGCACAATTTAGATATTTGTAAGAGAACTTTTAATGATTTGGCCCCCCTAACATATTCATGGCCCCCCAAATCTCTGTACCTGGTTTCGGGCCTGATATGAGATGAGAAAACCTTACTTATCGTCTCTTGGACAACTGTAAACGTAGACTGTTTTTTTTTTTTTTCACTGTGTCCCTGATGACATTCTCTTAGCTGAGTGTATTTTACTCTTATTTGATCTTTCATTTCCTTCTTCTTTTCTGTAATGCCTTTGACGAATCTCATGTCCGCTGTTAGGTTTGCTCATCATTCTGTTTTTGTAATCTTCTTATATATATAAAATTTATATTTATTTGTCCCTTAAACGAATCCACATCGTTGGCTTGACATACTTCTAGCCTGCCATACTTCAAGGCAGCTATAGAGAAGAAGCCTTGGCTATTTAGGTTTTTTAAAATGCTTACCTGAAGGACGAGGGGATAGATCAACCTTTAGAGAATGGATGGCTAACTTTTTCAAATTTGAGAGCTGCTTTTCATTAAAAAAATTAATGATTAAAAATTACTTATATGTTCACTACTTTACTAGAGCAACTTGTAAAACAAGAATGATCGATGCAGACAGTATGGAACAGACACCATCGCGGTCAATGTATTTGCCACTCCTGCTATAAGTACCTCAGAAGCTCCTCAAGTTAGACAGCCAAAATGGCACTACTGTATTCTAGGTTGCATATTGTCCAGCCCATAAAAGAATGGACATATCTCCTATATTTCTATTTCGCAGCGATGGTTACGTGATATAGTAAGCCTCTTTTCTTTTTCGACTTTTCTAGGTATATTGCAAACCTATATCAGACTTCAGCTTTGGTTTAAGCAACTTACTCTTATCCGGAAAAAAGTCCTCATTTCTCTGATATTGTAGAAGTAAATGACGATGACATGTTAAAAAGCAATTAATGTGCTGAAGTACATTTGTAACACACGAAATATTATACAACACGGTTACTAATATTCACTTTATTCGTTAAGTGATAAAGAACTATACAGATCTATAGGAAATGATATCACTGCATTACTACGATTGCAACTCAGCAAATTATACTAAGAAAGATGAAAAATCACTAGATTACACAGATTAAAATAGCAACCAAATAATGAAACTACATAGCAATTCTATTATTTTACTATCCATAATTTGAGAAATAACAAAATATACTTATGAGAATATCTAATAAGACCTACATACCTGATGAAGTCGTCGATGAGACGAAGAAACATTTCTTGGTCTTGAATGTCATCTATCAGCGTTAGACCCTAAATTTAAAAGAAAGAAAAACAACTTTAGAATAAATTTTATATTTTATCTTGTAACGCCCCATTGTAAATGAATCTACAATTGTATTATTAGTACAAGTTATTACTTACCTTTTGTAATCCTTTTGTATTTGGCAACCCTGCCGAAGCATCATGTTCGCGGGTTCGCGCAAGGGATTCTGGGTACTGGAAGTCGAACACGAAGACATCATGGTATGATTAATTTGGTGCGCGTTGATAAACTATGTCTAATCTCTAATCTACAGCCGCCATCGTTAAGGTTGACAGGCTGTGTGCTTCACTTTATGCTTCAAGGAACACTTTCACAGGTTTTGGCAAGTGTGCCACTATTTAGCATAATATGAAATTCCGAATGTAGTTGGGATACACTTATTAGCCCAGGCTGCCACGTGAACCATCTTAGTGAAGGTGTATTGTTTTAAGTTGGCTCTGTTCAGTTACTTCTGCATACTCAAATATCTAGTGAATAACATTCTCAGAGCGGACTGCTCATCATGTTTTCCAGTGAGCCATATTTTTACTTGCAGTCAGAAATGATGTATCTAATGTTCACTTAAATCTTTAGCAGCGGGGCCCCCCCAACTCATTCGCAATGTCCGTGAAGCGTATCAGAAGTAAGTACTTTCATCATCTGTCCTATTCAGAAATATCCGTGCCTTTATGTAATATGGAAGCCTCAGGAGTTTATGGTAAATTTGCCAGTGAAAATATGACATTCCGGAAGTGGAATCCAGAACATTGTCATCATTGTGATTTATTCAAGTGGCAAGTACGGATACAGGTTTATCACTTGTTCCTGCTAATTTTGCTTGTGTTGTTTAGCCATTTAATCGTACGTAACCTGGTGACTTATGTGATCCAGTTCTCCCGAGTGACAATTTAAGAAGTCAAGAATTCAGCATTCTCCCAAGAAGTTGGAATGGAACTTTGTACATAGGCTTACAATTTGAAGTGTCTATCCATAAGAGTTAATATCTACACGTTTAAGTTTCATCAATACACTATTTGTGTCTCTTACGAAGCGTTCAATTAATATGTCCTCAGTACGATGTTATGATAGCGCTACTTATCAGTCAAAATCTCCGTTGATATTCATAATATATACTTTATCTTCATTGTCTGTTAAACTGTCCAGTGAACGTCATGGATTTTCAGCATCAGGATCGGTGTGTTTGCTTTTGGCGACGGTGCCCCCCAGCTCTCGCCTGCCCAGATCGAGTTGTGTGCAAGATGAAGAATTCTCCTCATGTTCTATCTTCTAGACGTTATAGCTTAAGGGAAGTTCTCCACAACAGTGATCAGTTATTCTGTCTCAGTTTCTGTGCATCGTATGCGTTTTGAATAGCAGTTAGTGTGTATTTCTTAGTGTCCAGTTGGAAATGCGTTCCGTTAATAGTGCAAGTGCATTTATGTAAGGTATAGCAGTCTCTGCTTGTTTACACCTGTCAGAAGGGTAAGTACCCTGTGTTGTGTGTGCCCGCCTTCGTAGCAGGCTGACCATAATTCTGCTTTGTACAGAATTATCTTTTCTGCTGCTGATTAATTGGAATCATATTGCATAGCGCCCGTATGTGGATTCGCTGATGCCCGTCTTAAGAATGTAATTTGGACGATTGTCTGTTTGCACTTATCAACGCCGAAGTAAGCCATAGGAACACCACTACCTATATGATTGTCTAGTTAACTGCTGTGTATTGAGTTTATCACTGTCGGAAGCAGGAGTGTGCTTTCAGTATTTAGGAGACACCTGGCCGTCTAGCACAAGTTGATTCAATATGTTGTCCTTTTGTTTCTCCACTTAAAGCTGGTGTGACTTTTACTGTTGTCAGTCTATATGGATTACGTTACCGTCGTTTCCTTTTAAGTTCTGTCCAAATACGCCACTACTTGACGATTACATGGGTTTTGTTAGTCAGAGCATTGCGTCTGTATAATTATGATGCTCACTTGTACCTAGCATCCTGATCGGCACTGACGTTCAGCAATGCATTGTCCGTTTTACTTATAATGTCTAATATTTACACTTGTCTAATTTGTCCACCCTTTTATTTACATTCATGTCCTCATTCATTTGGGACGAGTCACTTGTCTTATGTTTACATACGATGTAGCGAGAACCTATCTAGCATGATGTTTCTTTGGGGTTCCTTACTCCTATGGTGGTTACTAGCAAGTGCATCATATTATATTTCTGAGTAGTACATAATTAGTGTAAACCCGACTAGTCGTGGTAAGTAAATCTACGTTTGCTCGAGCCATTTATCCTATTATCTGTTAGTGTCATATTACTCGTTATGCAATTTTATAGAAATATATATGTATATGTTCCAATATTTTTGTTTTATAAGAGTGTTGAATCCCATATCATTATTTTCAATTACAGTATAGCCATATGATAGGTGTGAGTTTATTCAGTTAAGCAACTGAGCAAGTCAATAAGTATAACATTGCAGGGTTATCTCAGAAAGTATTCACAATGGTATCATCAGTATGATTTTAGTGTAATAATTGGTGAGATCCCGTATTCTAAATCTGTGAATGTTTTTAAGTCAAATAAAATGTTGCAACACCCTACCATAAGTGTTATGTTTTGCGAAATTAACTCTGCAGCCTTGTATTTCAGGTTTGGCATTTTCATAAGCTTTAAATAGGTAAGGAAATCACAGCACAAGGGAAGGGCTGTGTTCTGTGCATTCGTAGAGTGTACAGGGGGCAGTCTCGCACATGTTGGATTCGTTTTACCGTTGTACTAATAGTTTTTTTTTCCTTTTCTCGTTCTTTTATTAACACATTAATTCAGCGCAATCTTATATAGTTTTAGCATCTGTTGCTATTCTTCTCCTGTGTCATAGCATTAGCACAGGTGGCGACCCTTTTCATATATCTATCAACTCAGTGCCCTGGCACTGAACATCAAACTTAGCCGTAGCCTACCAGGGATTAGGGCCCTCTGGGGCGCTACAGCGGTTTGCTTGTTTTTGGCGACCCAGCCAGGATATCAGCTGGTACCTTTTGATTTTTCTTGTGTTCTAGTGATTTCTATTTTTATTTCTCTATATAGAATTTTGTTGGCATCGTATTGCAATCTTGTTTATCAGGATCTTGTACATTTTGTATATTCCTTAGCTTCCGAAGTTGGATACCGTCATCTTCGAATTTTCCAAAAAAAAAAAAAAAAAGTCTTACTGTCTTAAGTTAACTTTCATCGTAGGTGAGGTGCAGCGCTCTTTGTTGACATTGTCGAATTGGGTTGGGGACCCGCATCATATATCAGTGAAGTAAAAGTCAATTAAGTGTTTAACGTCGAATAAACTATTTTTTCAGTGTATTCTTGTAATTTTAGTGCATGTGTTAAACTGTTAGTGCCGGAATGAACAAGTCTAAGAGGAAAACTCGTCAGTGTGGTCATTCAGGCACTTTATTAGAGTGTACATCCTGTAATTCTTGGTACTGTAGACAGTGTGCAGGATTAAGTGAAGAAGCTTTTGCCGAAAAGGGCAAGCCCAATGTTTCGTGGGATTGTAATTCATGTTTGGTACAATCTCCGGATTTAGCAGATAATACTATTGAATTAGAAGATGTAAACACTGGATCTCTGGTAGAGAAGAGTCAAAGTGGAAGTAGTAGTGAAGTTGGTGTTGCTTCTAATTTCTCTGAGCTCTTAGCGCAGCTCACTACTCAAATAAATTCTATAAAAGTAGTGGTGACAGAAGAAACCGCGCAGTTAAGGTTGGACGTATCCACCGAAGTTTCTCAAGTCAAAGCGACAGTGATTACCGAAATTTCTGGAGTTGTAGAAAAGGAAATGTCTGAGCTGAAGGACACCGTGGATCGCCACATCAAAGAGCAGGATGCTCGTATAGCAGCCTTGAGTAACCAATTGGAAAACAACACGGCGGAATTGAATCATCAGTTGGAAGTGGTAAATGAGAATTTAGCCTCTCAGGAAGAAACCCTGCTTAATTGTTTAAGAGACAACAGTATGTGTAAGCGTCAATTGGAAGCATTGTCTACCCAAGTGAAAGAAATTCACCAGACCAGCAACTCTTGTTTAGGACTACGGGACGAACTTGAAGCCTTGAAGGAGAAGGTCGATAGCCTTTTTGATCAAGATTATGACGAAGAAGTGGAAGAGCAAAGTAACCAGCTCAATTCTGATGTTGTTAGCGTGGAGCGTAGACACTTCACAGACTTTGAAAGATTTCTAGGTCTTGTTAATCCTAGTACTTGTGAGAGCAGTAGTCAGTCTGAAATTCCAGTGGTTGTTTCTAGTCCTTTGATTGGAACTACTTCAGTAACCACTACTTCTTGTTTTCGCCCTGCCAAGGTTAATCTGTCCCAGGTACAGCATTTCTTTAACAATGTTAGTTGTGTTTCTACTGCTTCTTCCCATGGTATGCCGCATAGTCATTGTACTCATTCTCAGCCTAGTCATGACAAAGGTTTGAACGGTCGGAAAGCTGATGGTTTTCCTAGTTATGAGCGAAATAATTTATTCAACCCTTTTCTTTCGCAGCATGCTAAAGATAGGAATGATTTGCCTTGTGTTTCGTCAGTCAGTGTCGGTCGAGGTGACTCTGCCTACCCAAGAACTTCCACCTTGGAGCCAGATATCCCCTCTTTCTTGTCTAACGGTTGTCCACTATCTAGCATCAATGGTAACAATAATAATGGTCATGGTCTAAAATCGTTACGTCTGTCAGATTTGAGTCATTTCCCTGAGTTTACAGGTAATGTGTTGGAAATTTCTCCGCTTGATTTCTTGCAACAATTAGAACAGAATTTTAAGTTGTTGAACCATGATCCTGAATATCAAGTGTTAGTTGCTATGAGAGCCATGAAAGATTCTGCTGCTTGTTGGATCTCACAGGTCTCAGATCAAATTCATTCATATCATGACTTTAAACGTCTCTTCTTGTCGCAGTATCTCAATCCAAAAGTTTGTAGGGCCCAGTGGAGATATTTGCTGTCCACCAAGTATAACCCCAGCATTCACGGAAAAGCTTCTGAGTTTGTGTGGAAACTCTCTAAAGGTTTAAGAATGCTTAAGAATAACATGTCACAAATAGAATTAGTGGATTATTTAATTGATACCTTACCTCCAGAGTATCAGTTTACTTTAAGTCAAGTAGAAATCACTTCTGTTTCTGAGCTCGCTGAGCGCCTAATGCGGCTGGAAGTACCTGATAAAACTAAGTTATTAAACAGTCCTCTAGTGTCTTTAGAGTCATTTAATTTCAAACGTAAAGCAGGTAATGACAATGACACTCCTAGTAAGAGTAAGAAACGCAATGTGCATTTTGATGTTAACCTTGCTACTACTATGATCAATGAAAACAATAATGAACAAGGTAGCTCTAGTGTGAATTCCAATTCTGAGAATAAGGTAACCACTAAAGAGAAATGGGCTCAAGTGGGATATGCTAATGTAAAAGATTACCTAGGTAATAATCCTCCTGGTAATAGCAATAACAATAGTAATAGCAATAATGTCAATTTTAGGCGTAATAACAGAAGAAGGTTTGGTTTTGGTAACCGTAATAATAGCAATAGTAGCAATAATTTTAACAATAGGCAGAGTAATTCTAACAACAGACAGGCTAATCATAACGTAAGAAGAGTAAATGTTAGAAATAGAAATTCTAATAGAAATGCTAATAATCAATCAGTGAATTCCTGTGAACAGGTTGAACCTATTTCATCTTGTTGTAATTGTAATCATTGTCCTAATTATAGGAACAATCATGAAAGTATGGGTGTAAATTCACAAACTGTCTCTGAGTCTTATGCTCAATGTAATGCAACTTTAAATTAACAGGGCAGACTCCTGATCGGTCGCCTGGAGCCCGCCAAGATTGTAGTAAGCGACCAGAAGCTATATTATCCAACCGAACTAACGGTACATGGTTCACTCAGTCTCCTCTTCAAGTTTATTTTATTTTAAATGAAAATTCTCTTGACAGTGTCAATGAAAATAGCACTTTCGTAAAGTCACCTTATCTGTCAGGCCAGATAGCAGGTTTATCCCTATCCTGTATAATTGATAGTGGGTGCGAAGCTAACCTTTTGAGTTACGATAATTGGAAAAGGATTGTAGAAGTGTTACCCACCGCCAAGCTCGTGCCAGCCAAGCATGTAACTTTGCAAGCCTTTGTAGGTGATAACAAACACCGAGTTAAAGGCCAAAAGACTTTATATCTAGAATTCTCTGGTCATGTTCTCGAAGTTCCTTTCTTCATTGTGGAAGGTATGAAGTCAGACGTTCTTTTAGGAACTCCTTTCTTGAGTAAATACAGTTGTGTTGTGGACTTTGCTAACCGTATCCTTACCTTTAAGGACTTAGGCGGCAAGCCAGCCAAGTTGAATCTGAACTCCGTATGGATAAGTTCAATGGAACCAGAACCTTTAATACAAGAAGTGAACCAGGAAGATGATTATTTGGTGCCCGTGAGCGAAATTCAAGATACTATTTTGTCCAGAACTGATTTAACGGAAGATGTTAAGTCAAGATTAGTAGATTTATTAATTCGGTACCGAGAATTATTCTCTGAGAGACCTAGGCCAGTAAAGATAAAGCCGCTGAAGATCGAACTTACCGATAACGAGCCAGTGGTGTGCAAGCCATACCCGATAGCCTACTCAATGCGAGAACCATTTAGAAAACTCGTGCAAAAATGGTTAGAATGGGGAGTCATTGAAGAGAGATTGTCACCGTATTTAAACCCGGTGCACTGCGTCTACAAGGCAGACAAGCAGTCTATTAGACCCACATTGGATTTAAGGCACCTGAATAGAAAGGTAATATCTGCTAACGTGCGAGTGGAGCCCATACAAGATATATTAGCTCGTCTCAAAGGTTCTATGGTGTTTTCTTCATTTGATTGTAAAGATGGATATTATTGTCTACCCTTAGAAGAAGAATCTTATGAGAAGACAGCTTTCTTATTTGAAGGTAGACAATATTGTTTTCGTTACCTAGTGATGGGACTGAAATCTGCCACCAGTTTGTTTCATTTCGTTATGAACAGTATATTCGACCTGTCCACAAAACATTTTGTCTCCTGTTATTTAGACGACCTTCTTTGTTTTTCTCCCTCTATAGAACAATACTTCGAGCATTTAGAATTTATCCTGTATACGTTAAACAAGTTGAACTTTTCTTTAAATTTTCGTAAATGTAGATTTCTGTTTCCCGAACTGTTATTTCTAGGACACATTATATCTGGCCGAGAAGTTAAGGTTAACTCCAAGCTGAATGAAACTATTAGAAATTTTCCTGTGCCTAGAACTCGTAAGCAGTTACGTCAATTTTTGGGCATAGCTAATTGGCGTCGCAAATTCATTAACAATTACGCCGAATTAACCGAAGATTTAGTGCACCTTCTACGCAAGGAAGTGAAATTTCAGTTCGGCCCAGAGCAACTGAAAGCTTTTGAACTATTAAAGCAAGAGTTAATTTCTCCTCCTGCCTTAGCATTGCCTGACATGAGTCAAACTTTTCACATCTTCTCAGATTCCTCTGCTATAGCTATTGGAGGATATATTGGTCAGTATGAAGGTGACGAATTTAGAGTTATCTCTTATGCCAGTAGACGTATTAAGCCCACTGAAATGTCATTGTCTATTTTCCAGACAGAATTATTGGCAGTAGTATTTCTGTGTGAGAGATTCGCAGATTATATTCTTGGTAGAGAAACGGTTGTCCATACAGACAACAAGGCCATAACGCATCTTAAAACTATCCGTAATTTAGATGCTAGAACCACTAGGTTGTTACTAAAACTTCAGGATTATAACTTGCAGTTTGAACACCTGTCTTCTGGTGAGAATTATATTGCTGATGTCATTTCGCGTAATCCTCCTGATGAGGATGAGTCTGGTAGTGCTATGTACATGGTGAATGTTGTGTTTAGAAATTTAACTCAATCTTCTTTCTTACAGCTAATGTCTAAAGAACAACAGAATGATGCTTTTGTTAGTAAATGTTTAACTAAATTGAATGAAGTTAATTTAAATTATTGTAAACATTTAAACTTAGTGTATGTTAAGCAATCTAATGTTTGGAAATTAATTATTCCTAAAAGTTTAGTTCATGTAGTAATAGACGAAATTCATAAGGAAGCCCATTTTGGTTCCAGGAAATGTTACTTACATTGTAGAAAACTTTTCTATTGGCCGAATATGAAGCGTGACATTGCTAAATTTATAAATGATTGTGAAATTTGTGCAACAACTAAACCATGTTCACAGGCCAAGGTACATCAAATTTGCCATGTGGAGGCTGACCGCCCACATTGTAAATTAAGTGTAGATCTTATAGGGCGTTTACCAAAGAGTAACTCTTATTCCTACATATTATCTGTCTTAGATGTCTATAGTAAATTTCTTGTGTTGTATCCAGTAAGGAATGCTAATGCTAAAGAGATCACTTCCATTTTTACTAAAAGGTATTTTTACCATTATCCTATTCCCCAGGAACTCATTACGGACAGGGGAGCACAGTTCGTTTGTTGCCTGTGGCGTCGTTTCTGTCGCAGAAATGGCATTCAACATTTGTTGTTGAGCCCGTATAATCCAAAATCTAATCCTGTAGAAAGATATCATTCAGAAGTTTCTCGTTTGTTAAGAGTATTTATTAACAAAGACCATACTCAATGGAGTCAAAAATTATCAGAGATTCAGTCATTGTTAAATAATTCTATATCTCTTACTACTGGTTACGCTCCTTCAGAGCTTTTTCTTAATTTCTCAGCTCTAGATAATTTCAAGAAAGAATTAGATTGGCCTTCAGAGTTTGGTGAAGTAGACTATAAGTTTAGACATCAGTCAGTATTGTTAAATACAAAGAAAAGTCTCAAGAAAAATGATTCTAAAGTGAAAACTAAAGGTGTCGAAATTAAAATTGGTGATCTTGTTTTTGTAAAAAATCAGAAGCATAGCTCTATGATGGATAAGACCATTAGCAAGTTTTTCTTGAAGTATTTGGGTCCATTTTTGGTCATAGGTGTAGAAAATAACGCAGTAAGTTTGGTTAATTTAAACAATGAATGGATTGGTACTTATAATTTAGATAATGTTAAGTTGTTCAACTGTTCTCTGGAGAAGCGCCAGGAATTGTTGGTGAATACGTACTTATAAAAAAAAAAAAAAACTATTTGGTCAAAGTTTTTTTTTTCTTCAACCAGGGCGAGGTTGTAACGCCCCATTGTAAATGAATCTACAATTGTATTATTAGTACAAGTTATTACTTACCTTTTGTAATCCTTTTGTATTTGGCAACCCTGCCGAAGCATCATGTTCGCGGGTTCGCGCAAATGATTCTGGGTACTGGAAGTCGAACACGAAGACATCATGGTATGATTAATTTGGTGCGCGTTGATAAACTATGTCTAATCTCTAATCTACAGCCGCCATCGTTAAGGTTGACAGGCTGTGTGCTTCACTTTATGCTTCAAGGAACACTTTCACAGGTTTTGGCAAGTGTGCCACTATTTAGCATAATATGAAATTCCGAATGTAGTTGGGATACACTTATTAGCCCAGGCTGCCACGTGAACCATCTTAGTGAAGGTGTATTGTTTTAAGTTGGCTCTGTTCAGTTACTTCTGCATACTCAAATATCTAGTGAATAACATTCTCAGAGCGGACTGCTCATCATGTTTTCCAGTGAGCCATATTTTTACTTGCAGTCAGAAATGATGTATCTAATGTTCACTTAAATCTTTAGCAGCGGGGCCCCCCCAACTCATTCGCAATGTCCGTGAAGCGTATCAGAAGTAAGTACTTTCATCATCTGTCCTATTCAGAAATATCCGTGCCTTTATGTAATATGGAAGCCTCAGGAGTTTATGGTAAATTTGCCAGTGAAAATATGACATTCCGGAAGTGGAATCCAGAACATTGTCATCATTGTGATTTATTCAAGTGGCAAGTACGGATACAGGTTTATCACTTGTTCCTGCTAATTTTGCTTGTGTTGTTTAGCCATTTAATCGTACGTAACCTGGTGACTTATGTGATCCAGTTCTCCCGAGTGACAATTTAAGAAGTCAAGAATTCAGCATTCTCCCAAGAAGTTGGAATGGAACTTTGTACATAGGCTTACAATTTGAAGTGTCTATCCATAAGAGTTAATATCTACACGTTTAAGTTTCATCAATACACTATTTGTGTCTCTTACGAAGCGTTCAATTAATATGTCCTCAGTACGATGTTATGATAGCGCTACTTATCAGTCAAAATCTCCGTTGATATTCATAATATATACTTTATCTTCATTGTCTGTTAAACTGTCCAGTGAACGTCATGGATTTTCAGCATCAGGATCGGTGTGTTTGCTTTTGGCGACGGTGCCCCCCAGCTCTCGCCTGCCCAGATCGAGTTGTGTGCAAGATGAAGAATTCTCCTCATGTTCTATCTTCTAGACGTTATAGCTTAAGGGAAGTTCTCCACAACAGTGATCAGTTATTCTGTCTCAGTTTCTGTGCATCGTATGCGTTTTGAATAGCAGTTAGTGTGTATTTCTTAGTGTCCAGTTGGAAATGCGTTCCGTTAATAGTGCAAGTGCATTTATGTAAGGTATAGCAGTCTCTGCTTGTTTACACCTGTCAGAAGGGTAAGTACCCTGTGTTGTGTGTGCCCGCCTTCGTAGCAGGCTGACCATAATTCTGCTTTGTACAGAATTATCTTTTCTGCTGCTGATTAATTGGAATCATATTGCATAGCGCCCGTATGTGGATTCGCTGATGCCCGTCTTAAGAATGTAATTTGGACGATTGTCTGTTTGCACTTATCAACGCCGAAGTAAGCCATAGGAACACCACTACCTATATGATTGTCTAGTTAACTGCTGTGTATTGAGTTTATCACTGTCGGAAGCAGGAGTGTGCTTTCAGTATTTAGGAGACACCTGGCCGTCTAGCACAAGTTGATTCAATATGTTGTCCTTTTGTTTCTCCACTTAAAGCTGGTGTGACTTTTACTGTTGTCAGTCTATATGGATTACGTTACCGTCGTTTCCTTTTAAGTTCTGTCCAAATACGCCACTACTTGACGATTACATGGGTTTTGTTAGTCAGAGCATTGCGTCTGTATAATTATGATGCTCACTTGTACCTAGCATCCTGATCGGCACTGACGTTCAGCAATGCATTGTCCGTTTTACTTATAATGTCTAATATTTACACTTGTCTAATTTGTCCACCCTTTTATTTACATTCATGTCCTCATTCATTTGGGACGAGTCACTTGTCTTATGTTTACATACGATGTAGCGAGAACCTATCTAGCATGATGATTCTTTGGGGTTCCTTACTCCTATGGTGGTTACTAGCAAGTGCATCATATTATATTTCTGAGTAGTACATAATTAGTGTAAACCCGACTAGTCGTGGTAAGTAAATCTACGTTTGCTCGAGCCATTTATCCTATTATCTGTTAGTGTCATATTACTCGTTATGCAATTTTATAGAAATATATATGTATATGTTCCAATATTTTTGTTTTATAAGAGTGTTGAATCCCATATCATTATTTTCAATTACAGTATAGCCATATGATAGGTGTGAGTTTATTCAGTTAAGCAACTGAGCAAGTCAATAAGTATAACATTGCAGGGTTATCTAAGAAAGTATTCACAATGGTATCATCAGTATGATTTTGGTGTAATAATTGGTGAGATCCCGTATTCTAAATCTGTGAATGTTTTTAAGTCAAATAAAATGTTGCAACACCCTACCATAAGTGTTATGTTTTGCGAAATTAACTCTGCAGCCTTGTATTTCAGGTTTGGCATTTTCATAAGCTTCAAATAGGTAAGGAAATCACAGCACAAGGGAAGGGCTGTGTTCTGTGCATTCGTAGAGTGTACAGGGGGCAGTCTCGCACATGTTGGATTCGTTTTACCGTTGTACTAATAGTTTTTTTTTTCCTTTTCTCGTTCTTTTATTAACACATTAATTCAGCGCAATCTTATATAGTTTTAGCATCTGTTGCTATTCTTCTCCTGTGTCATAGCATTAGCACAGGTGGCGACCCTTTTCATATATCTATCAACTCAGTGCCCTGGCACTGAACATCAAACTTAGCCGTAGCCTACCAGGGATTAGGGCCCTCTGGGGCGCTACAATCTCTCTCTCTCTCTCTCTCTCTCTCTCTATATATATATATATATATATATATATATATATATATATATATATATATATATATAGAGAGAGAGAGAGAGTCCCAGAAGCAAGAGCCTACAAATGAACGTAGGATCGGAATCACATGAGCTCCTGTCTGGAATCGAACCCGGGTCTCCCACGCCAAAGGCACGTGTGCTAACCGCTTAGCCACGAGGAGCTAGTACAAAAAAATTAAATCGATTAAAGAAAAAGGAGATTCTCAATTCGACCCGTTTCATATATATTCTGAATATGTTTACGCATAACTTTGAAATAAGTACACCGATTTTAATCATTCACTTTTTGTTTTGAAAAAGAAAACTTCCCCGGTAGTTTCGTATAAATTTCAACAGTACCGGTACATGATTATAGTCTTCCAAGCTAGACCACGAAATACCTCAACGAATTCAGTGAAATCCGTTAATATATCTTTTAAATTTTTTAAGTAATTATTTTTCAGTTGAACGCTGTTTAGGCTAAGAAAATTACACACAAAAAAAAACTTCGAAAAAAATCCAACCAACACGGATTTTTATGCAGATCTTTATTTTTGCGATCTTCAGCATATCCTGAAAAGTACTCTTAATTTTAGTCGTGAGTTTCTTTTTTTTTCTTTTTTTAAGAGGAAAAGGAAGCATTAGAATCCTTGTGGTTATCTCGAAATTGATAATTCTTTTAAAGAAAATAGTTATGAAGAAAATTCTGTAGTTTATAATAAAATTCTACACAAGAAAGGTCCTTAGATTTATTTTTCGTAGAATAAATTGTTTCAAAGATATACACTGAATTATCGTTTCAAATATATAGACCGAACTACTGTAGGTCTGAACAGAAAAGAGTAAAGTTTTTAACTTGAGACTGCAAAATATCTTGAAAAATAAATATTGGTTAAAAATGTTCAAAATAAGAAGTTAATATTTTGGAGGAGGAAATTCACCTGTTATAAAATTAGTCTCGAAGTGGAGTGGAGAGCAATTTTGAAAACTCAAATGGGGATCCCTATTTTTTATTTTATTTTTTTTATTGTAGATTCGGATTCTAACGGTAAGAGGAAAAATAAATATATTTTATTCGAAACTTTTTCTCAATACATGATAGATGGCGCCGTAAGTTTCACTGAGATTTCATCAATTGGGAACCCCGTGTTTCATTCTAGAACAAATCTGCAATAAACAGTACTATTCACTACTCGTGATAGATGGCACTACATTCAACAACAAGTAGTTAAGTTTCCTCTTTTCAATAGGAAGACTCGTGTTTTATTTAACTATGGTTCATAGTTGATCAAAAGTTGATAGGGAAGGAGCCAATTTTCTACACGTTATCTCAGTATAGGGGTACTTGTTTTAGGTACATCCCCTTCTTTCTCACTTTTCAGCTACGAAGTGCTCAACTTAAAAGTGTGTATGCAGTAATGCGTTTCATGTTTCTTCACTAGTTCTTGAGACTTGTTCATAACTTTTATGTTTGAGGAAAGCTCAGTATAATAGAAATTTGGTGACGTAAGACCCTACCAAATTTTTCATAAATCAGAACTATTTGAATTTTCTATTGTATAGACAGATAATCCATACTTATGGAGTGACACTATAACTCATATGACAATACAGAATATAACAAAAAATAAATAAAGGAACTAGACAAATCTAAGTGAAAAACAAGTGAACACAGTTCAAAACGAATGAAACAGATCAACGACTAATTGAATGTGGTGTCAGTACCACTCAAAATGTAGAATAAAATACACTTCAAAACTAATACAAAATAAGTTAATGAAATGACTGATAAACAAACCTATTGAACAATTAGATTAACATCTTTCTCAATTAAATAAGTAAGTGTCGAATAAAAAATATCGGATAATTTGTAAGGTACTGTGGATGTGGATCACGGATGGATACAGCAGATAAAATGCTTGGTAGCCAACTACGATTACTGCATCTTATTATATTACCATGCCCACATCTGATTATACCCCCACCCACAATCTGCATCTTATTATATTACCATGAACGACACATCTGATTATCTGAATCCACGCCGAATGCAAGGCCATCTTTAATGTCATCTACCACGATCCAAGAAGATGTTTAAGAGAAAAGATTGGACCTGTTTATTGCTAATTTATTCTGGAATCAACATGGAGGCTCCCAATTGAAGAAAGCCTAGTGAAACTAGTTTCCACTGGTTACGGTGCCATCTATCAGGAACTAGGAAAAATGTTTCGAATAAAATTTACTTATTTTTCTATGTAGAATCCAAATTTACAATGAAAAATAGGGGTCCCGATTTAAGCTTTCAAAGTTCCCCAACTCACTTCCAAAAGGAGCGGGAGCAAGCTAATTTATTACAGGCAAATTTCCTCCTCTAAAATGTTAAAATTTTATTTGGAACATTTTTTCCGTCCGATGTTTATTTTTCCAAATATTTTGCAGTCTCAAGTTTAAAAGTTCACCCTATTTCTGTCTGTATCACTGAAACGATTGATTCTACGAGAAAAGGTCTGAGGATCTTTGTGTAGAATTTTATAAACTACAATTTTCCTCAACTATTTTCTTCGCAAAAGTGATAACTTTCGAGGTAATTGAAAACACCTATAATTTCCCCCTTTTTTCTCCAAAAAAGACCCCACGGCTTAAATTAAATGTATTTTTCAGGATATGATGAAGTCATCAAAGTAAAAGTATACATCAAAATCCATCTTGGTCGGGATTTTTTCGAAGTCAAAGTCTAATTGATTTTCATACTATATGTTGAAAAGGTTAAACACATTGGACAAAACCAAACTGTCACTTACATGAAAAGAGAAGAATAAGAAGGAGAAGAGGAAAGAAAAACAACGAATAATAATAATAATTTTAAAAAATAGATTCACTTGGGAAAACTGCAATTCTGATTGACAATAATAGGCATAACAACAGCTTAAGATAAGAAACGATAATTCTTGCAATTGATTATATTTGTTATCAACGTAGGACTTAGAGCTCAGTAGATAAAACACTCATTTGAAATATAAAGATATTAGTAACAACGTAGTGAGGCACAATAGCATATAATCTCTTAAATATAATGTACAGTATAAGTTACTTATAGTCTTTCGTAACTAATACTTACTTTAATGTTTTAATCGACAACTAAAAACTTATCAATAATATTACATTAGTATTGTATATCAATGATGGCATCTTACAATATGGTATATCTGGCCTAAATCACCCTGCAGCACATACACATGATAACATAGAGTAGTAATATAGTATAAGAGGTTTCAGCTGCTCTTCCCGCTAAAACTATGGAGACTGTGGCACCGCCACTCAAGGAAGTTGAATAATACAAACTACTAAAAGCAAGAACGAATCAAATCATTCGGAGCGCGTGAGTCTGATAGAATTAGCCAATGATACACTTAGCTACTGCCAGCAGTAGACGATGCAGTTAGTTACAACTCTAGCCGGTAGTGTCGCAGAGTCACTTTTGTTGCATTGTGGGAACAATTTGAATTTCCATTAGGAATATAGAGAGTGATTCATCAGGGTAATCAGTGCATGGTAGCTGTTCAGCAAAGTCATCATCATAGATATTCTGCCATAGTTGGCAGGTCAGTTGCTGCAACTGAGAAGCATCTATGTTTCATGGTCTTCCGCTAACACTTCGTCTTCACGTACGATTTTTCTGTTGCCCTTTCCCTCTTTATCTTGCTACTATACCCTCTAGCACGTCCCCTATGATATAGTATCTTTTTATCCAATGTCTTGTTCCTCCTTATCCAACCAGTTTCTCTTCTTCTCCTTAATAATATATAAATTTGTTTTTTTTCTCCCCTGTCATTTCTAACACTTTCTCATTCGTTTTCCGCTCGACCCTGTTGATTCACTCAATTCTTCTCCACACCACATTTTGAAAGCTTCCAGTCGTTTTTCCTATTTGCGTAATGTCCATGTTTCCGACCCATACAGCACAATACTCCACACGAAGCATTTTCTGAGTCTTTTATCATCTCTTTGTTCAAGGTCGCATAAAATAGTATTTTCTTCCTCCTAAAGGCTTCTTTTCGCCAATCCTATCTTTGATTTTATTTCACTCATTTGCAAAGTAGAAGATTACAAATATGAATTGATCAATATACTGGACATCTCAAATGAAGAATATTTAGAACTTTCTTGTTTGATTCTTTTTTTAAAAAAATTATGGCGCTAATATAACGAAGAAAATAACTTTACGTAAAACTAAATTATTTTCAAATTAATTAGTTGTTGTGCCCAAACCTTCAGCCCTCTGTACACTATAGGTTAAAATTGTGGTTAATTAAAAGCTCGAATTTTCTACCGTTTCCAATAATAAGTAGCAAAATACATTTGAATTTTTTTCGAATTTTTTAAATTTTTTTTCGTTTGAAAATTTTTTGAAAATTTTTTAATTTCAAAATTTTGTTTGAAATTTTTTTGTAAAATTTTTTCGGTTGAAATTTCTGTTTAAAATTTTTTGTTTGAAATTTTTAGTTTGAAAAATTTTGTTCGAAATTTTTTTGTTTGAAATTTTTTTCGTTTCAAAATTGAAAAGTTTTTTGGTTGAAAATTTTTGTCTTAAGCTCGAATTTTCTACCGTTTCCAATAATAAGTAGCAAAATACACTTGAAAAGCTCAAATTCTTTACTCTTTCCAATAATAAACAGCAAAATACATTTATCTTCAATGCCATCATTATCCATTTTCAAACAATTAAATTGCAACAATACAGCTTCAGCTGCAATTAAATTGACACAATATATTACTGAAACAATATACAAATACTAATGCCCAAATCTAAATATCATTAAGGCCGGTAAACGGTTATCACAGTGGATTCCTACCCAGGCGGGTTCGAATCTATGCAAGTCCGAAATTTTTAACATGCTCCAATATCAATTTCAATCCACAGTCAGTGTAATACGCAAGATCTTCTCCTGTGGAGAAGGAAAGAGATATGCGATTGACGGGAAATTGATGTAGATCCATGGATGGAGACAAAGATTTACAAACTTATTCCTTTCAGTTGTTCCAGATTTGATACTTTCAGTTAATTTCAACCATTTTCTAGCTCATGTATGATCAGTGTTTTTTCTTTCTCCTCACATGCAGTGTGTAGAGAAATAATACATTATATATATAGTAAAACCTGTCAACTTGGCCATCTCTCTAAGTTGGCCACCTGCTCATCTTGACCTGCTTCATCTTGAACCTGCATTTCCCCATAAGACATTCATTACTTATTACTCTGTAAGTTGGTCACCTATCTTGGAAGTTGGCCGCATTGTAGCAATGTTTATCCTATAATGATAATGATAAATTTACCTGCGTATCTTGGCCATACAAAATACCGTTTTGTTATTTTTCTTAACTCTTTCGTATTATTATGAGAGGCAAATGTTCTGCATTTCTGACTGGAGACAAGAAGCATGAATTGCCACGATTTGTTCTTGGAGGTAAATGGCCAGAACACTACCCTGATAAACGGGCGGTGAAGGAAAATGCGAATAAGAAAAAGCAGGTACAGGAATTCTGGAAATGGTTGTAATTATTATTTACTCTGTCTGTTTTGGTAAAACCACTAGCTAGGTCGGATTTCCCTTAAGGTTTTCTCAAAACATCTTTTGCTCCGACTCCGAGGAAAACACTTGTAGCTCATTAACAAGAGGTAAAGAATACTATACAAGAACTATAAAATTAGAATGTGAGTATGTGCCAAAAAAGAATAAAAGAAATACGTCTAAAATGAGCCATCATAAAATACGTATTTTTTCTAATACTATATATTGTTATGATACTCTATACACTGTACATTATTTAAAAGCAGCTGTCGTGTCATTGCTCATTAAAATTTTAGAATCAAGTAATGCTAGAAGTCATATTCTAGAAATACAGCAATCACACTTATCTTCTGCAAGTTGGCCACTTTTCAATGGAACTGATGGTGGCCAACATAGACAAGTTTCACTGTACAATGAATTATAATGTCATTGATCTGCCAGTCATTGGACAACACACTCCAAACAATAGAGATCAATCTTAAACTAGAGATATTTCCCGTGCATCAACTACACAGTAAACGCTTGTTTCAGTGCTCCACAAGCTTACCAACTGACGTTTCCTGATTGAAATGTTAGGCGTAAATTGGGTTGCATCTGTCTAGGCGTTTGTGGTAGCAGCAAAAGTACTGGACCCAGTCTAATTGAGTTATAGCAGTCGGGGCGGCGGGAGATACGTTTGCTGTTGACTGTACGAGAAGAAATTAAGGAAATTATGGTAAGGAGTAGGGTAAAAGTACGAATATTACAGTTAAACAGAGCTTTCTGTTACTGATATTCAGTGATTAAAACAACACGAACTTGGACAGAGATAGATCTGACGTTATCTTTCCATTTTTCTTTCTTTCTCTTCTTCTCTCTATTTCTCTTTTGTGATCGTAGAATAGTCAGAAAAGCATTATTTCTCATGAACGATATGCTTAAACAGCGACCTATTACTTCAGTCTTGCCTGATTAAATAAGTAAATAAACAAATATAAACGAAACTAAAGTACTATACTCCCCGCATGGATCAACATAGACTACGACCCAGGCGGCAAATTTTGTCTGACCAGCTTTTTTCTATATTCAAATTTTGGCAATTTGCTACAAACATCAATATAGAGGTGCGGCATTTTTAAATGGCCTGGGGCGGCAAAGCTCTAATGTTTAAGATAAAGTAGAGAATGCTCGCCATACCTTCGACTAGAGGCCTGGAAGGAACTCTATCATGGAAAATTGATAGTAGGTGCGATGGAAGTAAAAAGTGGAAATGGTCAAAAGAGGATACTATTGACATACGGTATTAAAACAGAAAATTGCTACGTCAAGACAAAGTTAACAAAGGCATGCAAGCTTATAATTTTGTGGCAAGTATTCTGGCAGTAATCGAAATCAGTACAGCAATTTTAATGATTATATGCAGTACAGCAATGTTACTGCAGTTCACTTACTCGGTATTATTTACTCTTGAATGCATTTTTCCTGTTTAGTTTCCTATTATAAGTTATTGATGTTAAGCTTATGTACTGGAATTATGTATCTTGGTTTTTCATATATATGTTTTGTTATTGATGTATCTTATCTACCAAAGCATACAAGGAAGCAATTCATAAGCATTGACTTTTTCTTTATTTACATTAGGCCTTGGAAGTTGCAAATGTATATCTATAAGTTCTGATGAAACAGAGATATTGAGTATTTGCTGATTTCCTGCTTTTTGCCTTGCTATTGGGAGGTACTTAAGTGTATTGTTTATTGGTAATGCAACTATATAAAAACACTGTAAAGTAAAGGTCGAAGATAAAACAATTGCTCCATCTTCGCTTATTTGATACTAGTGTCAATTTCCCGCTTCACAGGTTAAAATAAGAAAAAAATAGCGGGTAATTTGGATTTAAATGGCATCAGAAATGTCACTGTTCATCTTAGCGAGCTTGAAAACTCTGGATTCAACACTAGTGTCGGTCATTTTCGATCATTTATATATATATATATATATATATATATATATATATATACCTCCCCAAGTTGCGGGGCTGAATTTGGATTTAAACGGTATCGGAAGTGTCACTGTTCATCTCAGCGACCCAGAAAAATATGGATTCGACACTAATATATTCCATTTTCGATCATTTACATATATATATATGTGTGTGTGTGTGTGTGTAGAGTTATATGCATATAATCTAAACAAGAATGCAAGTAGCTTACGATAATTTTCGTTAACTGAAGATTATAATATGTATTCCTCTTTGTTGCTTCGATATATTTATGGAAGCCATAGTTTTCTACAATGTAAGGCTATAGATGAAAAGAACATGCCCTTGTTCATATAAAACTGCTGCGAGGAGGTCAGGAAGGTTTTTCCGATCACTTTCTTCTAGGAAATTTGTCAAAAAAAAAAAAAAAAAGTCGTTATTTGACTCAATTGAGTTGGAAGTAACGATTTGAGGATAATATTAGAACAGTGAAAACTGAAAACTCTTCTATATATGTGGATTTGATACCTTATGTTTTGTTGGTCATGCGTGTTGGTCATCATTATTATATTCGTGACCAACGGTGTACTAAGATTAACAAAGTGCAACTCACATATTTCGGTCATAAAAGTCATTTTCAACTGTTTGATGTGTGATGTAGGATCACGATATTACGATCGGAAGAAGAAGGACTGTGAGCCATTTATAGTGGACAGAGAAAAGAAGAATACCAAGTTTAACTTGCAATTATCCTGTGAAGACTTTTACGGAGAAGGGGTTATCTATCTAATGCATGGTCTTCCAGGTTTATTTACAAATTACAGATAATATTTTCAGTGCTAAATACGAATGAACTAAGAGTAATTCCTGTCTGTTATGAAGAGATTAGTAAACTGCAGGGGAGGAGGGGATAGAGAAGACGGCCCATATCCGTATTTGAGATGTCCGTAAAAGGGAGGGTTATTTCACGTAATAGTACATACGCGTATATTTTTACTGGAAGAAAAAGTCTTTATCAAATTTCCGCTTCGTGGTTTGTTTCCATTAGGGAAAGAAGATGCATAGTAGTGCAAATGAAGATGGAACAACTGATCCAAACCTAGAACCAATAGATGTTCCTGTAATCAATACCATTTCCATGGATTTCTTTGGGATACGAAATGTACACTCATGTCCAAAATTATTGTCACATGTCTATAAATATGTTGTTGTAGAAATATAATTTGATAACGATTTCGCCCGGTATTTCTTATAATGTTAGTATGTGTATAATCGGCAAAGATATGTATGTGGCAAATTTCATGTCAAAAGAGCAGTAAATAAGAACAATGAAACGAAAATAAAGCTCTCTTGTCCATTTAGCAACATTTTGTTTTACTCATTCTAATTTTCGTATTTATAATTCTTTTCTTACGAAATTTACCACGAATATACATTTTCTGATTATACACTTAGTACCAGTATTAAAAGTACCCTGCAAAATCATTATCAAATTATATTCTTACAAGAAGACAGTTATAGATATGCGACAATCATTTTGGACATGCGTGTACATCCGATTCTTAGTTATTGGACAGCTAATGATGTCGAAGGAGATTCCATCGATAACTGTCTTATCATGAACAGTCTTCTAATAAGCATCATGTCGAGATATTCCAACACTAATATCATATTCATAAACTGAAATAGCCAAATGTTTGTGACTATTAGCTTACATTTTATGGACATCAAAAGCTGTTCAATCATAGACACCCGCTGGACAACCAAATTGCATATCCATGAAGATTCAAGTGATCTCCTGCTGTGTTGAAATTAAGAAATAATACTTTCTTGTCCCATCAAGTAAATTTTTGAAAAACATTTTTGTCTCGTCTCGATCCCTGAATGATTATTTCTCGTCTCGTTTTGTAAACTTTATTTGAAATTTTCTAACTAGTCTTAGTAGGAAACTGCACTTAATAATAGGAAATTCAAATACTACATAGCATTAATCAAAAAAGATACATATCATACATATCATCATCATCTCATTAATTGACACCCTTAATCAATGTTAATATCCCAACAAACATAAAAGTCACTCACAGCGCAACACTACTAGTAGCTGATATTAGCAATGCAAACTTTCAGAATATGTATGAAATGCTAAGATACGAACTGAACTTCTGATTTCTTATAGGAATAAGGAATGTATTAATAATATAAATAATAGTATGCAATTATTCAATAAAATAACGTTCCATTAAAAATTAATTGAAGTAGAAAGTAGACTGACTTAAATTTAAACATGGATATATCTAGGCAGTTTCCTTAAAAATAACTAAATGTCACGTAAATAGTTTAAGCAGTTTAATAGTTAAATAGTATTGCATAACAGTTTAAACCGAAACCATTAAATCATGTAATGACATATGACGAGGATTTAACTTCGGAACTTCATTAGTTCTTATCTAATGTATTTACAAGACGAAATTAAATATTCAGAATGCACTGTTTATTCAGATGATGGCCGAATATATATAAATGAAAATGAAATATTTAAGTTATGCCAGTTAGGTCCCACGGTTATGCCGGTTAGGGTAAAAGAGACGATGATGATGAGAGATGAGTGAAATGGTGGAATGAAGAAAGTGGGAGGAAACGGGAGAACCCAGAGAAAACCCACGAGCAGGGTGTTTGTCCACCACAAAGTCCACACGGCGCGAGCTGGGATCGAACCAGGGACTCCAAGCACCGGAGGTGAACGCTCTACCACTGAGCCACCGCGCCCCCGTCAAGTATATAGGAAATAGAGTATGAATATATGTACGGGAAAGGATCAAAAACTAAGGTTTCAAGGCCAATAGTTCTTGAATTTCATCTGTTATAGAGGAATGAAGAGTGTGCGGTAATTTTAATACATGGAGCTGGCAACTGTGCAAAGTTTCAGCCACCAGCCACCGACGGCACTAGTTGTAGATTAACACAAATGGGAACTCGTTTGGAAAACTGAAGAAGTCCGCTTGGTTATTCGATTTCTGTGGGCGAAACATGTAACCACGGCTGAAATTTACCAGCAGCTGGTAGAGATTTACGGAGAGACTGTAATGTCTCATTAGCATGTCGCAGAGCGGTGTCTCAAGTTTGTGGTTGCTAGAGAAAACATCACCGACAACACCGCTGTTTCGCTGGGACATGATCGACCACCCTTCCTATAGCCTGGACCTCGCTCCAAGCGACTTTCACTTGTTCCCGCACTTGAAGGAATACCTAGGACGTCGCTTCGCTTTAGACGAGGAGGTGAAACAATTCGTAATAACGTGGTTGAACACGGAAGGTCAGGATTTTTACTAGGAAGGAATCTTTAAACTCGTCCCATGATGCAATAAGTGTCTCAACCAATATGAAGATTATGTCGAAAAATAACCTAATGTATGTACTATCTTTTGGCTGTATTGGTTATATGAAATAATATATAGACGTTTCACTGCTGGTTTTGTAATCTTACTTTCCGATCATTCCTCGTATTGCATTTCAAGAACTACAAATTAAACCATATTTATAATTGGAAAGTATTGTGTAATGTCTTGCGTACCTTTAAATGTTCATAAATGGTATTTTATTATTCTTTTTTTAAAATCAATAGTTTCTATACTATGAACCATGTAACACCAAAGCAATGTTTGTATGGAATCTAATACTTAGAGTGAACTAGTGTTGTCCACCTGGAAACAAACTATTCAGGCTGACTTTCATACAAGTGTCCGTTGTGTTCTTTGCTTGCGATGTGTCTGAATAGCCAATTGAGAAAGTTATTTAAGTACAGTTCTACGTGTAACACAACATCCTGTTGGGTACACATAGAAATCGCAAGGAACAAACGCACCGGACAATTCCATGTAAATCCGCCCTTAACTCTGCTCCAAATCTACGTATTTGATCAGCCTACACTTGAAATATTAGAAAATATTTTAATTTTCGAGAGATGGGACTTTTCCCTTCATTCTTTTTTGTTTCATTTTTTCTCGTTGGTTTCAATTTTGTAACTGAACTATTGATAGAAAGAAGTCTTTTAACCATTTGTGTAATGTAAACAGGAAAATCAAGAGAAAGTTAAAGAGATTACTACGAATGACTGAGCATCATCATTGGTTGAGAAAGAAGAAGAAGAAGAAGGCCAGAAACAACACTAATAGGAGCTCTTTATAAATTCTACTCGACACGACCGAGATTATTTTCCCATGAAGAAGGATACATAGCATAATCAAACTATGATTTTTTTTTTTCATACCTCGTGACTTCAACAACACAGTTCTTACGCTGCATTATGAGAGTGGAATCTCTAAATGCAAGAACTGTGAACTGGTAACCAACCCTGTCTTACACAACTCGAATTAGTTTGTTTTCTTCATGCATAGAAGAAAAAAAAAAGATAATTTAATTTCTTTGTGTACCACAATTCACCTTTACCATTGTAATTTTCTGTGGAAGTATATTTACTCTGCAATTAAGTTATCTCTTAATAATCAGCATAATTTCTCACAAATTAAAAAGATTAGTCAACAAACTCTAGAAACAATTCCCACAAGTAAATCCATAGACGAAGAAGGAAATAAAAATGGATCTTTTCGCTTATGTGTTGCGTGATTTGTATTGTCAAAGAAACTGCTCAGGTTAAAAGTTAGTGGTTTCTGATCATAGTGTTGTAAACTTAACATTGTCTGACACTCTGTCCAGCCTTAAATAAATGTCATATTCATATGAATGATAAGAACGCGTGAGAATAAATTAAATACTCATGCATTTAATTCGAAACGTAGTTCATATGTAACAACAAAAGTTAATGTCGTGTAGCTTTTGTTCATTGCTTTTAAAAGATTAAGATTCTACGGTAAATACTCATATGTACTAAGATCTATCACAGAAAAAAATAATAATAACGTACTTACGTTAAACTTAGTAAAGAGTTTATCAATAAGAACGCTAGAAATTTAACATGAGATAGGAGAAAAACTACAAATGAAATTGAATTGGTGAATGAAAATACAATTGAATTGGCAAGTGGAAAAACAGTAAAAGTCCAAAATAAGCCATTATACTTAGCGTCAAAATTTAACCCTTGAATGAATAGAAAATCGCATCCCTATAGGCTGGTATAACAGTTGTCAACTTATCAGATTAATTTAAAAATGAAGTTAATGTGTAGTACAACGTAATATAATTTCCTTGAGATATTCATGAAGCGCGATTTTGGACTCGTACTGTTCTTCCACTCACCGATTTAATTATTTTATTGTGAAAAGTAATTAAAAGTAATTTGTTACAAAAATAATGTCGTTTCGGTGTTTGGAATGGATTACTCTACATTTTTTTTTTTTTTTTTTTTTGTATAAAAAGTTCCCCGGACGTGTTCTATCTATAAATTTGGCAGTGTCTCTCTGTCGAGAAAGGCAGCTCAGATCAGGTAATCTATTGACCCTGGATTATTTTTATAGTGTTATCTCAAGTCTCAAGTTTATGAGAACAAGTCTCGAAGAACTTGCGAACTGAAAGGGAACATTGTGCAAAAGTGATGTAAAATTGGCCCTTCAGAATCCATTCCAGTCTTCGACGGAAATGAGGACATATGAAAGAAAATTATCTTCAAAACGTAATGCCATTGACTGTTTTTCACAATAAATAAAAAATTATTACTACTTGTAGTTTTCACACTATTTCATTTTAAATTTCTTATTTGTAAATCCTACAGATATAGCGCCGGTTATTTAATCAATCATTAAATTAACGTATTGTTAAATACTATCATAACGTTCATTAAGGAAATTGATAATGCTGTATTACCAACACCAACTACCAGAGAATATGACGAAGCAACCCATTGACTTTAACAATTCTTTAATAGGAAATGTTATATTAAGAATATTTAACAAATATAACGAACTTTTACTGCTTAAAAAATAAGCTAATTTGACAATGACAAACAGTTACTTCCTCTTACAAGAATGCTAGTTATACATTGTAATCTTTGATTACATTGGGACTTCTCTTAATATCTATATACGTACTAAAATGCTAGGTTTATATACGTTTGTCTCCAATCCTTTCGACAATGAGATCTCGGAAACTACAAGTGCTTGAAACGTGCCGTTTTCGCAGGTCGATTTCAAATTTTGTGCAGATTGTCCAGTTTTAATTGAATATTTAAGAAAAACATGGCCGTTACTTCTTTGTTACATTTTTAGGGGTATACTGGAAGTGTTGAAATTTTAAAAATAAACATCATATCCTACGAATTATAATTCCAATATTACAAAGTTGTATACAGGAATTGAATATCTCTCAGGCGTTTGTTTCATGGAAAAATGATAATATTAAAACCGAAGAATAATCATTTCTCCAGGTTAAGGGTCTTCACTACAGCGAAATTAAACTACCTCTAATTTTAGAGTTTTTCTGTAAATCTTCAAAACAAATAAAAATATTCGAAAAGCAGAAACGTAGTGAACTAGACAATAAGATTTGGTATGTGATAAATTTACAATAATTCACTTATCTGCTTTTGGTATGCCGCTATTTACATAACCCGCAAAAATGTTAAATCTATACAGTTGCAAATCGAAAGCAGATAGATGAGTTATGATAACGGTATCACATGCAAAATTGTAGTGTCTATTTCACTACGTTTTTACTTTTCGAATATTTTTATTTGTTTTGAAGATATTACAGAAAAACTCTAAAATTAGCGGTAGTTTAATTTCGCTATAGTGAAGACCCTTAAAATGATTCTTTATTGTTTGGAGTGTTTTGCCGAATGAACACCATATATCACTGACACTATAATTAATTGTGTGTGTAATGTATTTGCTTATTACATACTGCTTGCAAGAAGAATCAAAATACTGATCATATATGAATTAGAAACTCCAATCGCAAGTAGGCTCACATCTTGCAAACGGTGCGAGATATTCGAAAAATAATCGAAAGAAATCTCCCCTTTAGGATACCCCTTGCCGATTTTATTTTTTAATTATCAAGGCGTCCTTCACTTGTGTCTATAAATGGACATGTAGAGATGTTGTGAGAAATGACAAGGAGATTCATGCCCATATGTCAATGATGTTGGAAGCGCAGATTCAGCTAGTTCTTATAAAATACTGTAAGTCAATTAGTATTACTAATATACAAACGTATGCAAATTATTAGACTAAACATAGTTTTTGTAGGATTTTTGATGAATTGAAAAATTTGTATTGTTTACAGTCAGTTTTTTTTAAGCTGTTGAATGTTGTAAATCTTTGTTAGTATCTCGACAGTAGAGTATTACATTACTCCTTTCCGGTAACACAAATAAGCAGCTACTTTCTTCGGGTTTCGATAGTTATTCATATCAGTAGATGATCTATAAAGTTGCTCCTCCTTATATGTATGCTCTGTTGTTTGTTTTCCGTGTTACTGTGTTCCTTAGCGTTGTGAGTAATATTTTCATTTGTATTAAGTGCACAACACAGATTTTTGCCGTTTCAACTGACAGTTTTAGCTGAAAGTTTGCGCAAAAGGAGTTCTAACTTTGCTTTGTTGCGTACTTGCATTTTTAGTAAGTGATAACACATCACTCAATAAGTTCGTAATGACTAACAAAATAACTTTTAAGCGAAATTCGACTTTATTCATCAACATAGTCTCCTTCAAGAGTGATACATTCATTCCAACGCTTCTCTAACATTTCAATGCCTTTTTTTTTCCGGTAAAACGATTTATCTTTGGCTTCAAAATAGGCTTCAGTTTTGGCAATCACTTCTTTATTGGAGCCAAATCGCTTTCCCAGGAGCATTCTGCAAATACGTAGTAGTCGCTGGGAGTCAGATCCAGAGAACACGGTGGATGGGAAAGCAATTCAAAGTGCAATTCGTGTAATGTTGTTGTAATCAATTTGTGACACGGTGCATTGTCTTGGCAAAAGAGCACTTTTTTTCTTCATTTGAGGTCGTTTTTTTTCGCAATTTCTTCCTTCAAATGCATTAATAACGTCATATAATATTCGCTGTTGATGGTTCTTTCTTTTTCAAGGTAATCGATGAATAAAAAACCGTACATATCCCAAAATACGGAGGCACAATCCAAAATACCATTTAGGATTGTCATAGCAAATCAGTTTTTCATCTGAAGTGACCTGCGATGTGGGAAACTTCCCCGGTTATTCCTTACACGTAAATGCTACACACCTCCGGATGGTGATCGCCGAACGACAGTGATACTGTATGTGCCTAACTCGCCTGCAATGGTACACGAACAATTTTCCGAGTATCCACTTCCAAATTATTCCTGAGGAGCTTATCCGAGCATGTTGTTGGTTGGTGCCCACAGGACTCATTTTGCAATGTTCTATCAACACAATGAAACGTCACAAACCAACGTCGTATGGTGAGTTTATTCATACTTCCTGGTCAAACTGTACTATTAATGCTTTCAGTGGCTTCCTCTACAGAATGTCTTAGTTTGAAATCGGTAAGAAAAATGACTCGCAATTGTGTGTGTTCTCCATGGTATTCATCTTGTTCAACAAAGCAGTGCCTACTGATTGTCTAGATATCTCAGATTATTTGCTGGACGTGTACACAATTTGTAATGTTAGACGTGGACATTTCATTTGCACCAATCTAATATTTGACTATTAGATGTAAAGACATTTAACTGATTGACAGATGACGGTTATTCCTAGAAAGTATTTAGTTCCTGATATTATTCTATTGCAGGCCAGAATAAGGTCTACAACAAATAAATAAGTAAATAAAAAAGTGGAAGGGAATTTAATTAGAAGTCAAAATTATAAAACTGACTTGAATGGCATTTTGTCTAGTACAAATTAAACAATTCCTTTTTTTATCACCCAATTTTCTCCTTCATTACGGAATTGATCTGTAACTTTATTTCGTTTCTTTTTAGTTAAACGTGTACGTGTCTCATCTCACTCTGTTAGGACACTTTTTGAAATTATAATTATAAACTTTGCAATTATGTGACTCACATCGCCACTTTGTTTTGACTCACTTATTTAGCTTGCTGCTAGATGAATAGAACGTACAAGTCTCTTTATATAAAGAATAGATGCAAGTTCTAACGGATGGTGAGAGTATATTAAACTTTGCATGCGTTAGGCTGCAGCAGAAATAGTACCAAACCATGAACTGTAAGAGCTCCTTCGTGACTAAGCGGTTAACGTACGCACCTTTGGCGTGTGAGATCCGGTTTCGATTCCCGGGGGGAGCTCATGTGGTTCGGATTCCACGTTAATCAGTAGGTCTCGTCTTATATCCCCTCACTGGGACGTTAAACTCAAAATCAACTCAACTCAACTCATGAACAGCAAATGCCAAGAAACAGGATCATACCGAGGAAGGTAAGATGTGAAATACGAAAGTAAATAAAGCATTACGAAGTCAAATGGGGAGAAGGGAAGAATTCAATAAAAGAAAATGTGAGAGCATAGAAAAATGTTTTCAGAACTTTTACTAAGGGAACGCCGTTCACTCGCCTTCCCTTCATTTCCACCTCTGCTGGGTAATATTACCAGTGAGGGCACAAAGTTCGAGCATGGAATAAAGGCAAGGATAGGAAAGGAGGGAAAAGAAGAAAACTGTATTTCGTTGGTTTCTGAACGAGAATTATTCAAAAGACTCATCAGTTTGTGTCTTTGCGGTGCAAAAAGTCAAATACAGTGTTATGAAGGAAAGGCAAAAAATTACAAGAGGTCTTCAAAAATTAGATATGGAAAGGAATTTAGAAAATTCTCTAGATCGAATGTGAAACAAATGAAGAAATGTTGGAAAGACGTACTAGAGAAGAGAAAACAATATTAGACGTAATCAAACAAAAGTTAGGGGTCACCATACTTAACTTTCTTGCTCTAATTCCTTAAAATAAATTACGTACTGCTTTTGACAAAAGAAACACTGACCAAAGCTTAAAACACACTTTATTTTAATTATAATAACGGTTTCGGATATCTAACATATCCTTCTTCAGACAATATCGAAAATAAATAAAAATACAGACATATATATAGTCATTCTATATATATATATGTCTGTATTTTCATTTATTTTCGATATTGTCTGAAGAAGGATATGTTAGATATCCGAAACCGTTATTATAATTTAAAATAAAGTGTGTTTTAAGCTTTGGTCAGTGTTTCTTTTCTCAAAATAATCAATCCAAAGCCATGGATAGTCTTACTATCACGTACTGCTGCAGTTATTAATGAAACATTTTCTTGTGAAATACGAACAAAATTATAAGGTGTTTTAGGAAAACTTCACCGAAAAAAAGAAACTCATCCTCAAAAGTAAACTACCCTTTGCAATTTTTTCCATAAGAAATAACTTATGCCATACGTTAGGATTATTAATGAGATATTTGTTTATAAAATAATAACAAAATCGCATCAGTGGTATTTTACAAAATTGTCCAAAAAGAAAAATACCACAAGAGTAGGCTACTCCTTGTGGATATTCTCATGAAAGTGATTTATGCAATATTATAAGAATAATAATAAAATATTTATTTATGAAGCACGCTGAGAAAAATCCGTTACCCAGACAGCCGTAAATTGTACAAATATCCTTATGTTTACTACAGAAATCAATACGGAGCATACGTCATCCATATGCTGCATAATTTTCCCGCTTAGATGTTACATCATGCTGTTGCAGTGTGCCGTAGTGATCTTCACATTTGCGTATTAATTGATATTATGGAGTAAAATGAATGCAAGAGTGATTTAATTTTAAAATAGAAACAGCGCTGTTTCCTTCTATTTTGTCTTTTGTTTATCTGGTAACCTATTCACATTTCTTTTTCTTCCCTGTATTCCACTACAGTATATTTATTGGGATATTATAGAGTTTAGTATTTTCTTAATTTAAGTGATCTGGTAATATGGTTTGAGTCTTTTGTCAATATGTCATTTGATTGGTTGTTTATCCTTCCGATGAAGGAGCCTTGAAAACAAGTGATTGGGCCCATCACTTGTTCTCTTCGCTAGGTATGTGTAATACCATATTTAGTATTGTGTGTATTATATTTTATTTGTGAATTTAAAAATCATATTCTTGTTGTTACGTGAGTATATAAACATGTAGATGGAAAATTGCTGAATTGTCTAATTGAACCATCAGTTCAAATATTGTTTTTGAATTCCAGTGATATAAGTAATTATATTTCGAAAATGGTTCGCGTTAAATATGACTTGTTATAAGGCAGGAGTCATCTTGGAATTTCACTTCATACGACATGTGTCTGATTAATTTTTCAGTGATGTATAAATTTGTTATGGTTTTGCATGAATCGAATTTTTTTAAATTTAGTGGTTGAAAATATTTTTTCAAAATCAGACAAATTTTTTCGAACTTTACAATTTTGTTGTTCTATTCAACGTTACATATTTTTTTATTTCACTTTTTTGTTTTATAAAAATAAAACTTGTTAATGTTATATAAATTCCTTTTGTGTCGTTTATCAAGTAGTGTTAGTACGTTCCTGCAACCTTTGAAGACATATTATTATTTGTTGGGCTTCAGCATACCATTCTTTTTCAGTAACCTTCATTTCTACGTGCGCTAAGCGGCGTTGTGAACCACGGGTCTACCGGGTCGGGAAACTCGTCTCGGAGAGGCTACTTGTTTGAGTAGAGGGAAGCGAACATAATACTTTCTTGATTTTCAAAGAATTAGTTTTTCTGGGAAGGGACGGTAATGTTACAGCAGGATGTATGACATTTAACAGTCTTCCGTATATTACATACGTCAGCCATATGTTACATACGTCCATATGTATGTGAGATCCTGACCGCCTATATACAGTTCTTTCGCTCGTACGGAAATTATGTTTATTCGGAACACTTATACGGAAAGCACATATAAAATATACTTTTTCACTAATGCGTTTGTTCTGCTGTACGTTAAATCCAAACACTACAGGATTTACACATGTAACCTATGTTTTAAAGTACGCCACTCATGTTTTTTCTCAGTGTATGAACACACTTGCCTGAATTGTTTTTGAGAAAATCGTCCGAAAGAAAATTCACCCCATGAATAAACACTCCTTCTCGATTTTTCCCACAGAAATGATTCATACCACACAATGACATTATTTTTGCGAAATTGATTTATGAAATATAAACAAAATCATTAGGGCTATTTTTCGAAAAAAAAAAATCACAATTTTTGAATTTTATATTTAAGTAAATTACTCGTATTTTTAGGGATAAGAAGAAAATTCGAAACCCGCCCTGGGAGATTACATGAAAACTTTAAATTTAAAATTTGGATAGATACGTTGAACGATATGGCTTCTAGGTAAGTGTACATCAGGACGAACGGACGATTGGATGAACAGAGAGACTGACAGATTTCAAAAAATAACTCTTTCGGTATCTATGAGCTATGAAACATGTAAATATATTGAAATCTCGGATTCGATTTTTTTTTTTCACGACCACCATACTTTCTTTTCTCCCTTCGTCGCTCAAAACTAAAAAAGAAGAAGAAGAAAGAGGAACTGAGAAGGAACTATACCCTGAAGGACGTCAGCATAAAATACATAGAGAAAAGAAAAACAGGGAAGGAAGAAAATGATTACAATTGATAGAGTATTAAGGTGGATAATCGACATGTCAAGACAACGATGAAGATGTTAGCTGAGGGCCATTGTACTCGTACATAAAAGTTCTCAATTTTCAGCATTTGATGGCACTTATCATGATGATAATGCTACAATATGATTGGATAATCTCCTGTATCCTAAAAGGCTGTTTAAGGTGGGTCTAGATAATGTAATGGATCAAATACAGTCAAAGGATGGAGCAAGAAACAAAAACGTGTTGTTAGTGTGAAGACACCAAGCATTTTCAATCTCATATAATCTCTAAAACACGCTACCATTAACGCTACATTTAAAATTATTGTAGTCAAATCTGGTATCCCACGTTGGAACAAAAAACTTAAATACACAGGAAAGAGTTGCAAAACACAATATCTTGGAGATTAGCATTTTTCTTTTTACTATACTTTCCAAGCAAAAGTATTTATATTTTTATTTGTTTTATTATTATTATTATTATTATTATTATTATTATTATTATTATTATTTTGTTATTAAAGATTTTTACCTCCTTTTCTGCATGCAAACTATACTAGAATCAGCTTCAGTTAATTTATTTTGAAAAAAAAAAAGAGGGAGAAGCAAGCAAACAAAAATAAAAGAACCTGAAAAAAACGGGAAATTGCTTCAGAGGATCAATACACTATATAGAATAACTTTGTTATACAATGAAAAACTTTTACTTTCTTCCGGTGATCGGTAACTTTTAATGGAGAAAGTACGTATTTAAAAAAAACAACAACAACAAAATGAAAATGTAACAAGCAAATAGTGTTGATTGCCTTGGATGGATATAAACCTTTCTTCAAAAGGCGAGGCGAGGCGAGTGCAGTGTAGTTGTTAAGAAAATACCGGCCATCCAGTGTCTTCACTTAAGCGTGTAAACACAACTTCCTTTTACAACTCGGAATTTAAAATACATTCAACTTCTTTAGAAGTCACCTACCTACAGTATATACACCTAAAGCGCTATCATCAAATTAAAAGCAATGCAGAGCAATAGCAGAATACTAAAGCGTTTTCTTTCTTTTTTTTTTTTTGTGACATTTTCTTTTTAATTTCCTGTAATGATAGGTAGACTTAAAGAGGTTACCTAACATCGCGATTGTAACTACAATTTGTACAGTTTTATGTATATTAACGAAAGGAGGAAACAACGGAATTTTCTTAACACATCAGATCCTCTGTAAATGTGAATTCTATAATGCACAAAGAGTGAAAAAGTAACTAACTGGACCATTATTCGAACCCTGGACCTCCGGCATACTGTGCCGCTGCGTTAACCTCTACGCCTCTCATTCCGCTTCCCAGAACAGTCACTCACTCTCACACTCTCGGGGTCGGTGCTGTTCAAATAGTGCATTTAAATTGAAAATAATGGAATTTACTAACCTCACCAGCCATTTGGGTTCCACATTAGTAAGGGGAACCCTTGTTAAATATTTCTAGGGTTGCCAACTCTGGAAAATACCGGCACCCCCTCAAAATTCGCTAAGGTCTAAGTGTGAAGTATCTTTGTTCGGATCCATCCATGGGAAGAAAATGTACTATCCTGAACAAAAGTACATTAGCACCAACTGTACTCTGCATATCCTTAGTACATTCACTAATAAGCTTAATAGATACGGTACATTGTTCTATAAATGAGAAACTGAAATCGGTATTGATCATTTTATTGTATTTACCAGTAACTGCCACTTCTTTAAAATTATCGAAACAGATGAAGTATATTAATCGTTACGTGACAATTTTGAATTTGGAAAATGAAATTTATTCGTTAAACTTGTATTTCAACTACAGGAAATTGCTTTAAGAAGTCCTTTTTCACTCTTAATAAATGTGTAAAATTCCTTACAAGCAAATTTCAAATTTTACCTGATACAATCCCTGTCTTCTCTTTAAAATTATCTAAACACATGATGGTGAAAGATGACAGTTTGGATTTACAGAATGAAAGTCACTTCTTAAATCTGTACTTAGAACTAGACACAAATTTGAAAAAAAAAAAAAAAAAAAAAGGTTATAAAGGGACTGGTAAGAAGTTTGTCCGGTCACCGGCTTTGACTAAAATAACAGCAATATTTCCGACCAGGCCGGTCAAAAACCGGTCAATTGGCAACTCTAATATATTTCCAGTTCAGCAGGCTATTCGAACAGAACGTAATACATCCAAAAATGACACGAGGAACGTGCAGATCGTTGTGCGAGGGAACCTATTTCACCTCAGATCCATTTCTCAATAATATAATATTGTTGCTATAATGAGGGTCCAAGGGAGCAGTCTAGTGAACTGACAACGTTGCTTTTTCGTTTATTATAAGACATCTTACCGGTGTGGAGCCTAGAGAACTGGTGCGATTAGAAAAAAAAATCCACATTTATAGATTTAAATCACATATTGCCAATGACTTTCTTTCTTTCCATTTCTTCATGCACACGGAGAAAAATACATAATCCAGTCGGCATGTAAATGCTGTTTTTACCAGGTTACGCGGATCACCACATTAAGTAATGTTGTTTCATCAGTAGTACGATCTACACCACCGTCCAGCGAAAACTTTGTATTGTGGGACCACCATTTCAAATGTAGAATTAACGCCATACCCATTCCGACGGTGGTAACTTAGGTTTATAATGTTGTTACTACCTTCCTACAAGTGTCCCCTCTTGGTACTTTCTAAATCTGTGACTCCCTACCTTACGAGAGTAATAGTATTTAACACGAAATCAATCATGTGAATAAAATCATCCAATCACAGCGAGTCTAGTTCGACGCCGAACTCCAGACTTGCCATGGTGTTCCCACCTGCTGTACTTTTATACATGAAATTACATTACTTAAGGAGTGCACCCGCGTAAATATGATGTATCCACACGGAAATCCTAGTCCTTTTTTTTTCTCAGTGCAGTATCTGTACTTATAACAGAGTTAGCCTATAGCCCCGTACTTTTTATGTAGGCTTATCCGGTATATTTATTCGGAATTTTAGTTATTCTTTTTATATAAATAATAAACATAAAACATGTACTTACATTACGAACAATTTTAGATACAGCTCGTGAATAAATAATTTCCCCATATAGAAATGAATAAAACATTACCGAATAAGTCACTTGTTAACTATACACCTTCAAACATTGATCGAAATGAATTTAATCTAAAGTAGGAAGTAGTTTACATTTTACGAAAGTGAAAACACTGGTAAAAGTATTCTTAATGAGATCATTACTTGTTTTCAACGTACTATTTTTTTATAACACAGAAAAGTACAATTCATACAGGCCTAACGAAGCGGTAGTGCTTCACAAAGGAGATGAAAATAGATAAAATCAAGTAAAGCTTTTAAATAATAATTATCAGAAAGAAATATCTGTTCAACATGTATCGACGGTTTCTTTTGTGAAAAGATTCATTGTCATTTTGTACATCGTGTTTAGAACTCTTGGAATTTCAATTAAACATTCCATTCTCCGTAAGTACAAATTCACACACACACACACACACACACACACACACACACACACACACACACACACACACACACACACACACACACACACACACACACACACACACACAAGTTATCTTTGAGATTTGTTATTATCCCTACCTAAAAACATGATGTTTTCGTATAAAAACAAAGATCTTCAAATAAATTATTGTTTGCATAAAACCCGAGAGGTTTATTTACAGTTTTGTTATCCGAGCAGTTTCACCGACATTAAAAGGAAGTCGTTATGGATTCATTGTATGTATTGAAATTAAATTAAATGGAATCTTCAAGTTTAGCGTCCCAGGATTATGCTCCTTAGGCTAAGGAAGGCGATGATTAAAACAAATGGATGATGATTGAAGAATTGGTGGAACAACAAAGTGGGAGGAAACGTGAGTACCCCGAGGAAATCCACAGACATGATGTTGTCCACCGCAAACGTACTTAGCCGGGGATCGAACCAAGGACTCCACGCACTGGAGGTAAGCGTTCTACCACTGAGCCACCATGTCGCCTTCATTGTATGTATTATACTCGTATATACAGGGAGGATCATTTATCTTGATAAACCCTTGCAAATTTTAAACTAATAAACACCTAACGCTGAAATTTTGTACTATGCAAATGTCGACAGGGACACAATATTTGACGTACTCTACAATACCATCAGGTTAACAATTGCCAACTCAACATATTTTTTCTTTTCAAAATGGTACTACTGGTTATTATACCGGTACACTTCAAATCTACATGTCAAACGAAAATTTACAGTGCTACAAACTAAGTGTTACAAACTAACGACATGAAAGTAGCACAAAGATCCAAATTTTTGGCGACTTCGTCAACAGTAATAACGCAAGTGACCACTTTATGGGACCCTACCCTGCTAGGTATACCTCTTCTATTCTATCCTGCTAGGCTTCCAGACCTAAGACCCATTGTGCACACGTGGAACATGATGGAATGACGCCTAACTCCTGCAACGAACACCTCCCAGCTACGCCAATATTTAAGAGAGCGTTGTTATACCATACCTAGACAAATATTCAACATATGCACGACTAGTTACATGTCCGAATAACTTCTTGTGTAGCCATTCACGTTGGTTACATGCGCTATTAAATTGCATACTTCTCGTTTCTTGAAAACCCTGTACATATTCTGGGCCATCATCTCCTACTGTTACTTACTTCCTGTGTATCAACTTTCATCCAGATCGGCGAATTTAATGTTCGTATTTTGCACTTCCAAAACTGGCCGTAAGTGAATTTTCATGGAAATTTTTAACATGGAAAGCAGTATTAAAAAAAAAATCCAGATTTGGAATACAAGCAAGATACTAAGAAAGAAATGGTGATGACGAGAATGATTGAAACAGTGGAATGAAGATGGGAGAAAACGAGAGAACCCCCAAAAATCTCACTCCCACGGTATTTATTCGTCATTAAGTTGTAGGAATCTCAATTCTAATTTTTCCTATAGTGTTATTTTTTAATAATATTATCATATTTTGTTGCCAATTTCGTATATTAATAATAATTATTAAATATTTACAAGTTTTCGTTTAAGTGAATTAGTTAGTCATATTATTGTATTTATCTAGCTTATATGTGGTTATAGTGATACTAATGATCAAGTTTGCTATCCATCGAAATACATATATTTAGTGAAATTTTTTAAATTTTGTGAATTTATATTATTTTAATATTTTCATATTCTAAACATTCGATTTAGTTAATTGTGATAAATATTTTTAAAATTATTCACTCAGAAACTTCGATTTTGATAATAAAAAAAATAGGCAGATTATATTCGTAGCCTTGGATATGTTTACAGGTACTTTCCCATATATTTTAATGTAGCGTTGCTATGGAAACAGACGTGTGAAATCCTGATTTGCTGAACGTCTGGAGTTGAGATTAGGTACATCAATGGCGTTTTAAAACAAAGTCAGTCGTACTTAATTTCTGTTCCTGGATAAATTTAGCAATTTTGCTATTGTTAGCAGAAGTAAGGCACTTTATACACCTGAAGTTTATTAAAGTCAAAAGAAAATATTGAACTGAAATTGTGGAAGAAAATCCAGTAAATAAACCAATTGAAGAAACATGTCAAATGTAAAAGTACCACTAAATTCTTGTGAGCAGAGAAGCTATTATTTTATGAGTGACATAACTTGTTTCATCTGCTTGCTGATCAGTAAATCTTGAGCAGTTTCATAAGCTAAACTATTTTGATGGGAAGATTCTTCAAAATTGAAGTAAAACTAGATATAACTTTTCAGAGGTTTTACCGTAATAGTGTCGTTCAAATTACTTTTACTGGGTAGAAGTTGAATTTTGAGAGCATGGAAAAGGCAACGGACAAGATTTGAGTGTAGTTTTATTTTAGTCCCTCCTTCCACAGAGCAATGGCTGTATTTCCGTATTGTACAATATTTTACTGCATATCTAAATTATTAGCATATTGGCAGAGTGAAAGAGTCAAGGTGAATAATAATGTCATTTTGTTTTTGTTTCCCAGTTCAGGATTTAGATTTCTGAGCTTTCGGCATCTGTGGCCATTTAGTCCGTCACATATGAGAGATGACATCCCTCGCCGAACACACTGTCCGGGGAAAGGGAAGAAAGAAAGGAAGCGGCCTGGGACCTATAAGTTAGGTACCACTCCGGCATTTGCCTGGTGTGAATGAGAAAAACCTCAATGGCTGGACTGAAAAAGCTTTTTACACTTTTTCGACCGAGTGTCCCCACCGGGAATAGAACCCGGGACCGAAGGGGAGAGCGTTAGCGACTACGTATTCTTCAATTCAATAATCTTAAATTTATAGTATTCGCATAATTCTTCAAATCAATTTTTTTATCGTAATAATAATAGTTATTATTATACATATCTTCACAGGAAACAAATGTCAATGGAACAAATACAATTTAATGGATACTCTTCTATTATTTAGAATTGTTCTTCACTGGTGTTTACAAAAAAATCCTATAGATATAAATATTCAGACTTGATTACTTTTTTATTCTATTCTGGTGGTTTGATAATATATGTGTTTAATTATACGTAGTGAAATGTGAATTATAGAATTTGAATAGTACACGAGATATCTATTTATGTTTGGACGAATACTAGATTAAAGTAATGATGTATGTAATAATATGTGTAGAAAGCATTCGAGTTTATTAATATAATTTTGATTTGGTGTACACTCGTATTTTAACATTCCATGTACAAAAAATAACAATTTAACATTTCATATACTATTCATGTAAACAACTAAGCACAATCTTGTACTGTATAAAAATATGAAATTTATTTTATTTAAAATTTGAGGATTTCATTGTTGAAAATTGATTACAGTCATTCCAAACTTTCTTTCTTTTATAATGCCCATATCAGGCACGTAGCCAGGATTTCGTGAAGGGGAAGGGGTCCGTGACATGAAATAATGTGGTCATCACAACAGGGGCTCGACCATTCTAAACTATTTTACTGGAACATATATTGGTTCGTTCAGCCAGGATTTCGTAACGAGGGGGGGGGGGGGAGTGACATGAAATTCTGAATGCCCAGGAGATCGATCAATCTAAACTACTTTACTATCAACATATATTGGTTTTTTAGAATAATAAAATGAGGATATGTTGGTAAGTATTTTAATATCAAACTATGAGAAATCTTGAATAAAATAATTTTAAAAATAAACGTGCTGAAAAAGATCTTACAATATTTACATCCTTCCTCTGTTCATTCAAATATAACAATTTTTCTTTCATTATGACCCCAACTATTATAAAAAGTACATACTCAATAATGTCTTGTAAAATATTTTACAATATCTGTATTCCTTTCTCTGTTGAATCAAGTGTTAATAGAACTTTCTTTCCACATAAATTTTTGTTTTTATTATTCCGTCAACTACTCTCTGTTCCAATGACAGGTTAAAGAAGCAGTAGAAAATTGTTTTTTAAATAACATGTTTGATACTGCAAGGATGCGATGACGAAATTTTATGATAAAAAATGTCCACGTTGTTACACAACGGTACTATACTTTCGGAAGCTTGAAATCTCCCTTGAAATCTAGCAGAAATTCTGAGAATTCCGTAACTCTTCTAGAAATTCTGAGAATTCCGTAACTTTTCTAGAAATTTCAAATTCCCTGACTCTTCCAGGATATCTCGCTCACCTCGCCACCATGTATTTCAAGTAATACATATCTCCTCATAAGAAACAGTAAACAAAAACTTCCTGATTTTTAAAATTTTTTAACGCGATCCTTCTTTTTCTCATTTCATTTTTTTCATACTTCCTTATTTTTTCATTTCTTGTCTCGAAGGGGGGGGGTCCGGACCCCCCGGACCTCCCCCCTTGGCTACGTGCCTGTATATATATATATATTGCTGTGAATTAAGATTAACCTAATTACTATGCAATTTCATTTCCGTATTAGGTAAATAATTTTCATGCATTTTAGAAGTTGTTTCGTAAGACTTCTTCAGTATATTTTGGAATATGAGAAATTAGTTTATTTTTAGTAGTAACAGCAATAGGGTTCTCATGAGTTGACTTTGAGTTTAATGTCCCTTTCAGCAGCGAGGCTATATGAAACGGGCCCTACTGATTAACGAGGAATCCGAACCACATGAAATCCCGCCGGGAATCGAACCCGGGTCTCCAACGCCGGAGGTGCGTACGCTAAGCGCTTAGCCATGGAGCTCTAGGGTTCTTATGTGTACAAAGATGAGCGTGATACATATCTTCTAAATTATAGGCTGACAGGTTTATAATATGCAGATTTGCAGCTGCGAAAAAATAATGAATATTAATTTTTATTTTACGTAAAATTTTGTTTTAGCATTGTAGGAACACATTTTCTAACAGCTGCTAAAATAGTGGTCCTATATTAAATATCCAATTTACATAATTTATTACACATACAGTATAGGTAACAACACATGTATATTTAAGTAGGTTACAAAGTTTACTTGGTATGATCTGATATCGAATCAGGGACTCCACGCACCAGAGGGAAGCGCTTTAACACTGAGCTACCGCAACTCCTAGAGGAGAACTTACAAACGCGTTGCAACATGATGTAAGTTTTCATCTAATCACAGAGAGGGGGCTGTTTTTGATAAATCTCGATCCTGACCGACTAAAAAATGAAAATTAAAGGATACACTTCACTAATGTTTTTTTTTTCTTTTTAATAAATATTCACCACTGAACTCAATAATTTTAAAACCGCATATACGATACTTAATGAGAAGAAAAAAGAAAATCATAAGTATTTTGAAGTATTAACCATTAAAATAACAGAATACCTAATGAGATTCCAAAGATTTCTGTTCAAGGAATTCTTGTAAATTTCAATGTTTTTGTATCTTTTTCTTCATTGACACTTTAATTACGTAGTTTTTCTAGCAATAGCTAGCAGCAAACAACAAAATGAATTACATTCCTAACGTAACTTCCTAATTAGGCAAATAAAAAGGATAGTGGAATGTGTTTTAAAAAATAGTTTTAAAAAATAATTTATGCTAATTTCAACCTTTAGGATATTCAGAATACAAGATGGGTCAATAGTTTGTTCGTTATTTTGCTATAATAATAATAATAATAATAATAATAATAATAATAATAATAATAATAATAATAATAATAATAATAATAATAATAATAATAATAATAATAATAATAATAATAATAATAATAATTCTATTTTTAAAGTACTATGAACAGCTCATAGGCAAAAACACAACACTGTTAAAACCATCATAATATTTTAAAAAGACCAGAAAATCCTAACTATAAAATAACTACATGAACTGACATAAAATAAAGGGGTATTTCCGGTTGACGTGAAAAATTGAAATTTGGTATGATTGTAGCTTTTCGGATCTAACCTACAGAAAAGTTGCCAAAAGTGATTTTTTTTAAGCTTTGTGTGGTCTAAAGGGAGGAGGATAAAAATCTCCATGTTATTTAAATGGACCTACAATATCATATTTTAGGAATTTGGAACTGGAATAAAAACTTGCAATTCTGTATGCTTATATATTTTCGTTAGTGTTAACTAAGTAAATCATCAAAAATAGAAATTTCCAATTGTAGAGTGGCTTTATGGGAAACTAAAATTTTCCCCCCTGTCATTTATAGAAAATACGAGGGCTATCCAGAAAGTAGATTACGTTTTCGTCTGTGTCCGCTAGGGGCGGGGCTAGCGCGGCCATCTTGGGGTCAGAGCGTTGCGCAGCTCAGTCGGCATCTAGCCGTGCTAGTGAGAGGTTCGTGCTGTGCTCCGTTAAGATACTGTGACGGTTTGAAATGTCTGCGTTAATTGAAAATCCCGCGAGGTGCGTGCAGTAATAAGGTTTCTGACAGCAAAAAACTGTAAACCGATAGAAATCTATCGGCAGCTGTGTGAAGTGTATGGGGACAACATTATCACTGAAGGTGGAGTGCGACAGTGGGTCATAAGATTTAAAAATGGCCGAACCAATGTTCACGACGAAGATCGAAGTGGGAGACCCAGCAAAGTGACTGCCGAACTTGTCGAAAAAGTCGATGTTAAAGTCCGTGAAAATCGAAAGTTCACAATAACGGAACTTTCTTTGAGTTTTCCACAAATTTCGCGAAGTTTGTTGCACGAAATCATCAGCGAAAAGCTTGGTTACCACAAGTTTTGTGCAAGATGGATTCCAAAAATCTTGACAGAGGACCACAAAAATCAGCGAATGGCTGCAGCGTTACACTTTTTGGACGCCTACAATAAGGATGGTGACTCTTTACTCGATCGCATCGTTACTGGTGACGAAACATGGGTGAAACACGTGAACTGTGAAACGAAATTGCAAACAATGCAGTGGGGGCACACAGGTTCTCCCCAAAAACCCAAGAAATGCATGCAAACAATGTCGGCAAGGAAGATGATGACTACTGTTTTTTGGGACAGAAAAGGTGTGATTTTGGTGGACTTCCTGGAAAGAAGCACTACAATAAACGCTCAAAGATATTGCCAAACTCTGCAAAACCTCAGAAGAGCAATTCAAAACAAGCACAGAGGAATGTTGAGCTCTAAGATCTTGTTGATTCACGACAACGCCCGGCCCCACACGGCAAATGTTACGCGTGAAGTTCTTGAATCTTTTCAGTGGGAGTTGTTTCCTCATCTGCCGTACAGTCCCGACCTGGCACCGAGCGACTTCCACCTATTCCCAGCAATGAAGAAGTGGCTGGCTATGCAGCGTTTTGATGACGACGAACAGCTGCAAGAAGAGGTAACGAAGTGGTTGAAGTCGCAGGCGGCCGAATTTTTCGACGAAGGAATTTCCAAGCTCGTACATCGCTACGATAAATGCCTTAATTTGAATGGTGACTATGTCGAAAAGTAGTATTTGTGTGTGGCTTTCATCTGTATATAATAAAATTTGTTTCCTATACTTTGTTGATTTTTTATTCCAAAACGTAATCTACTTTCTGGATAGCCCTCGTAAATAGGACATCTACACCCCAAAATGTTTAGGCACTTCCGGCAGGATTAGAATGATGAAATTTGGCAAGATTGTAGCCTTTTGAGACTAACCCACAGGAAAATTGCCAGATGAAGAAATTCCTTTGTTATTTAAATGGGTGTTTTCTTAGAATACAAAATCTTATCTTTTAGATAGTTCAAATAGGAAAAGAAATTTGAAATTCGGCAGAATTTTGGGTTTAAGAGGTGTGAGGCGGAGCCCCCAGCTAGTCAAAGGCTAGTTTATAATATACCGGTAGAATGAATATTAGAATAGGTTAAGGCCCCTATCAGAAGGCTAATTATTTAAATTAGGCTATAAGGTTCAAACTGATTTACAAAACAAGGTTAAAATAAAAAAGTAGTCAATTTCATAATATATCAGTAAAAGAACTATGCAAATTAAAATTTCATTCAATTACCGTTTGAAAGAATAAATCAACGTTGCTTAAAATTGCATATCCGGCATGCCAAAAATTCTTGGTTACATATTGTCATAATTATATATATATATATATATATATATATATATATATATATATATATATATATATATATATATATATATATATATATATAATGATTCTTTGAATAAAAGATTATAATGGAAAGGTACACTAAAGATACATAATAACAACAAAATCAAGATTGGCAGCTAGATCCCTTGTCATAACGTTAAAACAGTTTATTTTTGTAATAATTGCTCTGATATTATTATTATTATTATTATTATTATTATTATTATTATTATTATTATTATTATTATTATTATTATTATTATTATTATTATTGTCGACTTGTGATTAGGTTCTGATTATACCTCATTTAGTACCTACCAGAGATGGAGTGGGTCAGTGGGTTGTGAGTCAATAGGACGTAACCCGCCGGTCCCCTCTTATTCACCGACCCACTGTTCAGTGCATTGTAGCATCTTCTGAACATTGGTAAATTTGTCTACGTTTTACTTTCAAGAACACCATTTTTCTTCCTTTTTAATTTGTTTTTATTTACTTACCTGAGATGAGTATATCTAAGTGAAAAAAGAGCTTCAGGTACTTTTGGATATTGATATTTATAATTGTAATAATACCAATAAAAAGTGAAATGAAATCTTTAAAATTTACGTCCCACGCTTATGCCGGTTAGGCTAAAGGAGACGGTGATTATGAGAAATGAATAATGTGGGAAGAAACGGGAGAACCCCGAGAAAGCCCACGCACACGGTGTTTGTCCACCACAAGGTTCACTTGGCGGGAGCAGGGTTTGAACCCGGGACCCCAAGCACCAGAGATGAACGCTCTACCATTGAGCCACCGCGGCCCCAATAATACCAATAAGACTTACTACTTGGCTTCCGAAACAGTGGAATTTTACATGTTTTTCCTTTATGTTAGACTACTTTACCTTCATTAGAGACTTTCAAATTTAATCCTATTTTCCGCTGAACAGTATTTGTAATTCAACAAGGAGACAATTATATATGATAATTAAATTGAAATTCATCGTAATGTGGCTCATGACAAACACTTTACCATTGTATATCGCGAAGGTCAGATCCACCGGTATTGTAACGAAGCAGTGCTTCAGCGATTGACCGTAGAAATTCAAACTCCGATTAGTGATAATTTCACAGCCTTGTTTTATTAGAAGTGTAAACTCTTGAGCCAGTGGAGAGGAGGGCAAGGATCATAGGTCAGATTCAATAACGATGGGTTTTGATGGGTGATGGGTCAGGGGGGTCACAGTGGGTCGTGGGTCACAGAGGACGATGGGTCAAGTTTTCATTGACCCGTGCCATCTCTAGTACCTACAATAATGTTGAAAACTTGAGTTCCCACAACCCCGTACCGTATACCGGGACCAGTGATGTGGTAATTTGATTCACCTCTATTGGAGGCGAGATAGTGTGGTGGGTAAGAGCCTATACTGTAAGACTTGATCTTGCATAATTTTCTGTGCATCCGTCAAATAAAAGGATTCAAAGACCCGGTTGTGCCCACATTAATAGCAAGTACTGTCGTTCATAACTTTGGTATTGCATAAGAATATAAAATAAACACAAAAGTAGTATAGTTTAATTTATATTCTGGAAACCAAACTTGAAAAGAATAAAGAATACACAAATAATCTTTATTCACTGCAACTTCACTTCCAAAAGGTGGACAATATCGTGTCTGTAGATTTTATCGGGTCTTCCCGTTTTCCCCCACATTCTCATTCCTCCGATTCTTTTACTGTAATTAGCCTTCATTTATTAAATGTCTTCTTTAACCTAATGCAATAATTGTGGAACTTTAAACTACAAATTGCATTTAATTTCATTTTCAATTTATGGAAGAAGATATGGAGTTGCTGACGAAAAGGTGGATAATAGTTTTCTCTGTATATGACTATACAAAACACGTTTAAAATATTGAATATCCATTCGTAACTCTTTAAGAAGCTCTCTTCTCGCATCTCTATAATATTTGGGTTTCATTCCGTCAGACTTCATGATTTTCGAGTCTCACATAAAACCCTAGCAAATGGTGCGTGTGCCTTTGATGTACAGGGTCCCAAGTTTGTTTTCGGTGAGAAAACCTTGACATTTGAATATGGATTACATCTTAAACTGTGATCCAAGTTTAATACAGTCTCACTGCTCAAAGAAATGCTAAATTCCAACCCAGTCAGCCAAGTAGGATTTCACGGGAAATTCATAATTAGCATGTTCATTGGCTTGCATGTTGATTTGCGAGAAAACATTCACAGGGAGAACGAATAGGTTGTTTGTTATGTTGCTTCAATTCTAGTGTACAGCAAGGCATTACGTACGGAGGGTTGGCTCGGTTTCTGAATGGCCAAAATAAACGTAAAGAAAAAAATAGCAATAGCGTTCATCGGTTATATCTACTAGTTGATCCTCCTAAACTTTCGGCTCGGTGGAAGCTATAAGTTACAATCGTGATTAAAAGTTGTAAATCTTTATGTTTAACTTTCTTTTTAAGTTTTCCATAACTGACATTTATGTTCAAATTTAGATATGGTTAATGGTAGCATACTTCATGGATAAACGGTACAAGTTGTTAAATATTGCACTATCCTAAAGGTAAACCGTAAAAGCTGCCTGTAGTTTATATACTGTGTTCATGTTGCTTAATTAATAAATTAGGCCTAAATTGTGCTTGACGTAGAATAAATCTTGTGGATTTTAGTCTATATAACTAATTACAACCTTATTTACATTTAATACGGCCCTTGTTTTAATAATGATTAAAAGCATGTTCATGTTAAGCATCAACACTATCTAAAAGGGTGTTCCATAAAGAACGCAACTTTTGGAGTGCCCGCCATTTTTGTTCCAGTGTTCGTAGGTTTGTTTAAGAAATTTTCCCTTTTGTTATCAAATTTCCCCTTGTTTGTTGAATGTCATATATCTATGACAGAAGTTACGTGATACGATTTATGTAGCTTTATTAAAGGAACCACGCGTGTTTAGTTCACTTGCATTTTGCTTCTACTTTTTCCGTTTACTTTGCATTCACTTTTTCTTCTTCTTCTTTTTTTTTTTTTTTACAAAAGTATACATACAAATACACCCAGCCAACAAAATGAAATGAAATAAAATATTTCAGTTTAACGTCCCACGTTTATGCCTTTAGGCTAAGGGAGACGGATGATTCAAGCAAGTGAATGATGATGGAAGAATAAGAAAGTGGGTGGAAACGGGAGTACCTCGACAAAGTTCACGGACATTATGTTGTTTACTACAAGCTTACTTGACTGGGGATTGACCCCACGCACCAGACGTAAGCGCTCTACCACTGAGCCACCGTGTCTCCATCCAGCCAACAATTGGTACAAAGTATGCTACTTCAGCACACACAAACTATTGCTATTGTATTGATTTATTTCTGAAAAACATAAAGATTTAAGCATTCTTATTGGTCAATCAGTCAGTCAGAGAATTTCCCTGGATTTTTTATGTTTTATTGAAAAATACCCTTTTTCCCTTTTTTGTTTAATTTACCTATGAAATTTACCTACATTAGGAAATTTTTCCTGAAACTACGAACACTGCACTGAACGTTATACGATTTTCATCTTTTTTTTGTGATTAATATTAACGGCAACGCAGACATACGGGCAAGAATAGAGCACTCACCACATTTGTAACAAGTTTTCACTGTAACAATACGCTGTTCCGTCCTAAAAGGCTCCATTCCTACAAGTACAGAACAGATGACGATCATGCGCTATTTGGCGCTCCATCACTCACTAATCACAAAGACAACAAATGAAAATCCTGTAACGTTTAGTGCTGCCAACTTACTAGAATAAAAATGGTGGGCATTTTAAAAGTTGCGTTCTTTATGGGACCCCTTTATTTTCAAATAAAGGTAGACCGCAAACGTAATGAAGTGCCGATTGTTGACTATTAGAAATTAGCATTACTCACAGACTGAGATATTTTTGTATTACATATACCTCATGTCCTTTCGACGTATTCCAAACATTACAAGGACACGAACCCAGAAATACTGAGGATAGTTAAAATTCTGACCTTGCTCTTCAGAGGAATACGAACCCTTAGTAGATTGCGCCTCATGATCAGTAGCCGAACGCCCGAAATCACTCATCTAGTGCCACCGGCTCGATTTGCCACAAATTCCTCACATGAATATAAGAAAATAAACTAGTAGTTATGGAACATAAACATAGAACTGTCTATTTCTACACGTGTTGATACAATTCAAAGAATGTGAAAATAATTTCTATCGTCTTTTCTTCTTTGGAAATTAGAAGTTATAGTAAAGACGAAATGTAATGTAAATCGGGACCATCCCTGCAACCGATGACCAGCGCGGTAACTGAGATTCTTTTCTGGGGAGGGGGCAAGCATTAATAAGCTTATCTGGGCCCCGTAGAAAAAGTTATTTTTCTAATTCTTGGGCCCCCTCTTTCCAACTTTCTCTTAATCTTTATGGTCCCCCCGGAGCCCGTGGACCCTCCCGCACGGCAAGGTCTGCGGTTCCGTTAGTTATTCGCTGGGCCCATTCCATACATGACAAAATTATTAAGAGGATAATATTGATGAATCTCAAAGCCATACGAATAAATATTATTTCTAGAGCCCCTAATAGTAGACATTTTTTACTGAAATGGGCCCACGACTCATTTTTGTTCTATTTACCTTTTGTGTGCTGTTTTGTTTATGTAATGTAGCGACCCTACTTGCTGCTTCATTTCTAATTTCATGTTCCTATCGTATATGGAGTAAGAAAATTTTGTCTCAAAATAGACCCCCTCGAACGGCGGGGAGTTTCTCTGGGGAGCAGTTGCCCCCTGCCCTCCACAAGTTACGGTTCTGCCGATGACGTAGCCTCAACTTGAAGAACGTTTCGTGATATTTTTCTCATTGAGGAACGTCTATATAACTTGTTTTTGAGTTAAACAAGGAAATCTCGAGTAAGTCATTAAGACACTCACTCAAGTTGCTTATATTTTCTTGTTTATATTTTTATTTATATTTATTTATATTTGTTTGTTTTTGTTATATTTAAGTATCTTGTTTATATTTTTCCATGGAACGATTTTAACTAGGTGTTAGTTTGGGTGGAAGTTTAAATGGCGCGGTAGGTGAGTGGTTAGAGCATTGAACTAAGTTTGAGTCTACTCTAACTTGAACTCTATTCGGTAGACTCGGGTTCGAATGCCGGCCAGACTGAAACTTCTTCAAGTGTTTCTGTTTCAATTTCAATTTCAATGCATATTCAGTGTGACAAGCAAGATCTTCTCTTCCCTAGAAAGAAAAAGATGTTGGAATAAGGAGAATTGGAGAAGGTCTCTCAATGGAGATAGTGATTTACAAACTTATTTCCAGCAGTTGTTCTAGATTTGATATTTTCGTCTACTTTCAAGCATTTTCTGATTCATGTGTGATCAGAGTTTTTATTTTTTTGAATATACAGTATATAATGAAATAATACATTACATACACAGCAATATTGGGATTAACATATGATGTTCATTGGACAACACGCTCTGAACCAGAGAGATCGATCTCAGAATGGAGAAATGTTTCGTGTGTCATCTACTCACAATTTTACTTGCATAAAGACTTGACTCAGTACTACCAAGTGCTGTGTGTGCCGAGAAAAGTTACGTGTAAGTTGGGTTGCATCTGTTTAGGCGTTCTCACAACTGCAAATGACCTGGACCCCAGGTAATGGAATTAGAGCACTTAGGGGGGAGATACTTTTGTGAGTAGCTGTACAAGTAAACTATGTAGTTTGGATTTTTCCTTTTATTTATTTATTTATTTATTGCTATGTAATTTATTTATTTATTGAAGCATGTCATCCTTCTCTTGTTCTACTATATCTATACTCATCCATTTTTTCCTCAACGAAATAATGAAATACTCTTCAACGACTAAATCTCTTGAAAAACCTAAATCAATACATTATATAAATTTAAAAGTCCGTTCTTGTATGTGATGAAGCAAATGTGCTTGAGGTAAGTGCCAATTACAACTGCAATTATTTGCTAATGAAATTCATCTGAGCGATAAAAAGATTGGTTCTTATCTTATTAAATGCAGTGCGCATTACTTCTCGGGGGAAAAATACGTGAACTATATAATTACTTCGCTTCTTATATATATTAGACAGTGAATTATTACATAATCAATCTTCGTGGCTGATTGTTTTGTGTTTACATTGGAGCTTTAAGGAAGCTTCTAGAATAGAATTAGAAACAAAAGAAAGATTGCGAAAATTGTCTTTGTACTTTCTTATCATTTTTTTCTAAAAAGTTAACTATTATTTATACATCTTAAGAATTGTTTGTTCTAGCTACTAGATTTCATAGGGAACTACTGAAGTGTTTTGTGATATTGCCGTAACCAAACAGATGACCTTCTATTTTAGTTTGTTGGCTAGTGTTGATGAGGAGACGAGATGAGAAATGATGTATTCTGTCTCGTTTCGTAAATGTTGATCAAATTTTCGTCTTGTCTCGATTCTAGGCAAGGTTTTCTCGTCTCGTCTCGTCTCGAATCTAGGAAAGTTTTTTAAATAAAAATCTCGTTTCGATTTTAGGAAATTTTTTCGTCTCGTCTCCAAATTTTGTCTGATCCCGTTTTGTAAATTTATATCCTGATTTTCTTCTTAATTTCACCTAAAAGTTATCACAATCTTTCCGCATCACGGAAGGTCCACAAAGGGTGTGATATAACATTTAAATCATAGAGTATATTATGTAACAACTTGCATATCTTTAAACATTAATAAATACCTTTCATTATGTAGTACAATAACTTTATTAGTTTATAGTTTTTATGCCATGGATCATGTAACACAAAAATAGTTTTTGAGAAAAAGATTTTAGTGAAATAGTGTTGGTCACAAGACTTAGGAAATTCCTCGTCTCGTCTCGTCTCAAACTTGAAAATGCACTTTCCGTCTCGTTTTACGATGAGAAAAGAACTTTCTCATCTTTCAGGCAACACTAATGCAACCGGAGGACTTCACTGTTTAAAATCGATAAATGAAATTAGAATAAGACAGTAAGAATATCTAAAATATATACGCCTATCATTTTAAAAACAACCACAGCAGATACTTGTTTATGTGGGCTAGTATCGTTTCCATTGAAAACATTGACAAACTTTACAGATGCGTTTCTAAACATAATGCAAAATTAAGCTATAGATAAAACTATTTTCTGATAACGAGAACAAATCATAGCAGACCTAGATACTTGACGGTTCTAGTTCGAGAAATCCTTCAAGTTAATCAGAGAAGTGTGGTCACCGTAGTCTTAATTTCAAAAGTACTTCGCTGATTGATATTTAACGTCCCTTGTTCTCAGCATAGAGGTTATATGAGAAAGCAGGTCATCTGTACTTAAAGTGGAACCCAAATCACTATTTAAGTTTGTGTCCGAAATCTGCACCTCCACTCAGTGTACGTAGGGTTTCTTAAGAAAATTTTCATCGACTGACTCAAAAATTTCCCCTTTTAAATCAAATTTTCTCTACTTTGCTGAGAGTAGAATTCCTATGACAGAAGTTATGTGGTAAGATTAATTTAGCTATATTAAAGGTTAAATTGGCTAAAGTGTCAACCACATTTGTTTTATTCATTTGTTTTTTGCTTTTATTTTTTTTAAAAGTTTTTCCTTCATTTTTTTTCTACAAAAATTACACCCAAATACACCCAGCGAACAATAAATGCAAATTGTGCTACTTTGAACACACATACACAAACTAATGCTATTGTACAGGCAGGGCCGGATTTCCCAATAGGCCCGGGCCTATGGGCGCAAGCTCCCAGGGGGCGCACGGGCGAAAGAAATTTTTCAACATTATGCATCAACTTCGTTACAACATTGATCTCAAACACGGGAGAACTGGCTGTTTTTTTTTTTTACTTATTTACTTATTTTTACTACAGTTTTTTCTATTTCTTTGCCCAAATGGCTAAATTGAACAAAACCAAAGTTATTCACCAATCTTTTGTTAATACATTAACGGTATTTTGTTAAGCCCAGAACCAAGTAAATTCCTCAAAAAACTTGCAACGATAAAATTGCATCGTGGAGTGGTGTTTAAGCAATTAACATATAGGCCTGATATAATTATTTAATAAAGGTTTTTAGGAAAGTAACTTTAACCAAACTAGGGGTCGGAAAAAAATATTGGGCCTAGGGGCGCCAAAATGCTAAATCCGGCCCTGTGTACAGGGTTATTTCTGAAGAACAAAGAAAAATTTAAGCATTTATATTGGTCTGTCGGTCAGCGCGAGAATTTCCCAAGATTTTCACGTTTTATTTCCCTTTTTGCTAAATTTATCTACAAAATGTTCCTACATTAAGCAAATTTTCATCAAACTACGAACACTGCCTTCACTGAGAATTCAATCCGGAACTACATGCACAGAAGCATGTATATCAGACGCTTGACAAAAGCGAAGCAAAAAAAAAAAGTACTTCAGAAGTGAATTTGGATTGCATTAGAGTTAATATCCCTTGGACAAGTGAGGCTATATGAGACGTGAACCTACAGATTAGTGTAGGATCCGAACCACATGAGCTCACAACGGGAATCGAACTCGAGTCTCCCGTGCCGAAGACGTGTATACTAACCATTTACCCAAATGGAAGCTCCTCACTGCAAAAGTACATATTCAGGCATATTTTCGTACTTCAGCAAAACCAGATCTTAAACTGTCGTAATAAACTTGGCTTCCTTTTTAGATGATAATTTTGTGTTTTATTTCTTAGATACTTGGTTGATTGATTGTTCTGGTTTAGTGTACTTTCCAGCATTAAGAGTATACGAGATATGGACCTACAGTTTAATGTGGGATCTACATATGAACTCCACACACAGAATCGAACCTAGTTTTTCCGTACCCCTAACCCTTTAGCCATGATGGAACCAACTGTTGCTTCGACTCCAACGTTTTCAAAATCAAACCCAAAATTTCAGCCATGCGAAGCAACAGCTGAATGGAATCGATTTATTTGATGCTATCCATGCACGGCTCGAAAATTTGTCAGACACAACTTTGATGCAAATTTATTTGATTTAAAATAAATTTAGACAACAAAAATAGTTGTTTGACACGATTAAAAGCGTTCTCACAGACTATTAGGAGCTTACTTATTTTAGGTTTTCAGTAAAATGAAGGAAAAACTGTACCTAAATTTAAATATATTGATTTATCTTATTGACAACCAATAGAACAACTTTTACATTCAGAGCTCCTCCGTGGCTAAGCGGTTAGCGTACGCGCCCTTGGCGCGGAAGACCCGGGTTCGATTCCCGGCGGGAGCTCGTGTGGTTCGGATTCCACGTTAATCAGTAGGTCCACTTCTCACATAGCCTCGCTGCTGAAAGGGACGCTAAACTGAAATTCAACTCAACTTTTACATTCATAATAACTTACAAATAATGAATACGAGTCTAAGAATACCATGAACAAATTATAATTTTAATTTATGTTTCTTTGTTTGCAAAATGTGTGTGTGATTCTTAGTTTGATCTCCGAGAGAGAGATATTTGCTTCGGATACAAACTCGATTAAATGTTCCGATCTCACTTGAAACAATAGAGAGTTTCGTCTTGGGTAGCCATGGTTCTGAAAAAAAAAAAAGGCGATAAACTTCAATTAATCAATCAAAATATTTTATTGTGTCCACATCACTGGTCCCTCGATTTGTGGTTTAGCACAAGTACAATTTGGTGCGTTTAGAGCACAAAGGAATCAACTCCAGTTACCAAGTTGTGCGCAACAAGAAACAAAGTTTGTAGGTGAGCTTAAGTACGTGCAAAAGTTAACACTCATGGTTACATTATATGAGTTACTTAAAATTTCAAGACAGGAATCTTTTAAGCTCTGAAACGAATTTCAGACTGAGATCTTGAAGAAATATGTCTAAAATGACAAAATTACTTGATTTTCTTGTGCACCGAACACGACTTTTAATGGTCATGTTCTCCTCAGCTTCATTCGCAATATAAGCTTATTCTTCTCTCCATTGTGGTACTTGAAAAAGAAAGAAAGGAAGAAAAGAAAGATATATATAGGCGCAAACTTGAGTTTACATGCAAAATTAGATTTGAATCTTAATTACTTGATTTTCTTTAGTTCTTTACCGATGAATTTTATCTTTCAAAAACAAAACCCACAACACTTGCTGTTTGTTAATGAAATAATAATAATAATAATAATAATTCTAATAATAATAATAATAATAATAATAATAATAATAATAATAATAATAATAATAATAATAATAATAATAATAATAATAATAATAATAATAATAATAAGAAGAAGAAGAAGAAGAAGAAGAAGATTATGCCATCAACGTTTGTTCAGGTATGGGCAAGTAAGCGATGTCAATAAAATAAAAGGGTTTAATTGTTTCATAAAGGAATTATAGACTACAAAATGTTGTAAATTTCTGGGTAAAGCCCTAGACTAAAGATCTTTATAAGAATAATCAGTTAATTTTAACAGTATTCTTTTCTGTAAGTATTAAAACGATTTGCTGTATAGAATTGTTGTATTGTTCATAATTTCTTTCTTTTAAAAAATCGACAAAAAAATTGGGTAATCCACAGAGTTATTATATCCGTAAAAGAAAGTGTCTAACGACCAACTCCGGAGATAAAATCTGGAAATTTTCGCTACTCTATCAGAATTTGTCGTTTTTATTTTAAATATATATATAAATAAATCCTTATTTGGAAACTTGCTCCAAAAATCGATAATATATTAAATAACATATAATACGTCTGTGTAGTAGGTAAACTTAAAAAATAAAAAAAAAAAATCTTATTGATGACATTTGGGAAACCGCTTAATAAGTTTATATTAGCATATAGCCGCTGAATTTTAATAAATTAATATTGTGATTTTTTTCTTCTATGTCATCACTTGAAATACATTGCGTTTATTTTCCCTAATATAGTGTCACCACTTTCATAAAATAAAATGGGGGTACAGAAGCTGTTCCTACCTTGAATTTTAAAACTTTTAACGCCATAGTTCTATTATCTTCTTCCGGCATTCTTTTTTACGAAACAAAATTCCCACGCACAAAAACAATCAACTTGAGCACTCACACATTGAACTAAAACTACTTAAATGTTTTCAAGTTACTCAAACGTTCCACCTACAGACAACTACTGCCACCTGTTGGCAATTGATAATACTATTCGCAACAACAAGGAAAAAAAAAGATAAGCACATTTTTGAAAGATAAAAAGAAAAAAATAAACATTTTGTTGAAACTTGACGACAACTATTTAATTATTACTGATAATGACAGTTGTCATTGGTTGTCTAGGAAATGGATTCGGCCGGTGAAAATTGTGTGTTTAAATATGGCTAGTGAAAAACATAAAAGCACTAGTCGCGGCAAAGAAAGATTAAGCCACGAAACTCGACTTCCAAAAAATAAACTGACAGAACTTGTGCGGCAGCAGGTTATGCATTTTCTTGCCAGAGGAGAGGAGCTCGAAAACGAAGTCAGCCGGCTGAAATGTCTAGCTGCAAAGTGTGCTCCAGGTGGAACCATAGGAAGGTATTTATAAACTGCACTTTTTAACAGCTACGTACCTTTGATTTACTTGAATCTTTTGTTAATTACATGCATAAAAATGTAATGTTTAACATGTATATGATTATATGATGTTACATATTTTCTGAAGATTTATACAGTACACCTATATCAAACACAAGATTGGATGCACCATAATCAAACGTGCTGTGAGACCTAGTAACTGAAATTTCACTATTCGGGAATGCAAGTACATAGAAATAAGGAAGTCTCGTGCTCAAAATTCGAGAAAAAAAAACGAGACTTGCTACTACAAATAAACGCTTGTAGTTGAAGACGAGACCGGGACGATGTCTTGAGACTTACTCAAGAGAAAATCCAGTCTCGAAAGTGTCGGTCTCGTCTCAGATAGATTTTTTTTAATATGTTAAAATTATGTTTGTTAAAAATTCACCTCGTTGGTAATTTTGGTTAAAGATAATGGAATGGCGGTAATATGGATTTGCACACGGAGACATGAGGGCAAATGATATTTTTATCACTTGTCATACTTGCAAACGTTTTAAAGAAAACTAATATGAGCAAATGTTTTAAAATATATTGAATTCTAATTTGAGATAGAGATTCAATATATAATATTACTTATACCAAGATAATAACTTTTGGTTATCATACACACTGTGTGTATTGAAACATAACTTTGTTAAAGAAACACACACAAGGTTTCAGCTTTCCAAAAAGATACAGTAAAACCTGTCTTAAGCGGTATTAAACGGGACTAGCAAAAAAATCTACTAAAGGTGGGTTTCCTGTTAATGAAGGTAGACATACTATAAAACTTACAGCACGGACATGTTAATAGTGGGTATAATAAGATTAAAACTAAAATGTACGTACTTTATTCAATTACAGTATTTTTTATATTATCAATTAATAATAGACGTCAAATTTAAAATAAACAGAGGAAAACATACATGTTTTCTTTTTTCATTCCAATAGTCAAAAATGGTTGTTTGTGCACATTACTGCTTGTCTGCTCGACTTTCCATAAACATTTTAGCCTGAGAAACTATACTAAGAATATTAGATCAATTTCGTAATTACTGTATGAAAATTGCATTTCGTTGAACAATTCTTACACGGTGGAACGGGCTCGGCCGACTAAAAATTAAATATGTGCAGTAAGGTAACAAAGAACGAAGACCCTTTCGCAGACAACTTGGTGTATAGTATATTTGACATCTCACAGAGTGTTTTAAAATTTCTGAACGATGATTTCTGGAACTTTAAACTTCCTATTGAAAGGCTTATTTTGATTTCCATTATCAGCGTAACACAACTTCCGTTTCATGAAGGAAATTTAATATGTTTTTCATCCCTAAATTCAAGGAACTATGAAATATTTTCGTTCAAGATAAATTTCCCTTTAATGAAGGAAGGCAGTTTTACTGTATTTTACTGAAATAAATCCAAAAAGAAATGACAACCATTTTCCTTTAAAACTTGAAATTGAAATTAGATGAAAGCGGAAATTACAGATAAAGAGAGGACGAAGAGAATTGGAAGACGAATGTCAAAGATTAAACCAGAGAATGGGCTAGAACTCTAGGTGTAACACAAGGTACTTAATATTTTCTTTAAAAAAAAAAAGCATGCAGCATCCTTTATATTGAAATCTCAATAAAATAAGACAACAGTTAAATATGATTATATCAAAATTATTGATATATATTGAATATTTGAATCAATTATTGAATATTTGATATTTATATCAAAATTAGGGATTCTGTGTGTTAGAGGTCTTAGAAGTAAATGTTTTAAACACGATGACACAGTACAACTCCGCTTGGACACAGTCTCATACCAGTAGGCAGGAGAGCTAGAGTATTTCAGTCTCTTAGTTTCTCTTACACCCGCCGCAAAACACTTCGGACCTCATAACAAAAGTAAAATAAATACAGAAAAGTCATGTGAACAGCAATTATTAACGTATCACCAACAATAAAAAATGCATAAATTAGTATGGAGTCATGTTGTCTTTACTTTTGAGAACCACTTGAATGGGCTTGGGCATGGAACTACTAATAAGGCAGGGTACCCAGGTGTAACACACGATTGTGATAAGATTGCACAGACATAGAGAACATTGAAAAAGAAGCGACACGTACTTTTTTTTTTAAATATCGGCCAAGAAGTGCATTGAAAGGGTCAAATAGGGGCATAAAAATGGGGTCAAAATTAGTTTATGTGGAATATAGCGAGAACGGGAAGAGATATTGGAAAAGGTTAAATGCATGAAATGCTACCCATAATCGACGCAAGGCAATGGGGTAGAACAGGTCCATGCGAAGAAAGCAGAATGTCCGGAAATGGACTAATCACGGGAACAACATCATCACAATGTGTTACGGAAATGAACAAGAAGCAGGAAGAAAGAAGAAACAAAAGCAGAAAATACGTGTTGTTGCTTTGGGTGAATACGTCACCCGTATGCGAAGGAGAGGCAGATCCACCTCAATGCACGAAGATGGGAGAACACAAAGGAAGGATGCAAACGCCGTTCGTATAGACAGCCAGCGAGACAGTACTGTGCAGTGGGTTGCATATATAGCGTAATAGGAACAACAATGAGATGGATGTCGAAAACGAAAATGTGTGTAGCCAGTAGCAGCCCCGATAATTTTAGTTGTTTGTATACATATCTTAATAGTTAAAATAATTTTAGGTGTTATGGCATTTTTATATTTTTTTCGTAATACAGTGAAACCTCCCTTAACGGACACCTCTATAGGTATAATACGGACATTTTTTTCGTTCCGGCAAAAATATGTTTTTTTTACGGAACAAAACCCTCCCTTTTACGGACACACAGATACGGACGCGGACAGTCCTTTTCTTCCCCAAACGTTTCAATAACCCAGTATTGGGAAGTAACGTAACGGAAGTAACGCATTACTTTTCAAGTAACGTTTCCTAGTAACGCGTTACATTTTTCCCAAAGTAACGTTTCCAATAACGCGTTACGTTTCCCAAAGTAACTGTAACAGTAACGCGTTACAAAATTTTAACTAACGTAACTAGTTTGCGTTACTTTTTTCGCGTTACTTTTCGGATAGATAACCACAGGAAACAAATGTTTCTTTCCTATAAGTGGATTTTTCAAAATGGAACAATGGAGCATGAACTACGTATGTCAATGACCGACAGTCACCGACACACATAAAAACATATAAGATCATTGTGCCACTTGCTGTTTTTGGAAGATGAGGACAACTTCAGGGAAATCACATGTACTGATTGCAAGCACCTGGAAGATTTTGTCAAAGATATTTACAGCTCCAAATCAATACATTCAGTGAGTGAACTACGAATGCAATGATACCGGTAGTCTATTTTACTTTTATTGTTTTTTTTTTTTTTTTTTTTTTTAAGATGGAGAACGAAATTTTTTTACCGTTCGAACATTTGAAAGAACATTTTTTTAAGGTGAGGATGGTGGTGTACAGAATTTAAAAGTAAAGTGTCTGAAGTGCCCCGGCGGAAAGTATTTAAAGCAACTAGGGTGCCATAATTAACGATAATGGGGTTAATATGAATAAACTGTTTTGATGAGCAGACCTACTTTATCACTAGAAAATAGTTTGTTGATGGTGTGTAATATTGGTGTTCTTTCAGATCAGTTTGCGTATCCTAGAGTCCCGTTGATTATAGAGTTTGGAACAACTAGCTTTAAAAAGCATGTATCGATTTTAGAGTTACTGGCAAGTGTTGATTCGTCCACAGTTCACGTGTTATTTTATTAGTTGTAGTGTAATGCTTCTCTATATTCTGAATATTTCATTTTACATAACAACATTGTTATTATTATATAATTAGTTTAACAGAATAATAATAAGCAGCCATTTTTTCTAACGCATAGGGATGGGCACGAGTCGAGCTAAAACTCGACTCGACTCGAATTCAAATCGAGTTTCGAGTCAAGTCAAAGGTAATTTTCTCGAGTCGAGTTCCGAGCCGATTCACTGCTTATGACGTCGAGTTTCGAGTCGAATCGAGTTTCATAAATTGGTCGCTCGTTCAGCTCGTTTTAACTCGTTTTGAAATCATGGCCTGATTATACTGGGAAGCGAAAGCCATGAGAAATGTAAACAGTAATATGAATACTTTTAGTGTTGCTCACGAGAGGGGACACGGCTGGCATCTCGTCTCGTCTTGATAACTAGACCATAAGAGATTTTTATAACGAGCTCAGTTCGGCTCGCTCAATTGAGCCGATGGCTCGAGTCGGCTCGCTTGGAGTGAACCATCGGCTCGAGCCGGGTTGGTTGGGATTAACTATCTGTTCAGTTTAGCTCAACTGAGCGAGGGCCCTAGCCGGCTCGGTTGGGTGAGCTGTTGGCTCGGCTCACGTCTCGATTCGGCTCGATAGTGAATGAGTTGTGAGCCGAGCTGCTCGAGTCGTTCACAATCCTAAACCCGGGCCGAGCAGTTTTGAACTATGTGGTCAGCGCTCTATAACTTTTAACAATGTTTTGCTCGAACCCGAATATTTCGTGTTTATACACAGTTTTGTTATAATAAGTAAATAAATAAATAAATAAATAATAGTAAGTTGTAATAGTATCATTGATAATAATCATATCGTCTATATAGGATACTTGAAGAGAGTACTTGAAACTACACACGGGATTTGACTCGATTCGACTCGAAACTCGACCCAAATTTGAGTCGACTTGGAGGAAATTTTTTGAGTTGAGTTCTCGAGTCGAGCTCAAAGATGTCTGTTTCGAGTTGAGTCGATTTTCAAACAAAACTTGCTCGAACTCGAGTAACGCAGTATGACATTTTAGTCAGTGTTACATTATATGAAAATGTTCATATAGGTGTCAAGTAAGAATTTGTTCTTGTATCTACATAAAGAGATTCAGAACATGCAATAATAATAATAATAATAATAATAATAATAATAATAATAATAATAATAATAATAATAATAATAATAATAATAATAATAATAATAATAATAATAGCAATTATTATTATTATTATTATTATTATTATTATTATTATTATTATTATTATTATTATTATTATTATTATTATTATTATTATTATTATTATCGTGGTAGCAGTATTAGTACCGAAAATCGAAATAATACGATTTTTTTTCACATATTCAAAGTTTTGGACCAAAAAGTAACGCGTTACTTTCGAAGTAGGGTAACAGTTACTTTTGGAGGGCAAGTAAAGTAACTTGTAACGCGTTACATTTTTACAAGTAACTTACCCAACACTGCAATAACCTCTTCATAACGGACAGGAATTATTCTTGGTTCTGCGATATATTACAGTAGACAGACAAATCTTTTCCCTGCAAGTGTCTATCATGAGTCTAGACCTGGTGAACCATCAAACAAAACACCTTCAAGCTGAACTTGAAATTCTTTTTTTTTTTTTTTTCTGCCCGCAATAAACTGATTTCTGATGGAAACCCTAGAAAATCTTCAATAAGCAATAACACTCATGCAGAGTTAGTCATATGACCAAGAATTCTATGCGAAAAATCTTCCCTTCCCTAACAAATTTAGTCCTTTTTTCCTCTGGGTCTTGCATCTTTCCCGACAATTTCATAGATAATAAAACAAACATTGATTTACAATAACTTTTTCAACGAGCAATATTTCCTCTCTTACTTTTTTGGAAAAGTGATATTTTTCTTTTACTTATAATGCTACTGGAATAAGTCTGGGTTGGAGTTTTCCCAGCTTCCTTTCTCACTTTCTCTAAGAGGCTATTCTTTGTGTTTGGGGCTGGGTCAACAAACATGTGCACTCCCAATAACTTGCCTTTTCATCCATTCCGCTAACGAAGATCCAGTACACAAACACACACATGTTTCTTCCGCAACCGTACTCAGGATTCTCAGAGGACACTTGATAATGAGTTTTAGTACCCTTGTAGAGGAAAAAGCATGCCTTCTTCGCTAAGCAAAAGAGTCTAGCCGTTTGCAGTATACGAATATATTAACACATTCCCCAGTAATAATATTATTTAACAGAAATGAATTCTCCTTCATCCCTCTCAGTAATTCAAATACGTACTAAATAGAGTATTTTTATATTGAATTTTAAGTTTTTACGCACATACATAATGTATTTACTGTATATTACTGCATACAATAACCTCTCTGTAACGGACACCTCTCAGTAACGGGCAAAAATTCATGTCCCACTGGTGTCTTTATTCAGAGGTTTCACTGTATCTTGCTTAAAGAGGTTAAAACCCCGAATCTCCATTGCGTATGCCACTATTTGAAGATGCAGAAACTTAGACCTACACGCTGTTACAATAGACATTTCCTTTCTGACCAATGGTACTTTTAAAGAGACCATTATGTAAAACTAGTCTTATATATACTATATACCAAAAATCTCAGAAACTATTTCTTCGAAACGGAGAACGCTTTAAACAATGCAAAAATTAGCTGCTTACGTCACGGCAACAGAAACACGTGTTTTAACGTAACGTCATATCTCGATATCCCTCTCCGAACCGTATTGAAAGCTTCAGGGAATCCTTTCATATTGCAGTTTCTTACTATCAACTAAAATAAATTTAGTAGAATAGTGAAAAGAAAAGGGCGGAATAAGTAAAACACTTACAGAATATAAAAGTAACGTGTTAATAAGACATATTCTCCTAGTTTAAAATACATTAAAAGTCATTTGTAATGTTCTATCATTACAAATAATTTAAATACAAAGCAGGATTACTTTATTATTGTCATTACACCAAAAACTTTAGGAGTGGAAGTACTATATCAATTCAAATTAAATCACGCACAGATTGAGAATATCTAAGCCACCATATTATAGGTTTTCTTTATTTTGAAGATTTGTCGTGAATCTCCACGTTATTATACTACGGCTACAAATAACCACTTGCTGCACAAAAAAAAAAAAAAAAAAATCTAATGTCCTTTAAAATAATTCGTATCCTACTATTTGCAGTGCATATTAGCAATTGGTCACCCCACAATGGGAGTAGTGGCGCCGGACATAGTTCTGTTGTGCTAACTTAAAGATTGTATCAAACCGTTACAATTGTCTAAAGATAAAATTGATTAACAATGGAAAATTGAAAAAGAGAGCGTTACGCTCACACACTTATCTGTCTGGTGGCCATCTTGATTCCCCATTTCGATTATTTTTATGTTATCCCCTCTTCACCACCGTAGTAATGGTAGGGTGTCTTACTCGTATTTGTGTCCAAATTGTAAATCATGTGTGTACCAGGTTTGGTTGAAATTGCTTCAGGTCGTGGTGTTCCTGGTTCGATCCCATCTCCGCGAAGTGAGCTTTATGGTGGACAAACACCGTGTGCATGGGTTTTCTCCGGGTTCTCTCGCTTCCTCTTACTGTCGTCAGTCCACTGTTAACATCCATCTCATCATTACAGTCTACCTCAGCCACGGTGCATAATCGTGGAACGTTAAACTTAAAAAAAAAAAAAACAAAAAAAAACAGGTGTTTCAGAGTTATGCTGAAACACACATTGCTTTATTATATTTCTAACTGCTTAATAAACATTGGTTTGTTTCATATTTTCATTTTGTAGTATTCTTATATTGTGAAATTATCATTTTAGGAGTACAATTTTTAGTTGTTGAAATTATGATCCTCTAATCTCACAAGGGACGTATGCGAATCATGACAGCTAGATATTTATGAAAATTGGTACCCCGACTAATTGTCGGTCGCTAATCATCGTGGTGATAGTCACTCGGTGCGGAAATGCCTTGTTTACCTGCTACTGTATAATACATATACCACGCAGTGACCGGGTGAGACTGTGCAGAGTTACACCCTAAAAATGCCGAAAAAAAGGCAAAAAATGGAAATTGTGTGCAGGTAACCTGATACCTATGGTATAGGGACACGTGACCAAGAACACGGCAGTATTGTCATACAAGCAGTGTTGCCACCACCACACAAATTTCTAGATTTTCAAATAGAACATATACCATTTTATTGCATTAAGCCAATTGGCATAAAACGTGAAATACCCTAAAATAAACAAACGATGGGTTATCAGTCTTGTCAAACAAGGGAGATACGAGGCTCTAAAGTTGAGAAATTATGGGGTCCTTACAGAGAAACCAACAAATGTACAACAACAAAAATACCGGTACTACAGAAAGAACAAATGTTCATAAGGGGTAAACCACAGCATGCATAGCACCCAGTGACTAACAGGCTTGATACAGGATTCACCCACGAAAGATCATATGTTAGAGTAGTTGTAGAAAGTAGAAGTCTCATGTGAGACAATACGGAAATGTGAACAAGATGTCTTACTGTAGCGCAGCAATTCCAATGGCGTTTGTGAGGACTCAATATTTCGAGCATTTCCGGGAGCTACAAAACGAACTGTCTTAAGGTTGGAACACTGCATAAAATCCGTCATTTCATCCAAACCACAGAAACGACGGCAAGTGCCTGAAAAGATTACAGAAAAGCTGTGGCACGAAACGTAACAAACCTATGACAAGAAAGTGCGTCGAAATCGATTCGCAAAAATTAATGACCTGTGATAGCTATCAGTCAAGAGTATACGAAACGTTAACATGTAAAGCAATGAAAACAAAACACCTGCATTCAGGTTAACAGTAATATAGAGGCGGAGAATATTTTAACATAATACACCAATAGACACAACAGAAAAACATATATAGTATGGCAAAATATGAACTTTTTTCGCTCTAGACACACACTCGATATGAAGCATCAACCCGTTTAGTCACTGGATCCTGTATATACAGTGGTTTACTCCCTACTGTACATTTGCTCCTTCTGCAGTCTTGTTGTTGTTGTACATTTGTTCGTTTCTCTGTACGGACCCCAAGATTTTTCAACTTTAGAGCCTCATATCTCCCTTCTTTGACAAAACTGGTGACCCATCGCTCTCTTGTTTTCTTTGACGTTTGTTTTAATGACATAGAACGGTATATGTTCTATTTGAAAAACTATAAGTCTGTGTTGGATGGGAACACTGCTTGTGACTCTACTGTCGTGTTCTTGGTCACGTGTCCCCCTACCATAGGTGTCAGGTTACCTGCATACAATTTTCATTTTCTGCCTTTTTCGGACGTTTTTAGGATATAATTCGGTACAACCTCATCCGATCACTGTTTGGTATATGTTTTATACGTAGCGGGTAAACAATGCATTTCCGCACCGAGTGATCATCACCACGAAGATTAGCGATCCACAATTAGTCAGAGTACCAATTTTCATAAATATCTAGCTGTCACGATTCGCATACGTCCCTTGACAGCAAAATGCTTCCAATATGTAAACTTAATAAATGTAACAGAACATCGTAAAAATACACCCGTAGATAATAACACTGTAATTAATTATTCAATTTAAATTTCAATAAAGTATAGACATAGACCTCTTGATTTGACTGAACTATTGTGACTATTGTCGGTCAAAAACTGTAGAAAGCTAGTGGTAACTGTCATCTATTGTCGATTGACACATGTATACATTGTGCGAAGTACCGGAAGGGAGGGATGCGCAGGATTTTCCCCAGTATTGCATTTTGATCCCCCTCAATGAAACATGCTGAAGTATACCTGCCAGGGATGTATTGTTACCCCCCCCAAACTACGTATGTTTGTTGATAAAAAAAAGCTTTAGTATATCGTGGAATTCTACTGGTTTTTGTACTTTAATGCAATTTTGAAAAAATGAAATGAAATTTTTCTGTTGTATGTCCCATATTTATGCCTTGCAGGCTAAAGGAGACGGTGGAATGAAAAAGTGAGAGGAAACGGAAGAACTCCGAGAAAACCCATGCACACGGTGTTTTTCCATCACAAATCTCAATTGCCACGAGCTGGGATCGAACCAAGGACCCCACGCACCAGACGTGAACGCTCTACCACTGAGCTACCGCGGCCCTAATGTAATTTTGGTTTGCTAGCTGTATTCCGGGTTGAAAGATGAAAAGTACTTAACATTTTTGGCTTTTGGTTTTACTCTCACCTCTACCACAATATATATAGTATTATTTCCCCTGCTTTCGCCATCGCCCAGTTTAACTGTTTTATTGCGCCTATGTCTGTCATTTGGCCGTATCTTCATAACTTTCACTTCATCATCAGAGATAAATTTGGATGACGACATTATACTAAGTACGTATAATGAAATCCTGTATAAATGTGCAAACGTCTTACATTCCACATATATAATGTAAAATACTTTCAATCCTACACTGAAACACATTGGGGAAAGTTAGGTGCGGGTATCTCCGGCAATAAGTACTTTAGTTATTGTTATTGAATTTATTGATTTAATAAATTTCTTGTTCATCACTGTTGCCAGATAACTATATTCGTGTATGTGTTTCTTTAGAAGGGTTAACAGGGCGTCATTGTCTAACTTTGAATTTATACACCTTTATACTTCTGTGTCCTGTTACGACTCATTTTATCCCCCTTTATCAATATCAACAACCTAATTTCTACATTGCTTCTATAGACAACATCCAACATAAATGGCATTCGTGCTTTTCTATAGCATCGTATTAAAAAAGAAATATCTAAAATTATATCATAATTCATTCATTTTTTCTTTCTTTCTTTCTTGCAGTGAAGAAGTTAGTGATACTAGTGGATGGTTTAACGGCAGGGGTAGAAATGCCCTTATCTGGGCTTCCTTTCTTCTGGTCCTTCTCCTAATGATGTGGATGTCGCTGACTGTCGGAATGTGCATCGGAGTAAATTTTCCTAATCCACGCACACGCTACTGTGTTAATTGCCACTCGTGGGATATACGAAATTGGTTTTTCCCTTGGTTTTTAAAATACAAAATGCATGGAGAGGACACCTATTAAGAGAGATAACTGAACTTGAAAATAGCAGCTCCATCTGGATGGAAGAGGATATGATCTGTGAGGGATACAAATACAGAGCTTGTTTCTCGCTTTTTCTTCTGAAAAAATGTAACTGTTATACATGCCAAAGAACTGCATGAAAACTTCAGAAAATAAGTGTCAACATAGTAGGTTGTATGTATGTATGTAATATTTATGAGACCAATTAAACTTGATATTTTTTACATAAATTTCATTAAACAGAAGGATATAGTATACGTAAAGCCGCGTCAGTTCCCGAAGGAGCTGGACGCTCATACTTTTAGGGATTATTCATTGAGTATCTACGAACTTAACAAGGGGGTAACAAAGCGACTTTGATTTACTTATCGACTGATACGAAAATAAAAAAGAACGTACCTGTACTTTATATCTGCATGTGTAGTGCCCTTGTACTTTATCTATGACTATGTGTGTGTGTGGGGGGGGGGGATTTAACGCATATCGCATGTCTTCTGCACATGGATAATTCTTACTATTGCACTACGTAGAAAATTTATGGTATTTCATGTAGAAGTGGTAATAGAACACAGAAGAAACGCAGATCACGGCGTTCTCATGTATACTATAATTGATCAAGCTTGTATTTTAAAAAATTGTTAAAAGTTAGTTCAACTTACAAGAGTTTTAAAACCATTTTCTTTGTAATACTTTAGCACATATACAAGAATTCGTAAGGTAAGATTCCCTAATGCATGTGTCATATAATCCTTGAAAAGGTACTTGTGCGAATATTCAAATCAATGTGGATACGTAAATGGTTATTATTAGTTAATTAATGTAAATAGATTTGGGTCTCAACTTGTCATAAACAGCAATATTTAATATTCGAATGGATTACAAGGTAATAGTCACATGAAGAAAGTTACAATAGTTAATATTAAAATAGTGATTATTGACAATTATGAAAGTATGCATTGAAACTCTGACAAATGATATAAAATTCAAACTCTAACAAATTACAGTATTGAGTTTGACATTTAAGCAGTAGCAAAGCAAGACAGTAAAACTACAAGTTACTTTCTTCACAGGTTTAAAGGAAAGCCTCATTGAGGTGAACGATATGTTATAATAGAATACTGAAATAATCTTACAATAACAAAGAATATGCCTGTACAATTACCGGGAGTTAAACCATGATCGCTTGGAACACAAATAAGCAGTGGTGTTATTCTAATTTTTTAACAACCGGTTATATACATAATGAAGAAAGAGAGAGATAGTAGATGGATAGGTAGAAAGATAAGTATCTCTTTCTCCCTCTTAGGAAACAAACCATACAAGGTAGACAAAAGCAAATTTTTACTGGATACTACAAGTGACAAGTACAGACTTACACAGCATTCTAATACAAAGTGTTGTGACGAAATTAGGTAGCACTGCGAATATCTTGGAAATGAATTACCCAAAATAGATGTTTATCGAAAAGTATTGCAAAGCTATTAATCTAGCAATTGATTAACAATTGTTGATAATGGTATGTACGCGTTTCAAATATAAATAACCCTCACCACTATACTCATGTGATCCCAGTTCTCATTCTTGATATCTAACCATTTGAGATTAAGAAATACACGCTTACACCTTATTCTGAGAGATCATATGTTTAATCCTGTAGCTTTAAGAATTTCTAAGAACAAAGCTAAACAAACTAAAACTTACTTGTTCCTGGATATAACTGGATAAAATTTACTGTTATGTCTGGGTATAACAAACGGTTCTGCGAACTCGAAATATTTTAGCAACCGGTTCTAGCAAACCGGTGTGAACCGGCTAAATAGTTCCACTGCAAATAAGTATGGTAATATTTTGAATGCGTCTATCCCACTCAAAATATGTTTAGTGATAAAGAATTTTAGTATGTTGTCAAATTCCACTGGCCTTTGTGCTTTAATGTAATTTTGATCTGCTAGTTGCTTCCGAAATGAAAAATGTAAAGCACTTACGTTTTTGACTTCTAATTTTACACTTAACTCTATTACAATATACACATTATTTCCCCTGTTTTCATTGTCGCCCAGTTTAAATATTTTATTGTGTCTGTAGCTGTCAATTGACTGTATCTTCATACATTTCAGTCCATCATCAGAGGTGAATTTGGATGACGACATTATACTAACTACGTATAAGGAAGTCCTGTAAAAGAATTGCAAGCGTCTTACAGTCTACAAATACAAAGCAAGATACTTTCAGTCCTATACTGAAGCGCATTTGGGAAGGTTAGGTGCGGGTATACCAGGAATAGTTATTATAGTTATTGTTGTTGAATTTATTAATTTAATAAATTTCTTGTTTATAAATGTCAGATAATCACTTTTTTTTTTAGGAGGAGAGACAGGGCAGTTTTTGTCTCGTTTTAAATTTATGCACCTTCATATCTCTATGTCTGTTCGGTCTCATTTTACCCCCACCCCACCCCCTTCCGTATAAATAATCTAATTTGCACTGATGAAAAAAAATGGTGCTTATGACTGAGACAGTCAACAGCACTAAGGGCTTGATTTCACTGAAGATCGTTACAATGTTGACAGACCTCCCAGCAGGACATTGAAAAAATATAGGACAGTTTGGTTTATACAATATAATATTATGTACTGAAACATAGAAAAAAATGTAAGAAAAAGCAACCCTTCCCTCCAATGGGCAACTGGTAACAAGATTTAGATTAATACAGAATAAGAGTACAGATGGTGATCAGAAAAATGGAAACACCTGAACGAAATTGCAACTTACCAGATTAATATGGTGTCGGGCCACCTTTCGCCTTCAGAACAGTCTTGATGCGACGTGGGATGGAGGCATAGAGGTCGTGAATGGTAGCAAGTGGAATTTTACACCATTCCTCGTGCAGGGCATCGGCCAGTTCTATGAGAGAGGATGGAGGTGGAAATCGTCGCCGGAGTCGTGTTTCCAAGACGGACCACAGATGTTCAATTATGTTGAGATCTGGGAATTGGGTGGGCCAGGGGAGGTGTTGAACTTCATCCCGATTTTCCTCAAACCACGCTGCAACAACGCCAGCTGTGTGAATGGGTGCATTATCATCCTGGAAGATGGCGTCATTGTCCGGGAACAACATCCGGACCATAGGATGCAAGTGGTCTCCTAAAACTGCGACATAATCGTTGGCAGTGATTCGTCCGCTAAGTGTGACCACAGGACCCAACGAAAACCATGATATGGCGGCCCACAGCATCACCGAGCCGCCGCCATGTTTCACAGTTGGGCGGAGACACTGCAGACCATAAGCTTCTTTGGGCGTTCTCCACACATAAATACGGCCCGTGGTTGGGAATAGGGTGAAGGATGACTCATCCGACCATATCACACGTTTCCAGTCCTCAATGGTCCAAGTTGCATGGTCGCGGCACCATTTGCGGCGTGCGAAAGCGTTTTGGTCCCTGATGAGCGGTTTGGCCCGTGCAACACGACCTCGTAAGTTCATGTCATGTAATTTGCGGCGGACTGTGATTGTCGAAACAAGGTGGGGGAGGTGCTGATTGAGTTCCTCCGTCACTTGCTCCGCAGTGGCCCGGTGTGACCTGTCACTCATGATTTTCTTCCGCCCACTGTTCCGCTTCCCCGATGTGGTTTTCCCGTGTGTTGTGTAGACCGTCATCACCTTCGATACTATCCCACGCGATACACCTAACACAGTAGCCACTGCCGTCACACTCACTCCACATAACCGCGCACCAACAATTTGCCCTCTTTGAAAATCTGAGAGGTCTCCCATTTTACACTACCTCCGTCTCCTGCAGCCACTGGACACTGCTGTTCCACTGCGCCTGACGTAGTATGGAGACCGACCTAACACACCACCACCAGCGGTCCGGCGCTGCGGGCGCCACGACACCACTGCCAACCCATACATCTGACATGTTGCCAACTACAGGTGTTTCCATTTTTCTGATCACCATCTGTATATACTGTATAACATTTTACTTTTTAAACTTAGTAGACCTGCTGTATTGTTTTGAGAAAGGAAACTGATTGAAATAAATGACTTGATATACTAACTAACTGGTTCATATTAGTTTTGCTATCTAAACTTGAACTGAAAAACAAATTACTGAACAAAGCAACGTTTATTACAAAAAAAATAACTGTGTACAGTGGCGTAGGGAAGGGGGGACAGAGGGGCCGCCCCCCAAAGAGGTCCGACAATATACTTTGGTACTTTGATGTTTGTAATTTTTTGTATATTTTTATGTTTATATATTTTTTGTTTGTAATTTTTCTATATGTACTTATAACTGCACTTGCTTCCCCCCCCCCCAAACACATCCTGGCTACGCTACTGACTGTGTAATGAAATATTTGATAAATTATTTGATCAACATATTTCCCTCTAAAATAAATAATGTAACAGCATTTCATTCTTCATAATCCTGCGAATTATATATACATTTCTAACAACTGATATACAACATAAATTTCAGGACATTTCCATTTCATAAATAATTTCCAGGATTTTTACCATTTTTCTGCTTTCGATGTCTTTTTCAGGACGTTTCGACGAAACTTTTATTTTCTAAGTTTTCAGAATGCGTGGGAATCCTGCATATTATGTACAGTAATATTGGAAGACGTTGGGATATGTTGGTGAACACCAACACACCTCAATGCCTAGCCAATGCTGCTGCATACACTGCTGAAAGAAAATGCTAACACAGCTTGCGTTATAAGAGACTGAAGCATGATAAGGTTTCTCAGCCAAGATTCATTGGGGAAAGAATAAGCACATAGGAAACACAGAAAAAAAGTGGACATAGGAGGATAGGAAAGAGCAAATTAAAATAATAATAATAATAATAATAATAATAATAATAATAATAATAATAATAATAATAATAATAATAATAATAATAATAATAATAATAATAATAATAATGGTGAGGATTAGTGACTAGTCTTAAAAAATGCTATGACTTATTTAGCATATTGCTAATATGTAGCAATTTAAATCATCACTGTAACTGTCCTTGACTTGTACTTTTAATAATTCAATTACTGAAAAATATAGGAAATATAGGACAAGATTCAAATATAGGACATACACTATGTGATCAAAAGTATCCGGATACCCCCCAAAACATACGTTTTTCATATTAGGCGCATTCTGCTGCCACCTACTGCCAGGTACTCATTATCAGCGACCTCAGTAGTCATTAGACATCGTGAGAAAGCAGAATGGGGCGCTTCGCGGATCTCACGGTCTTCGAACTGGTCAGGTGATTGGGTGTCACTTGTGTCAAAAGTCTGTACGCGAGATTTCCACATTCCTAAACATTCCTAGGTCTACTGTGTCTGATGTGATAGTGAAGTGGAAACGTGAAGGGACACGTACAGCACAAAAGCGTACAGGTCGACCTCGTCTGTTGACTGACAGAGACCGCCGACAGTTGAAGAGGGTCGTAAAGTGTAATAGGCAGACATCTATCCAGACCATCACACAGGAATTCCAAACTGCATCAGGATCCACTCCAAGTGCTATGACAGTTAGGTGTGAGCTGAAAAAACTTGGATTTCATGGTCGAGCGGCAGTTCATAAGCCTCACATCACGCAGGCAAATGCCAAACGACGCCTCGCTTGGTGTAAGGAGCGTAAACATTGGATGATTGAACAGTAAATAAACGTTGTGTGGAGTGACGAATCACGGTACACAATGTGGCGATCCGATGGCAGGGTGTGGGTATGGCGAATGCACGGTGAACGTCATCTGTCAGCGTGTTAGTGCCATCAGTAAAATTCGGAGGTGGTGGTGTTATGGTGTGGTCGTGTTTTTCTTGGAGGGGACTTGCACCCCTTGTTTTGCATGGCACTCTCACAGCGCAGGCCTACATTGATGTTTTAAGCACCTTCTTGCTTCCTACTGTTGAAGAGAAATTCGGGGACGGCGATTGCATCTTTCAACGCGATCGAGCACCAGTTCATAAGCACGGCCTGTGGCGGAGTGGTTACATGACCATAACATCCCTGTAATGAACTGACCTGTACAGAGTCCTGACTTGAATCTTATAGAACACCTTTGGGATGTTTTGGAATGCCGACTTCGTGCCAGGCCTCACCGATCTACATCGACACCTCTCCTCAGTTCAGCACTCCGTGAAGAATGGGTTGCCATTCCCCAAGAAACCTTCCAGCACCTGATTGAAAGTATGCCTGCGAGAGTGGAAGCTGTCATCAAGGCTAAGGATGGGCCAACACCATCCTGAATTCATTCTTGAAGAACTTCCCTGATGATCGGGCAGTGCAACACCCGATTCACTAATTCTTCACTTAGAAGATTCCAGACTTCTTTCGTCATGGAATCCAGTCGTTGTTGAGATATGACAATTTATTCCAAATTTGTAGCTTTAGAATGAGACGCGTGTATCGAAAATGAATTTACCATTGGATCGCTAATTCAAATGTATTTTGTGGACGATACACGAATATGATATTCTACTACAGAAGCGAAAGCAGAAGATAATGCGGACAACTACTACAGAACGTAAGTTTCTTACACATCATTAGCAATCAATAAGTTAGTTGTTGATAACAAACTTACACATCGTTACTGAAAAACACAGATAAGTTTTTAAGTTTGAAGTTGGCAATTAAAAAACGAACACTCAACCACATTAGAAATTATCTTAGAATTTTCATTTTAAATGTTTATAAAATCTTGTACTTCGAAATTCCCTGACTCGAAACACAATTCTCTGACTTTACTCGGTTTGTCGCCACCCTGTATATTACAAAGCTGTAATATAATTCAAACATCACTGCTTTCTCAGTACAATGCAGATTATGTATATTGCAATATTTTGAGTAGGTAGAAGCAATAATGGTCCCTTCACCGATTTATTTTATAAACACACGAAATAGTCTTCGTGTTTTACAAAGTTAATATATCAGAATGTTTCTTATGACCAAGAGTGAAGGAAGTAACGTTTCATATGGGAACCCCTTCGCTCATGGCATACATCGGGGTGTCTTGTAACAACTCCAGGTTAAGGTCCTAGGAGACCACCTCGGTTCATGGCAGCCTCCAGGGATTTTAGGATAGGTCAGGGGCGGATCCAGGGGGGGGGCGATCGGAGCAATTCCCCCCCCCCAGAAGAGGAAACTTTCTTATTTTATATATATAAATAAAACCCATCCCAAAGTTTGGAGCCCTTAAAAGTAGCGGAATGACAACTTTGTGCTGTAAAATATACATGGGCAATTGTCAAAAACATATTAAATTGTTTAATATTTTCTTTGCAATATCTTCAAAACAAAATCCACATTAAAATAAGATAAATAAATATTGCGGAGTGAGACTCCGTGCGCGTGCCTTGATGTTACAATTGACCACGCGTGCTATGGAGGGCTAACCCTTACCTAAATTATGAATTAAAAATGGACAAGAGACGTTTTCAAAATGAACTCTTCAATATAAGATTATCACACAAATCTTTTGTCAATTATCTTGGTTGAGCCAGTAGTACCAACCAAATAGTTTGTGGACTTAAATATCCATTAAATGTTCTAGAAAGCAATAATTAATACACTTTTGTGTCAAGTAATTGCTGAGGAAAATCATTGGGTAAGGGACAGTTTGAAATAAAACAGCAAGAATCGTGTTCAAATGGGAATGGACATAGGACGTTTTGCTTCAAAACTTGATTGCTGTAAGGTGTCCGCCATTTTGCAGTGGACAAGAGACGTTTTGAATGCAAGTGCATATTTCAAATTCATTTTTCTCTTCGTTCTAGGACCAGAAATAAAAGTGCAAAGATGTAGACAATTATTCGATGATTCCGTAAATATTGACATCTCGATTTAAAAAAAAATTAAAAAAAATGTACAAGACTTTTTTATAATAAGATCCACATATAATATAGTAGTGCCTTTTCAAAGCTCGCCTTATCCATTTTAGTAAATTTTTCAGAAAACGTAAAAAAAATCCTTATTTTATTTTCTAATCTCAGTACATGGAAATTTGACTGGTGCTTCTCTATAATCCTAGAAATGGCTTTAGAATTTCATTTTAAAATTCAATGCGCGTATACTTAAAAAAAAAAAAAAAAAAAAAAAAAAAAAAAAAAAATTTGAAAATTGAAAATAGCAAGTTTTGCACAGACAATATGGATTAGACAAGTTATGTTGCAGAAATTTTGGTAAATATAGGTAAAATTAAATAAAAGGGTTTTGGTCAATGTGGTATTTATTAAGTTTACGCAACATTGTCTTAATAAAACGGGTTTCTTTAATTTTAGTGTAGTTCAGAAAAGTACAAAGTTAAATACTGTAGGTAGGCTACATTGAAACAGCTATCCTTAGTTTGGTTACAGTAAAACTCAACGAAAGTACTGTAAGGAGACTACAGTGAACCAGCTACCATTAGTTTGTAGCCCAGAGATTTATAAAGCTGCAAAATCAATATTAGATCATAGATTCAAGACAATCTGGGTCACAATCTGGTGGTTCACACGCGGAATTTTCACAAGAGTGGTGTTCCTCCTATGCAGCGATGTCTTTAGTGTACAACTCAAAGAACATTTTGTGGAACCTCAGGACATTAATTGTGCTGCCCTAGTTTCGTCATAATACGAATTGGCAGTCACTAATGTGATGACAGCAAAAACTCATAGAAGCAAGATTATCGTCTGCTAATAGTCATTGATCACATAGCACTACCCACAATCTCTGCTCGTTACAAGCAAGCCACCTCGTTGGTCGAAATGGATAAGACAAGTTTTGCACTGGCACTGCTTGGAAATATAGCAAGTTTTGTACTGGCAACCATAATTCAAATTCGAATTATTGTTATTTGTAGCCATTTTTTTTTGACAAGAATGACATGACATTTGAAGAGAGCATATCCAATACTACTGAATTCAGTTACAAAATCAAAAATGAAAAAAAATGGATAAGGCGACTTTTGAAGTCACTACTCATATATTATATATATATAGGGTGAGTCAAAAGTCCTTGGACACCTACATAAGTTTGCAAATCGACGGGAAAAGTAAAGAGTGATGATGGGAACAGAGGTTTGATGAGGGGCTGCAACTTCTGTAATGTATGTCATTCATGGCCGCCATCTTGAAATCCGCCATTTTGGATTCAAGTCATTTTTTTAAAATGGGAAGGGAGTGTATGACACGTCAAATAACACTAGCTTGAGCTCAGAAATTTAGTGGTGTATTTTTTTCCCTATCTTGTACAGTTTAGAAGTTATTAATGTTCAAAGGTGGGAAATTACCTTGATACTGACCCAGTTCTCTCTTTGTTCCAGGTGATCTAAAATGGGTCTGACACGTGAACAGAAGATCGAAATCATCCTTATATCAGGGGAACGCAGCTACCGAACAATAGCAGCAGACTACAACAGACGGCACCCAGATAGAGAACCGGTATCGCACAGCACGGTGGCTCACGTGATCACCAAATTCCGGAAGACGGGCTCTGTTCAAGATAGGGCACGTAGTGGGCAACCAAAGACTGCCACCAATGAGGAAACTGCAACGGCGGTTGTTGCGTCGTTTGTAAAAAGTCCTAAACGAAGTACCCGTTGTGCGTCCATAGCATGTGCAATAAGCCAATCAGTTGTCCGGATATTGCACGCCAATCAGTGGCATCCTTACAAGCTGCACATGCAAAATAAACTGAACGAGGATGACCCTGATCGCCGTTTGGAATTCTGCATGTGGGCTACTGAACAACACGAACTGAATCCTGCGTTTGCCAAGGGCATACTGTTCAGAAACGAGGCGTATTTCACTTTGAACGGGGAGGTTAATTGACATAATTATCGATACTGGTGTGACGCAAATCGGAACTGGGTTGACATAGTTCGGAACATAGTCCAGCGAAGGTGGTGGTGTGGTGTGGCATATGGGACATCCGCATCATTGGGCCTTTTTTCATTTTACAACACCTTAACTGCACCACAGTATCTGATGCTGCTGCAGGACCTTGTGTTCCCTGCCACCTGAACGCTGACGGCATTTTCCCATCTTATTTTCAGCACGATGGAGCCCCTCCACACTATGGACTTGGTGTCCGTGAATGGTTGGATGAACAACTGCCAGGGAAATGGATTGGTCGTCGTGATCCCGTGGAGTGGCCGCCCAGATCCCCTGACTTAACGCCCCTTGATTTTTATCTATGGGGACATCTTAAGCAGATAGTGTATGCTAAGACAATCCGTGATTTGAGACACCTGGAGGAACGCATCCAAAAAGCCTGTGACCAAATTTCAGGAGATATTCTCCTCCGTGTGCAGTCAGAGTGGTTGCGGCGACTACAGTTGTGCATTGCACAGGATGGACAACACGTAGAATATGTGTTGTAGCATTCAGTATCAAGGTAATTTCCCACCTTTGAACTTTAATAACTTCTAAACTGTACAAGATAGAAAAAAACAAACAAACAAAAAAAAAAAACAAATTACACCACTAAATTCCTGAGCTCAAGCTAGTGTTATTTGATGTGTCATGCAGCCCCCTTCCAATTTAAAAAAATGACTTGAATCCAAAATGGCGGATTTCAAGATGGCGGCCATGAATGACATACACCCCAAAAGTTGCGGCCCCTCATCAAACCTCTGTTCCCATCATCACTTTTTACTTTTCCCGTCGATTTTCAAACTTATGCAGGTGTCCAAGGACTTTTGACTCACCCTATATATATATATTATATTAGGGTGGTTCTTATTTATATGGGAAAAAATAAATTTAGAAATTTCCTTGGACGAACCCCCTAAAATGGTTCCATATGGGACCAAATTAAGCCAGAAGAAACATTAGTGGTAGTCTGGTGAGAGAAGGAGTGGAAGTCTGATGAAGACACAGTTATTGTGTTGAAACTGTTACATTATAGTGTTTTTTACATATTATAACATAGCCTTGCTCAGTGTGTTATTGTGTATTAGTAGAAAATGGGAACAAGGCCTGATAGAATACTTATAGAAAAATTAGACAGATTGAATAATTTTAAATGGTGCCTCAAGCAACCTAAAGTTTTGAATTCGTTTACAATGCATAGTATATGGGGAAAATCTGGAATAAACCCTTGTAATTTAGAAACAGCTTAAGGGAATGGAAAGATACCCTGCATAATGGGACTAGAGGAAAAGACCAAACTAATCTTGTATAGCATTATCATGGCGGCCATCTTGAACTCAGGTCAAAATTTTTAAATAGGAAGAGGGCCACGTGACATCGTTTTGAGGTAGTGTTTTCCCAGAAGTACAAATCTGGCATTATGTTTACGCTACCTATAATCATGTAAGAGTTATTACGTGTGAAAAACAAAATGCTACGATGTAATGTTATTTTATTATAGTTATGGACCACAGATTTGTAAGATTTTTTAAAAGTATTTTACATAAATTGGAAACAAACTACTAGGGAAAGTTAAATCTTTGTTTCTCCATGAACTACAGATAAGGTTTCCCATCAAGATGATTCATAGACCATTATGAGGAAAAAGAAAAATTATAGCTTGGAAGAAATTCAAATATCCCTTATTTATGTAGTAGCTTTATGGTAAGTTTTCAATAAGTTTTCAATCTTATTTGCTACACAGTTCACTTTTGTCACATCTAGGAAAAGATTGTCTGTGGGCCTTAACTATATGCAAAAGAAACTGTTTATTCTCCTCATTTTTCGTAAGAACGTTGTTCTAATCTTCTATTAGTTTCACTCGCCTTTCTGTTGCATCGTTTGTTACGTGGATGAATTTAACTATTGTGTTTCCTTGAAGATAGTCATTGTTATTTAACCATGGAATCGGATTGCACTCAAGAAACCCTTTGAGTATTTTAAATCTCTCGAGAAAAATTTCTTTGTTATAACAAAATGACTTATTTCTCTTTTCATAATTTTTATGGTGTCAACTCTTGCGTCAAACCTCTTTGCTGCTTCACGGTTTCCCCTTACAGTTTTTAATTCTTTCAACCAATTTTTGTTTTTCCATTATGTTAACTTCATCATCAAAAAACCCCAATGCTACGTATTCCTCCTTCAAGTACCAGAGATGCCGAGAAAATTTAGAAAGAGCCACTTCAGATAATTCAGTATCTCTTTGTCTATAACTGTACAAACCTTTCAAAAATTGCAGGTCTTGTAATGGATTAATTCGAGGCTTGATCACATTTAAATCAAGCTTGCACATATAGTCGTATTAGAAAAATGCATACTCTCCGAAGACCCGTCTCTGTTTGCTTCATTAAACGAAATTGTTGGCGAAAGAGAAGTATTTTTAAATAGTAGCTTGCTTTTCCCATACACCTTACATGGTGAATTGCTCCAGGCCAACGAAAGAAAACTCCTCAAGGAGGTCACCCAAGAATATGATGGTCAGTTCTAAAAATTCCCTGTAATCTTCTCTGCAGTGTCCTGCTTCTACAAGTTTGATAGTAAAATTTAACACTTCATTTCTTACATCGGAAATATTGTTCCTTACATCAATTCCTGGAATAAAATTGGTACAATCTATTTTAGACCACTCGTTCTTAAAATGCTTAAATAGGGGAGCATCCAGTCCAGATGCAAACGAAACACAATACTAGTCAAATGCACATTTTAAAACCAATTCATAAATGTAGTGTGTTCAAGGAAGGTATAGAAGATTGTTTTGGAGCTTCTGCTCTAGCAGAATCCAGGCACCGTTGACATGACATATTGCAGGGAGTAGTGTTACAACAAACTGCCTGCACGAACTTTACCAAATTCCATTCTTCAAGATAATGAACTGTAGTAGAAGCAATATGTTCTCCTCCTGATAATGACAAACTGAGAACACCAATTAGCTTCTTATGACCATATCCTGTAATAATTATTGATAAACTGTTGAATCTTTCTACCACTCAAATTCGGCAGTAGGTTTCCGTCCCATTGCACAACTAATGCACTTGATGCACTCCAAAATCGTTTTTGTTCTCCTGTGCAACTCCGCTACGGATTTTCTCTCAGCATCGGTGAATGGAAGATCTATTTATTACAAATTCCTTTGCATTATGGCCTAATGCTTCTGTCAGAATATGTATTGTTGCTCTATCAGTGGCCTTGTATAGATCGAGAGCAGCAACCTGTCTTGGAGTAGGCCTAATAAAATTAGTTTTTCCCCCTTTAACATCTCTCGCAGGGTCCGGACACACACACGCATCCATATTTACATTTTATCTAACATACTCAACTGGGTTTTCCTCTTCATTTCTTGAAATGCTTACCTCCATGTACAAAATGGAGGTATTAAATTCTAACAAATCATTTTCAGAAGTGCATTTTTCTTTTGCGTTCCTCTTTCGTTTGAAACCGTGCATATCCCTTTAGTTCTTTTCGCGCCAAACTCATGTCTTTACTTCTAGTCGTGTAAGAATTATTGTCTGTAAAAAAGAGAATTTTTTTCACAAGTAATAATTCTTAGACGACTAGAGCTATCTTCAAAATAGTGTTAGATTTGTGCTTCTGGTGAAACGCTACCTCAAAACGAAATGTCACATGACCCTCTTCCTATTTAAAAATTTTGACCTGAATCCACGATGGCGGACTTTAAGATGGCCGTTATGACAATACTATACATTAGGTGTGTTTCTTCCTCTAGTTCCATTATCCAGGATATCTTCACAATTCCTTAAGCCGTTTCTAAATTACAAGAGTTTATTCGAGATTTTTTTCATATGTTATGTATTGTAATCGGCTTCAAAACTTTAGGTCTCTTGAGGCACCATTTAATATTATTCAATCGATCTAATTTTTCTCCTGGCTTAATTTGGTCCCATATGGAACCATTTTAGGGGGGTTCGTCCTAAGAAATTCAGAACTCAAAAATTAAGAACCACCCTTAATGAGCACAATATAAAATAATTGTTTAAAAAAGAGCATTATTGTGTATCTATGGATTATTATATTGTGCTCATATCCCCACATTTGGCCAACCATCTCCACAACATACATTTGTGCTTTGATCTTCAATGTTATCTTGTATAATGACATCTTCAAGCCAGGCCGCGGAAGGCTTGTGGAAAAATAAAATTGTCACGTTGTGGGATTCTGGAAAGAATGCCACCGTCTTTCGTCATACTGCAGCAGTGCTTAGTAATATAACATTTGTTGAAAAGCTAACTTTTCCTACATTTTATCTCATATTCGTAAAATCTTCCTTTTCCCCCTTAAAAAATCTTGGCTAAATCTCCCTACGCCGCGGGAAATTTCTCTCAAACTAGCATCACTGCTGACGAAATGTTTATCTCACTTTCAACATTCACTCCGCAGTGTTGTCATGTGTGCATTATTTACAAAATGACCCTCGTATACATCTATTTTCGGTAAATTTCAGCGTTCTCACTTCGATTCTTAACTTGTTGGAAACATGCATTAATCGAAATTATAAAAGTATACGAAATTTAACTAGCTAAAAGAAGAGAATAACATAAAAATCCGGATTAGAATATTACAATAAACATGTGTATTTTGTTTAGGGTTTGCAAGTCATAGCTTATAGGAATTATAGAAAAAACGTTCGTTATAAAAGCACAAGGAAAAAAAGCAAACAGAGAATAGACACATATGTATGTTTATTGTAATATTCTAATCCGGATTTTTATGTTATTCTCTTCTTTTAACTAGTTAAATTTCGTATACTTTTATAATTTCGATTAATGCATATTTCCAACAAGTTAAGAATCGAAGTGAGAACGCTGAAATCTAGAGCTAAAACCGAACCTATACGACATTGAATTCAAATAAGTAAAACGATGTGATCGACAGTTTAATATCAAGTTCTCTAATTACTTTGCGACTATATGCCGCCACATGGATGTATTGATTTTACAATAAATTCTCTTTAAGTAATAGTTTGCACGAGTATCGTTTCATGTATTTTGCTGATCAGTTTCTTCTTTTGCTTAGAAATTCCTTACCAACACTACATATTTGCTTCGATTCCCGGCAGCAGCTCATATGGTTCGGATTCCACGTTAATCAGTAGGTCCACGTCTTATATAGCCTCGCTGCTGAACCGACGTTAAACTCAAAATCACCAACGACAACTACATGGTTGTTGTGGTAAAATTAGTAATTTATTATGTTGCATAAACCACATTTTTCACTATTACTGAAACAGTAAGAAATCAAGACAACGTGGGCAGTTGCTACGTTTTTACAAATTAATGTTTGTCACCTAGGAAGCAATTTAGAAGGAACGGAGTATTCAATACATTAAATGTATGGCACAGTTGTGAACCTTCTTTTCGGATATATATTACATCATTTGCTCCGTTCCCTCTATTTTTCTCTGTCTCTGTCTCTCTCTCTCTCCTTGATATTCAGTTTCCTGCAACTTTTATTTTGGCTTGTTCTTCCTGTGCTCTCACCTCTATATTTTTTCTTCTTCCTCAATTTGTATAGTCAGAGATAGAGTGAGACAGATCAAGTGATGTGTACTAACTACTCATTTGATTTTTCTTTTCTATGCACGTGTATAGCTATCGTTTTAAAGTACCAATTACACATAGGTTATAGGTGGTTTGTCATGGACATGTTAGACGTAGTTTTCTGCAGACTCCATTCCGTCTTTCATAGGTAATGATGGAGAAACAGGGTTTTAATGTCAGAATAGCTATATCGGTAGAGTGTGGGATTTCTAATGCTATGGTTCTGCGTTCGAATCCCATCCAAAGACCATAATTTTTTCCATTTAGCAGTTTCCGATGTTTTATACGTGCGAATCTCTTAAGATGTTCTGTCTTTCTCATTTCTCCATGTAGATGGATGCTAAGAAGAAAAACAATAGAGAAGTAATCTCTTATTTCAGTTATGGTTGAGATTTTAAAGAACATTTCAGCTTTCTGCGAGCAATTTTATTTATTTAAATAAATATGTGTTATATAACACTTACTATGTGTAATTATGTATTTGTAGTTTGCTGATTCTCACAGTTATTATATATGATTCATAACAAAATTTGTGGTGATCCCCTTTGAAGTGCATGTGTCATTTGTCAATATATGCGCACGTTTTCTTTTCTTTTATATTTCTCATATTCCTCTTTATTTAGTTTTTATCACGTTGACCTTTTTCTCTTTCTCCCTCTTTAAAACTAAGGATGTAAAATGAGAAGAGAAATGAGAAGAACCTCTATCTACTACTCCATCTTGTGAAAAATTTGTGGTTTGTAGTCACGTGGTCTATGCATTTCTTGCTCCAAACGAAGTGTGCAGGGGGACGAAGCTGAAGGTTATCCTGGCGTGATCATTGCCACAAAGACGTTAGGTTGGTTGCCTATGTTGTTAGGCGTAGTTTCACAATGAAAAACTTTCATGTTGCAGGTTTCTTGCTTCGTATTGTACATATGAGCTTAACTATTGGCTACAGATAAGAATCATTCACTATGTCAACCATTCCCCACATTCGGTCCAGGGTTCTATCAAACTCACAAATCCATCTTAGTAAACTGCTACATTTTGCTTTCGAAACTACTCTCTAACCTATTGGAGTAACTTGTCATAATTTTCAAATACTCGACCACTAGAAAATTCTTCATTCTACCAAACGGCTAGAAATGTGAGGGAGCCATTTGTAGATTAGGTGAGGCATCAAAGTCCACCCATATACTTCAATGTGTGCCAGCATCTGATACGAGGTGTGCGGTTTCGCATTGTCCTGATGAAATATGTTTTGTGTGTCTTTTAGACCTGGCATTTTTGTTGTAATTGTATTTTTTAGCTTTTCTGATGATATACATTATTTTGTCGATGGAAGATGTTTTGTTAAGAAACAAGAATGTCTATGAAGATGAGCCATCCTAGTCCCAAAGATTGAAGTCATAATTTTGATTTTGGGAAGGGAAAGCCTTTTCTTGGCTGGCGACTTGTGTGGGTTCATTTCATTGATTGACTCTTTGAAGAAGGTCGTAATGATAGACCGAAGTCGCATCACATAACTTTAAACTCCCAGTAGGTGCTCCTGCGAAAGTTTTGATGAGTTCTAAATACATTTCTTTCTGAGTTTGCATCATTTCCCTTGCTAAAGGCTGTGGCACCAAAAATTTCAGAAAAATATTTCTCAGTTACGGAGATACGACACTTCAGACGATGGAAAAATGTGCTGTTTACGTCATGGTACCAGAAGTAAGCGTTTTTACGTGATGTCATATCGTGATATCTCTCTGAATCGTATTGAAAGCTTTAGTTAGTCTTTCCAAATTAATTTAGTGGAATAGTGAAAGGAAAAGTGACAAAATAAGTATGTAAAACTAACGTATTAATAAAGACTTATTCTCCTAGTTTAAAATTCATTAAAAATCATTTGTAATGTTCTATCATTACAAATATTTCAGATACATATAAGCAAATTACCTTATAGTATTTGACCAAAAACATTAAAGCCCATATGCAGAGTCGTTCAGACGCGTGATTAGTACCCTACTAATGGGTTCGACTAACATATATTTCCTGCAGTAGTAAGGCCTTTAGTATGACGCTAATCATACGTCAAAATGACTGCATAAGGCGGTAAGAATCTAAGTAATGGAATTTAAGGAAGTGATCAATTAAAATTAAATAACGCGCAGGTTGAGAGTATCTAAGATACCGTTAATAGCCTTTCATTATGTTGAAAATTTGTCGTTAATCTCCATGCTACTATACTACGGCTACAAATTAGCACTTTCTGCACCGAAAAGCTCTAATCTGTAGCCTTTAAAAAAAATGTATCCTACTACACCCTTACACTGTTTCTACTATTTACTATACATATTAGCAATTTGTCACCTCGCACCATTGCTACAATTATTCTTATCTTAATGCCATAAGAATCGTATTATACAGTGCTTTATTTATTTATTTTTGCTATATTTCTACAAATGAAATGCTTTCGTGGTCACCCGGTGATTTGGAACTGAAGAAAGCTGTAGCGAATAGAGGCAGACAGATGGTTAAGCTGCCGAAAGAGCATCATGAACAAGAGGAAATGCCCGAAAATTTTTCTTACGACCTAGGCGTCAGTTCTCAAAACAACGTACCATAATAATAATACAATTTGGTACATGGTACATAATTTTACATACTTATTTTGTCACTTTTCCTTTCACTATTCCACTAAATTATTTCGGAAAGACTAACTGAAGCTTTCAATACGATTCAGAGATATCACGATATGACATCACGTAAAAACGCTTACTTCTGGTACCATGACGTAAGCAGCACTACTCATATATATATATATATATATATATATATATATATATATATATATATATATATATATATATATATATATATATATATATATATATATATATATACCAAGTGTGTTAGTTGAAGTTTGCCGGTTTTACCGTTAGATGTCTTTAGCAATATGTATACATTTCTATGATGCGGCATGTACGTCATTTGTTTCTGTAAACATTAACCTTCAAAAACACACAAGTCACATTCGGCCAACAGAATAGCGTCCGAGTTGTTTACCTCAGTGAATATGGCGAGTTTCGTTCCAAGTAAATCGCATTTGCGGCATGCATTGCTGTTCTTATTCCATCAAAAGAAAAAAGCAGCTGGAGCTTATCGGTTGCTGGTAGAAACCTACGGTGAACATGCTCCAGTGATTAGAACATGCGAGACATGGTTTCGTCAATTTAAAAGTGGAGATTTCGATTTGACAGGCAAGGAACATCCCGGTGCAGCGAAAAAGTTCAAAGACGAGGAATTGCAGGCGTTATTAGATGAAGACCCAACCCAATCGCAAGCAACATTAGCACAAACACTAAATGTGACTCGAGGAGCAATTTCCCAACGTTTAAATGCCATGGGAAAGATCCAGAAGTATGGAAAATGGGTGCCACACCAACTGACGGATAGACAAATGGAAAAGCAAAAAATCGTGTGTGAAATCCTGCTTCAACGGTTCGAAAGGAAATCTTTTTTGCATCAAATTGTCACGGGGGACGAAAAATGGATTTATTTTGAGAACCCGAAGCGAAAAAAATCATGGCTTGCGCCTGGTGAAGCCGACCCATCGATGGCAAGGCCAAATCGCTTTGGCCGTAAGACAATGCTCTGTGTTTGGTGGGACCAGTGTGGTGCGGTGTACTACGAGTTATTAAGACCTGGTGAAACAGTGAATACGGATCGCTACAGACAACAAATTATTAATTTGAATCATGCGTTGATCGAAAAACGGCCGGAATGGGCCCGAAGACATGGCAAGGTTTTCATGCAACCTGACAACGCGCCGTCTCATACCGCTAAACTGGTGCAGGACACATTAAAAACACTTAATTGGGAAATATTATCGCACCCGCCGTACTCTCCAGACCTCGCCCCGTCGGACTTCACCTTTTCGCCTCAATGGGACACTCACTTGCAGAGCAGCGCTTCGCTAATTTTGAAGACGTCGAAAATTGGCTCGAAAGAGAAAAAGTTTTTTTGGGATGGTATTCATAATTTGCCTAAAAGATGGGCAAAGTGTGTAGAATCCAATGGTCGTTGTTTTGAATAAAGAAATTGTGAGATTCCCTGAATATTAAGTATTTTCTTTCTCGAAAAACCCGGCAAATTTCAACTAACACATCTGGTGTATATATATATATATATAGTAGTGACTTCAAAAGTCGCCTTGTCCACTTTTTTTTCATTTTTGAGTTATTAACTGAATTCAGTAGTATTGGATATGTTCTCTTCAAATGTCGTCATTCTTGTCAAAATAATGGCTACAAATAACAATAATTCGAATTTGAATTATGGTTGCTAGTACAAAACTTGCTATATTTCCAAGCAGTGCCAGTGCAAAACTTGTCTTATCCATTTCGACCAACGAGGTGGCTTGCTTGTAACGAGCAGAGATTGTGGGTAGTGCAATGTGATCAATGACTATTAGCAGACGATAATCTTGCTTCTATGAGTTTTTGCTGTCATCACATTAGTGACTGCCAATTCGTATTATGACGAAACTAGGGCAGCACAATTGATGTCCTGAAGTTCCACAAAATGTTCTTTGAGTTGTACACTAAAGACATCGCTGCATAGGAAGACCACCACTCTTGTGAAAATTCCGCGTGTGAACCATCAGATTGTGACCCAGATTGTCTTGAATCTATGATCTAATATTGATTTTGCAGCTTTATAAATCCCTGGGCCACAAACTAATGGTAGCTGGTTCACTGTAGTCTCCTTACAGTACTTTCGTTGAGTTTTACTGTAACCAAACTAAGGATAGCTGTTTCAATATAGCCTACCTACAGTATTTAACTGTGTACTTTTATGAACTACACTAAAATTAAAGAAACCCGTTTTATTAAGACAATGTTGCGTAAACTTAATAAATACCACATTGACCAAAACCCTTTTATTTAATTTTACCTATATTTACCAAACCTTAACTAAATTTCTGCGACATAACTTGTCTTATCCATATTGTCTGTGCAAAACTTATTTTATTTATTTATTTTTTTTTAAAGTTTACGCGCATTGAATTTTAAAATGAAATTCTAAAGCCATTTCTAGGATTATAGAGAAGCACCAGTCAAATTTCCGTGTACTGAGATTAGAAAATAAAGATTTTTTTTTTTACGTTTTCTGAAAAATTTACTAAAATGGATAAGGCGAGCTTTGAAAAGGCACTACTATATTATATGTGGACCTTATTATAAAAAAGTCTTGTCCATTTTTTTTTGAAAATCGAGATATCAATATTTACGGAATCATTGAATAATTGTCTACATCTTTGCACTTTTATTTCTGGTCCTAGAACGAAGAGAAAAATGAATTTGAAATATGCACTTGCATTCAAAACGTCTCTTGTCCACTGCAAAATGGCGGACACCTTACAGCAATAGTTTCGAAGCTAAACGTCCTATGTCCATTCCCACTTGAATACAATTCTTGCTGTTTTATTTCAAACTGTCCCTTATCTTAGGATTTTCCTCAGCAATTACTTGACACAAAAGTGCATTAATTATTGGTTTCTAGAATATTTAATGGATATTTAAGTCCACAAACTTTTTGGTTGGTACTACTGGCTCAACCAAGATAATTGACAAAAGATTTGTGAGATAACCTTATATTGAAGAGTTCATTTTGAAAACGTCTCTTGTCCATTTTTAATTCAAAATTTAGGTAAGGGTTAGCCCTCCATAGCACGCGTGGTTAATTATGACATCAAGGCATGCGCGCGGATATCTTATTTTAATGTGGATTTTGTTTTGAAGAGATATTAAATTCTTTGCAAAGAAGAGATTACTTTGATTTAATTTCAAAATCCTTAAACATACTTTCAGATTTCCTATGGATTTTGAAACCAAATAATAGCAAAATTTAACAAATAAATCTTAATTTTGAATCAAGAACAGACAAGATACGTTTTGGAAATGAACGCTTCAGTAATGTTTTATATCCCATTGTTTTCATTGTTTTGAATACAACTTATTGTAATCATTGTAAAATGGTTAAAAAATAGAGAGTATAATTGCGTATATATTGGTTTTCGATCTACAAATATACGCAATATTAAAGTGAATAAAATACATTTTCATTATTTTGCATAAAAAATTCTCTTATCCGATAGATTTGCTTTCAAAACGTCCCTTGTCCATTTTTTAGTTTCAAAATGTCCCTTATCCAAATTAAATATCTTTACTTGTGTCTTGAATAATGGAATTCGTTTATAAAATAAGGCAATAACGGTTTAAAGAATTTCTACACCAAATCTTACAATATTTAATAACCTTTTAAAATAATTATTAGTTTTTTTTTCGATTTGCCAAATTTTTTGTTGGGTGGACAAGGGACGTTTTGATATTAAGCCCCACATATAAAATAAATTAGGGAAATTTTATCTTAAAAAAGAAAATATTTAGCATTCCTGCGAGAAATTTCACCTTGAAGATCTAGCATCACTGTTCGTTGGTTGAATTGAGGTCTTAAGGCAGCAGGACCCGTGCTTGTGCGCTCTCTAGTGAACACAGCATGA